>NC_086449.1:731258909-731595472 GCF_028390025.1 Pseudophryne corroboree
AACCTGCTGGGGTTCTTTTGCTACTCTGTGAACTTAGCAGGTTTGCGGCTGTATTCTCAGACTGCCTGCCTAAATCCTGTCTCACTGTGCAAGGTGTTCAGGTATTCAGTTTAGTGGCAGTAAGCTGAACCTGTGCACTGCAAGTGAGGATTAGGATTGTGGAGACTCTCCTTGTGTCTATCATTCCATCTCTGACCAAGGAGTTTACTGCCACACCCGTTGGTAACCCTTTAGGGTTTTGCTGTTGCCCTTAGCAACAGCATTTCGGGTTCTCTACGTATTAAAACACAACATCTTGCTTTTTTCATCTGAGCATTCCTAATAATAGGGAGACACCCAGTTTCTTAGCCTCTGGGCTTCTCTGTTCACTTTGTGTTTATTTTGTTACCCTATCACCTTCTGTGTACGTAATGTCATATTCCCCAGTCTGTCTGTGAGTTCATTTGTTTTGCATCCCTATCCGTTCAGACACCAGTACATTCCTGCAGGCACTGGTGTGCATAACAGTTCAGACACCAGTACATTCCTGCAGGCACTGGTGTGCATAACAGTTCAGACACCAGTACATTCCTGCAGGCACTGGTGTGCATAACATATTCAGCAGCCTAATACTCCTGTTGAAATTTTGTGGGAATATGGAGCATACCCCTCAAAATACGTTGCAACAGGTGGTCGATCAGGTGCAGGTCCTGACTCGACAATTTAATGATTTGTCCATTAAAATGCACACCTCCCAGGCCGCTGGCGGAACTCCCGCAGCAGCAGCACCTTCAGGGGTTAAGGAGCCGAAAGTAAATCTCCCGGATCGTTTTTCTGGAGATCGCTCGCAGTTCTTTTGTTTCAAGGAGAGCTGCAAGCTGTACTTCCGGCTTAGGCCTCAGTCTTCAGGGTCGGAGATTCAGCGGGTGGGCATAGTGATTTCCTTGCTACAAGGAGACCCACAGGTCTGGGCATATGGGTTGCAGCCTGACTGTCCGTCGCTTAAAAGTGTTGAAGCTTTTTTTACGGCACTGGGCATGTTGTATGATGACCCTGACAAGACGGCCTCAGCCGAAGCTCAGATTTCGATCCTTTAGCAAGGGCGAAGGCCAGTTGAGGTTTACTGTACGGAGTTTCGGAGGTTGGCCCATGATACCCAGTGGAATGACCCAGCCCTGAGACACCAGTACCGAAGAGGTCTTTCTAACCAGATAAAAGACCAACTGGTACAATATCCCTTGCCTGATAGCTTGGATCAGCTCATGCAGTTATCCATCCGGGTGGATAGACGGCTGAGAGAGCGTAGGCTTGAAAGGGAGACCAAGGTTTCCTTCTTTCCCAAGGGAACCTCAGACTCTGAGGAATTTTCCGAGGAGCCTATGCAGATTGGGGCTACCCGCCTCTCCTCGCGTGAGAAGACGCGGAGGAGACAGCAGGGGTTGTGTTTGTACTGTGGGAATAAAGGTCATGTGGTAGTATCATGCCCAGAAAAGCCGGAAAACTTCAGGGCCTGAGGGTGATGGGAAATATCCTGTCAGGCCAGAAGTCAGAATTTCCCAAGAAGACTTTTATCATTCCGGTGACCTTGAAGATCCTCGGTCAAACTGTCAAGACTGAGGCCTTTGTGGACAGTGGGGCCGACGGGGTTTTTATGGACCGCCAATTCGCCCTGAAACACTCTGTTCTCTTAGTACCCTTGGCATCGGATATTGAGATTTGTGGGTTAAACGGGGAACCATTATCCCAAGGTAAAATTACCTCTTGCACTAGCCAGATTTCTTTGTTTATTGGAGCCACACACTCTGAAAAATTGTCCTTTTATGTGACTGTCTGTACTTTTGCCCCATTGGTGTTGGGGTTACCCTGGTTAAGGGCCCACAATCCTCAATTTGACTGGGTCTCTGGGGAGATTCTTAGTTGGGGTACTGATTGTTTCAGGAGTTGCTTGAGCCTTCCAGTCAGGCTCTCGCAGCTAAGTTTGCCAGGATTGCCAGGGTGTTATGCAGATTTTGCGGACGTGTTCTCCAAAAAAGTTGCAGAGGTACTACCTCCCCATCGCCCCTATGACTGTGCCATTGATTTGTTGCCAAATGCTAAGCTTCCCAAGAGCAGGTTGTACTCCCTGTCACGTCCTGAGACTCAGGCTATGGCAGAGTACATTCAGGAGAACTTGGCTAAGGGATTTATCAGACCTTCACAGTCTCCAGTTGGGTCGGGGTTCTTCTTCGTGGGTAAAAAGGACGGTTCGTTGCGACCCTGCATCGACTTCAGGGAATTGAACCGTATCACGATTAAAAACTCATACCCACTGCCTCTCATTTCGGTCTTGTTTGACCAGCTTCGTACTGCCACCATTTTTTCTAAGATTGACCTACGCGGGGCGTACAATCTAATCCGAATAAGAGAGGGGGATGAATGGAAGACTGCCTTTAATACCCACTCAGGGCATTATGAATATTTGGTGATGCCTTTTGGGCTCTGTAATGCCCCGGCAGTCTTCCAGGATTTCATGAACGATGTACTCAGGGAATATTTGGATAGATTCTTAGTTGTATACTTAGATGACATCCTAATCTTCTCCCATTCCCTGGAGGAACATCGGAAGCATGTACGCTTAGTCCTCCAGAAACTCAGAGACCACCAGCTTGGGGCGAAGCTGGAGAAGTGCGAATTTGAAGTTCAGCAAATCGCATTTCTAGGATATATTATCTCCCCAGAAGGTTTCCAAATGGAGGGTTCCAAGGTACAGGCAGTCCTGGATTGGGTGCAGCCCACTAGTTTGAAGGCGCTTCAGCGTTTCCTGGGCTTTGCAAATTTTTATAGACGATTTATCGCTGGATTTTCGTCTATAGTGGCGCCCTTGGTGGCACTCACTAAGAAAGGGGCGGATGTTGCTCACTGGTCTTGTGAGGCTAAAGCGGCTTTTGCCCGTCTCAAAAGGGCATTTGTCTCGGCCAAGGTGCTGCGACACCCAGATCCAGAGCGTCCTTTTGTGGTGGAGGTGGATGCCTCTGAGATGGGTATTGGGGCAGTGCTCTCTCAGATGGGAGTGTCTGATAATCGCCTTCATCCCTGTGCTTACTTTTCCCGTAAATTTTCGCCTGCCGAGATGAATTATGACGTGGGTAACCGGGAATTGTTGGCTATTAAGGATGCACTCGAGGAGTGGAGACACTGGCTTGAGGGGGCTAAGTTTGTGGTCTCAATTCTCACCGACCATAAGAATCTGGCATATTTAGAGTCAGCGAAGCGTCTCAATGCCAGGCAGGCACGATGGGCTTTGTTTTTGCTCGCTTTAATTTTTTGATAACATATCGCCCTGGGTCAAAAAACATCAAGGCTGATGCGCTCTCGCGGAGTTTTGCTCCAATCCAGGAGACCACCGAGGAGCCGTTGCCCATTGTGTCCCCATCATGTATTAAAGTGGGCATTACCCAGGACCTCTTGTCATTAGTCCTTAGAGCACAGGAGCAGGCTCCTCCAGACCTTCCGGTAGGTCTTTTGTTTGTGCCTCCTAGGTTAAGACAGCGAGTGTTCCTGGAATTCCATGCCAAGAAGTCGGCAGGTCACCCGGGTATTGCCAGAACTCGGGAGTTGCTATCTAGGGCGGTGTGGTGGCCCTCGGTGGCTAAGGATGTGGATCAGTGGGTTCGGGCATGTGACATCTGTGCCCGAAATAAGACTCCTAGAGGGGTTCCTGTTGGCCCATTACATCCACTCTCTATCCCATCTAAGCCATGGACCCACATTTCAATGGATTTTGTGGTGGACTTGCCCAAATCCTCGGGGATGACAGCCATCTGGGTTGTCGTTGACAGGTTTTCGAAGATGGCGCACTTCGTTCCACTGGTTGGGCTGCCATCGGCCAGACGCCTGTCTGAATTATTTATGCTGCATGTTGTGCGTCTCCACGGGTTGCCACTTGATGTGGTCTCTGACCGCGGATCCCAGTTTGTGGCCAAATTCTGGAGGGCATTTTGTTCCGATCTCCAGATTTCTGTCAGCTTGTCGTCAGGCTACCATCCGCAGTCTAATGGGCAGACTGAAAGGGTGAACCAGTCCTTGGATCAGTTCCTCAGGTGTTATGTCTCCAAGTGTCAGACTGACTGGGTTGCTCATCTGTCCATGGCGGAGTTTGCCTATAACAACGCGGCTCACTCTGCTACAGGGATCTCTCCATTCCTTTGTGTGTATGGGCATCATCCTAAGGCCAATTCTTTTGACCCCCTGGACTCCACGCCTGGTGGTTCCTCTGTGGTTTCTGTCCTTAGAGGTATTTGGAGGAAAGTGAAGAAAGCCCTTGTGTCTGTGTCATTAGTGACCAAAAGGGTTTTTGATAAGCGGAAAAGACCCTGCAGCTTCAAATTAGGAGACTTCGTCTGGTTGTCTACCAAGAATTTGAAGTTGAGACAGCCATCTCATAAGTTAGGCCCCCGGTTCATCGGCCCTTATAAGATCACCAGGGTAATCAATCCGGTGGCATTTCAGTTAGACCTACCCCGTTCTTTGGGTATCAATAAAACATTTCATTGTTCCCTTTTAAAACGGGCGATTAGTAATCCTTCTTCCAGTGGAAGACCTTCTCCTCTTCTGATACGTGGCCAGAAGGAGTTTGTTGTTGAAAGGATTCTTGACTCCAAGATGGTTCGGGGTCGGCTGTCATTTTTGGTGCACTGGAAGGGGTATGGCCCGGAGGAGCGGTCGTGGGTGCGCAGTTGTGATCTTCATGCCCCCAGACTGATACGCTCTTTCTTCTCGCAGTTCCCCGATAAACCCGGTGGTAGGGGTTCTTTGACCCCTCGTCAGAGGGGGGGTACTGTTAGGGTCTCCTGCCCTGTGCTGCCACGTCGTCATGGCAACCGGGAGACAAGTGCTAGCGGAGTAACCTGAGCGCAGCTGATACTCCGGTTCGGGTCTTTTGCTGTGCAGTGGTTACAGGCTCTGTGCACGGCAGGGGATCCGGTGCTGGTTTTTGTGCTCACAGTCTGTGAGGTCTGAGTGGGGTGTGGACAGCACCTGCTTTATAAGGCCTCTTCTCAGGTTAAGCAGATGCTGCTGAATCTTTGTTGGTTAGTCAGTTCCTGAAAGTTAGCCAGTACTGTGTAGCTTTGTATTTGTTGTTGCTTACTGCAAATAGGTCTGGGGATTTGGTACTACACTCTGCCAATCCAGACCTAGCAGTAAGACTGGAGTCAGTCGTTTAACCTGCTGGGGTTCTTTTGCTACTCTGTGAACTTAGCAGGTTTGCGGCTGTATTCTCAGACTGCCTGCCTAAATTCTGTCTCACTGTGCAAGGTGTTCAGGTATTCAGTTTAGTGGCAGTAAGCTGAACCTGTGCACTGCAAGTGAGGATTAGGATTGTGGAGACTCTCCTTGTGTCTATCATTCCATCTCTGACCAAGGAGTTTACTGCCACACCCGTTGGTAACCCTTTAGGGTTTTGCTGTTGCCCTTAGCAACAGCATTTCGGGTTCTCTACGTATTAAAACACAACATCTTGCTTTTTTCATCTGAGCATTCCTAATAATAGGGAGACACCCAGTTTCTTAGCCTCTGGGCTTCTCTGTTCACTTTGTGTTTATTTTGTTACCCTATCACCTTCTGTGTACGTAATGTCATATTCCCCAGTCTGTCTGTGAGTTCATTTGTTTTGCATCCCTATCCGTTCAGACACCAGTACATTCCTGCAGGCACTGGTGTGCATAACAGTTCAGACACCAGTACATTCCTGCAGGCACTGGTGTGCATAACAGTTCAGACACCAGTACATTCCTGCAGGCACTGGTGTGCATAACACCCTGTTATTCGTCATGCCGACTGTAGGGATTGTGAGGGGGCGGGATGTAGGTGCCAATATTGTGACCACCAGTCACATAACTAAATCCCTAAACATATGGAGGACCCCTACTCATTTTGTTCCCCAGATTTTTAGAACCAGGGCAGCTCCAAGAGCCATGTGCTGTTTCATTGAATAGAGGGGAACCCTGTGGGCAGGTTATGCTTTTTTATTTATTTTTTATTTTGGGGGGGTCTACACCATTTTTACTCTAATTATTTAACTATTAATGACTGTTAAACACAGAGACCTGCACGGATCTCACTGATCTCTGCAAGCTTCTGACAAACTTAATTACAAGATGCAAGTTTACCTGCAACTAAAAAAAAGCGCCAAGCACTGGGATCAGTCTGTAAACCTCTTAAAATGAGAAAGTCCAGCAGTGGATTATCTCCAATGCAATACAATCTACTCTCCTATATGTCGGGTCACCTTATATAGATGTAACTGTGCCTTAAAGGGTATCTTTAACTAATCTTCCATAACCTGGGAAACAGCCATCAGTGTCCAAATTCACCGGAAAATAACCTCCAAATACAAAATGTAAACAAGAGAGCTTCTCGTGGTGGTTAAAAGTATAACAATTTTATTTATATACAGATGGAGCCACTCTAGCCGTGGCTCCGTCTGTGACTAGGTGCGCGCGCCGGGATGCTGTGAGCGTCTCCGTCTGAATGGGAGTGCGCGCCCAGACGGAGACGTGCCCCATTCACTTGCGAGTTGATGCGAGTTTGTACTTGCACTTTTATTTGCACCCTCTTACATTTAGCCCCATATGTCGTAATCTGTATTGGGGATACTGGTACAGATGTACTAAGCCTTGGAGAGTAATAAGCGCAGAGAGATAAACTGCCAACCAATCAGTTTCTGTGATTCTTCAAATACAGCCTGTAACATGGCAGTTAGGAGCTGATTGGTTGGTACTTTATCTCTATCCACTTTATTACTCTCCAAGGCTTAGTACATCTTCCCCTCTGTGTGGCATAATATGTACTGGCAGCCCTACGGTGTGACATCATATAAACTAGGGAACTATAATGGTTCATAAAAGAAACTAGGGCACTACTATGGGGCATAAAATGAATAACTGCTGCAGAGAGGTGTCTCTCAAGAAGCACTGGGACAGGGACCACTTCAATTTGTTGCTATGGGGCACATAGAGTTCTGGTTACGCACCTGGGGGGTCATTCCGACCCGTTCGCATGCAGTGGTTCTTCGATGTGGTGCGAACGGGTTGGGACTGCGGCAGCGTGGCTCCCGCAATGCGCACACGTGTTGTTGCCCGGTGTCAGTGGTCGCCGGGCACCGATGCTGCCAGCGCAGAAAGTGATTGCAGCGGCGATCGCATGAAGACTGACAGGCGAGAGGCGCTCCGGGCGGACACTCACCGCTTTCAAGGCGTGGTGAGGCGAACGCAGACGGATCCAGGCATTTGGAGAGCGGATGTGTGACGTCAATCCCGGGACCTTCGTCGCTGGATCCGTCACACAGGGTAAGTAACTCTTACCCCGGTCTTGTTTTGCTGGAAACTTTTTTAGCATAGCAGGGCTGCACAAGCGATCGCAGCCCTGCTATGCTAAAATACACTCCCCCATAGGCGGCGTCAAGTTGGTCGCACGAGCAGCAAAAAGTTGCTACGTGCGATCAACTCGGAATGAGGGCCCTGGTCAGCAGTAATTTCCTTGCAGTCAGACAGATTTCCCAAGAAAACTCTGAGATATTGCTTAATAGCTGCAATCCAGAAGATGAAGAAAGAGTAGAGCATGCCAGATGGGGTGAGGCCTGCTCAACCTTTCAAGAGATAAAGATTATTATTTTATTTTCTTCAAATCTTAAACTAAAGCATGGACAATCAAGGGCGCTTTAAGAGAGGAGGAGACCCGTGTGCAGCCTCCTACAATCGGGCCCACTCCTCTCTGCCGGCAAGGCTGAGAGTCTGAGCACTAGAGGGCTCAGACTCTACTGCGCATGCGCAGAACTCCGGGAAAATGGCTGCTGCACCATTTTCACCTAGTTTTAACAGTGCGGGACTGAGGAGGAGTAAGTATTCCAAAAATGGGTGCAGCGTGTGTGGTGTGGGCCCCCCCTGGTGTGCACCGCAAACACTGCCCCCATTATAAATACGCCAGTATGGACAATGCATGAGCTTACTAACCCCCCTGGTCTCCCCCTCCTTCTTTCTATCCTCTCCTGGGATATGGGATTGAATAATGATTTATTCATTTGGTTATCAACACTATTGTTTCGTTGCATTTCTATCACTCGTTTGAACTGTTATGAAGATATCCATAGACAGTCACTATGGGGGATATTCAAGTAGCAAGTAGAAATCACCATGGCTAATTAATCCCCCGAGGCTTATTCAATTAGACCCGACGGCCGGCAGTATCGTGGTCTTTTTTCACCTGCACAAGGCAGATGAAAGAACATCTGCGATAATGGAGGCGTTTTCGTGGTTGCAATCATGAGAAACACATGGATACAGGAACTTATCCCGGATCCTGTGTGTTTTTTCACAAATACAGGTATTTTTCTGCACAATAATATCGTCCTATGTATATCTACCAATTCTGCCCACAATGGCACCTAACCTTTGGGTTCAGCAGCTGGTGCTACTTCTGTGGGTATTGTGACTGCATATGACACAGTGGGCAGAATATGATAAAGCGTTTAAGCCCAAGTTCACCCGACGTGCGGGATGCCGGTCAAACACAGATTTTGTAAAAAAATGTTAAAGGGGCAATCATCCTTTAAAAAAACATCCGAAATACATTCCGCCCAATGTTTAACTTGTATTCCATAAACTTCAGTATTTTATACTGCAAGTCCTTTGCTAATTTCCTCTTCTTTTGTTTGCATTGTTTCTATTTATGCAGCATTATAATGTTTAGCAGAAATCATCATAATAAATTTAGAAGGACGCACTTGATGATGATAATGATGATGTTCATGCACGTCGACAACAGACATTTTAGGGTTAGGCTTAAAATTAGGTGTTGACATTATGTACAGTACCTGTTGACATTTTGGGGGTCATTCCGAGTTGATTGCTCGCTGCCGTTTTTTGCAGTGCAGCGAACAAGTTACTACTGCACATGCGTAAGCACCGCAATTCGCAGGCGCGTCGTACAGGTACAAAGCGGATCGTTGCTTGGCGATGGTTTTAACAAAGAATCCATTTGCACAGCCGATCTCAAGCAGATTGACAGAAAGAGGGTGTTTGTGGGCGGCAACTGACCGTTTTCAGGGAGTTTTTGGAAAAATGCAGGCATGTCGAAGTGTTTGCAGGGCGGGTGTCTGACGTCAATTCCGGTACCAAAAAGACTGAAGTGATCACAAGGGCTGAGTGAGTCCAGAGCTACTCAGAAACTGCAAAAAACGTTTTTGTCCCGCTCGGCTGCACACGCGTTCGCACACTTGCAATGCGAAAATACACTCCCCCGTGGGCGGCGACTAGGAGTTTGCACGGCTGCTAAAAGTAGCTAGCGAGCGATCAACTCGGAATGAGAGCCTCTGAACATGTTAACATTTGGTCAATGCTGACAATTTGCAAGTCAATGGGGGTGCCGACATTCTGAACAAGGGGACATTTTGTCTGAAGACATTTTGAAAGTGCCAAAATTATGGTGTCTATATAATGGCGGCTGACATTGTTATGTCGAGAAATCATACCGAAACCAAGAGAAACCTTAGTCGTTTAATAATACTTTGTGATTTATGTTACCACAGCATTACTGTAGTGAAGGTATTATTAAAGAATTATGGAACGCCGGAGGATCAGAGGTCTGACCCAGAAGTCACATGACCGCCAGGAGCAGGTAAGTCACCACTAGGCCACATGTTGACATTTCATTAACTACATGATGAATGTTGACATGGACAACATCAGCATTATGACAATGTCGCCACTCTCAGTTTGACTATGATGACATTATAACTGTTGGCATATCATGCCCCAACCTGTAATAATGATATAACAATAATTTCCAATAGCAAAAACAAAATGGCCAGTTTTACCAAGCTCTGGACTACTGTGGGCTACTCTAGTGCAATTCTTGCGCAGTACACAAGCCAAGTCCGAACCCATAAGCAAAGTGACAGCGGTAGCTCTAATTTTACTTCTAGCCCGTCAGTGGGATGAAAGCACTTTAATAAACGCAAGCGGTAACTTTCATCACTGCATTGCAGTTGGGTGTCACAGAACATGCACACATCGCGTCTCTGTTGGCGACTGTGGGCCATTGTCCATCTCCTCTCTCAGCGGCTGCGGTGATCGGCGTCCCCGGTAGAGCCAGCGTCGCCATCTTGCTTCTTGTTACATGTCTGTGAGCACCAATGGAGTAAAGCAGGAAGCTGTATCAGCTGGGAACCGCCATGACAATACAAATCTGCTGACTGGTCAGGATCCAATCTGGAGTCAGTCAGCGGTCAGATGACTTCTGTAACCAACCATCAGAGACCCAGGGGTCTAAAGATCCTGCAAAGGCACTTCCTGGTTGTCAGTGCCAGTGGCAAACGCAGGATTTGCATGGGGGGGTTTCCAGAACTGGGCGGAGCCAATCACGGGGGTGCGGACTGAGGTGACCCAGTATATGCTGGGTCCGTAAAATTAGTGTGTCTGTGTGTGTGTACATATATATATATATATATATCTACACACATATATATATATATATATATATACATACACACACACACACACACATACATATGCACATATACATAGCATATTAAACATGCATACATACATATATATATATATGTACACACACATACAGTACACATATATATACACATGTATATATATATATATCATATGTGTGTGTGTGTTTATATGTATGTATGTATGTATATGCATGTGTATATATGTATGCACATGGATATATATGTACTATAATTAAAATAAAGTAAACTTTTATTGCACTTACAAGTGCCACCAGGAAGACAGCAGGCTGCAGAGGACGATAGACAGCCATTAATAATACTCACGCAGCAAAAAAAAAAAAAATGTTTTTTTTTTTTTTTAGTGGAGGGGGGTTTCTGGGTGCTCGGAAACCCCCCCTGGGTGCGCCACTGAGTGCTTTGTTGTCTACACACCTTCTGAGACCTTTGCAGAGTATCTCTTTGGCTAGCAGCTTGCTCATTGACTTCTGTGCAGTTAGCACCCACTGACTTCATCCAGCAATCCTGAGTAGCTGGGTGTGTCCCAGCAATCTTTTATAGCTGGTACTGCTCTGCAACCCGGAATCCGGTCATGTGCCAGCAATCCTGTATAGCTGGTACTGCTCTGCTATCTAAGTCTAAGTAGCTGGTTGTGCTCCAGCAATCCTGTATAGCCAGTACTGCTCTGCAACCTGGCAATTAAGTCTAAGTAGCTGTTCGCACCCAGCAATCCTGAATAGCTGGCACTGCTCCGCATTCCAACATTTGTGTCTAAGTAGCTGGTCACAACCCAGCAATCCTGAACAACTGGTACTGCTCTGCACCCCAGCATCTGAGCTTAAGTAGCTGTTTGTAAACCAGCAATCCTGAATAGCTGGTACTGCTCTGCATTCCAGCATCTGAGCCTAAGTCGCTGGTCTTAACCCAACAATCCCAAATAGTTGGTACTGCTCCGCATCCCAGCATCTGAGCCTAAGCAGCTGGTCATCATAACCCAGCAATCCTGTATAACTGAGACTGTCCCACATCTCAGCATTTAAACCTTTGTGTTCCAGCAATCCGCCATAGCTGGTGTAGTTAAACACTCCAACACAAAGTAATCACTAGAATGCCTTATCTCTCTCCTATTCTGCATGAAGAAGAGTTATGTTTGGCCGCTTAGTTTCCACTCCCGTGGCAACTCCTAGTCCAGACCCACAAACTAATCCAAGACTGACATTGGGATTAATTATCACATCCCAACCTCATTAAAATGTGATTGGTGATAAATACTTCCCTAAAAATATAGCAAACTGTAAATACTGCAAAATGTCTTGTTTTGCTTTTATTGAAATGCAATATTGGGGGTCATTCCGAGTTTATCGCTAGCTGAAAATGTTCGCTGTGCTGCGATTAAGTAAAAATCTGGCACTCATGCGTATGCGGTGCAGTGCACATGCGCGACGTACTTTCACAATGGCCGATGTATTTTTACACAAGGTCTAGCGAAGCTTTTCAGTCGCAATGGCAGCCGCAGAGTGATTGACATGAAGGGGGCGTTTCTGGGTGTCAACTGACCGTTTTCAGGGAGTGCTCGAAAAAACGCAGGCGTGCCAGGAAAAATACAGACGTGGCTGGCCGAACGCAGGGCGTGTTTGTGACATCAAATCCGGAACTGAATGGTCTGAAGTGATCGCAAGCGCTGAGTAGGTCTGGAGCTACTCTAAAACTGCACAATTTTTTTTATGTAGTCGCTCTGCGATCCTTTCATTCGCACTTCTGCTAAGCTAAAATACACTCCCATAGGGTGGCGGCTAAGCATTTGCATGACTGCTAAAAACTGCTAGCGATCGATCAACTCGGAATGACCCCCATAGTCTCTTGATTTGAATGATCATAATAGCAATATCTCCAGTATTCTGTATTTTTCATTAAATGGTACAGTGATTTGTTGGGAATCAGTATGATATCCTGGCGGTCAGCAGACCAACGCCAGAATCCTGACAGCCGCTATGCTTCGTGGCCCGGGGGCGACCTTCGGTCGACACTCTAATCATTCCCCCTTCGGGTGGTGAGGTGGGCCACCACCCAAGTGGGGGATCCAGGGTGGCGGTCGGGACTCCGTCCGCCTGTATTTCACCGGATGTTGGGATCCCGACAGCCGGCAACAAGATTGATTCCCATTTGTTGTTTGGCATTTTTCAGTATTGACTGTTTGCAATATTTGTCCAATTGCGCCACCATGTATTTAAGCTTGGTAATGCATGCTGTAATATCCATCTTCATAGACTGGTATCTCTGGTTAACAAATATTAGGTCATGGACAGGCAATGTTTTTCTCTTTGGGTGCCAGATGCTCAAAATTATAAGCTAAAACAGCTTCCGGAGTGCCACCACAATTACAACATGTACAAACATTACAAAAGTAATAGCAGGGTACAGTGGCGGTATCAGAGGTGGGGCTGCAGCTCAGTCTAAAATTCAAATAGGGAAGCCACACCTACTGCCACGAATTGTCATTCCAAAATGACACACTGGCAGTTGGTGGCTCCCGACACTTCTGTTTCTGAAGTTAGAATGCTCTGGTTAGTTTGGTAATTTATAGCCCGGAAACAAAGACTTGCCTGAGAATTCTGTACTGTAATAGGACTGTGAGCAGAAATAATTGTATCAGGACTCGCTCATCAGAGGTCCAGGCTTTGCTGGCTATGCAGCCCACGCTTGTGTATGTCGGTTTGGAGAGAGTCTCTAGAAGAGGGACGAAGGTGAGTAGGAGAGTAGTAGAGTGTCTAGTAGGAGATGGACTGACTCCAGAGGTAGGACTCTAAACTTCCTCAGGTGCTTGTGACATTAGAGCCAAGGGTTGTCTGGCATTAGGTAATGCACAATGAGAGTTTAGGGCAGGCTGCAGATGAGTGTTCGGCATTGTGTGGGGCAGATGGAGTAACAAGAAAAAATAAACATGTTATTTAAATATAAGTTTATTATATTATTAAAGATTTTATATAAAAATGAATGTTTTATTTAAAGTAATAATGGCATAGAAGAGGGAAGATAGCAGAAATGACAATAATATAATGACAAGGGTATGACAAGTATGAGGTAGAGTTACTAAAGCAACTAGAAAGGAAAAGTGGAGGTGTTGCCCTTAGCAACCAATCAGAGGCTAGCTATCTTTTATCCAGTACAGTCTAGAGAATGATGACAAGAATGTGATTGGTTGCTATGGGCAACATCTCCAATTTTCCTTTTTAGAAGCTTTACAAAACTTAAAGTACAATCTTGAATACTCTATAACAAACTACTATGAAACAAGAGTCATAAATACCATCAGAGTGGCAGAACCAGGGGCGGATTTAGACCTCATGGGACCCTAAGCAAAACACAGATTTGGGGCCCCCTTCCTCAAACAATCCTCAGTGTGCTTCCCCCCAACCACCACCACTCAGTGTATGCTCCCCAATCTGCCTCCCGCTGATTAAAGCAGGCCATTCACACAATGTCGGACTGGGGCATAAAGGGCCCACCGGGGGAATGTTGTGATAGTGGCCCATGTTTAGGGGTGTTGCCAGTATCCAGAAGGGGTGTGGCCAGCCACCACATTGGTTCGCCTAACTATTAGAGAGTGCATTGTCTGGGCCCATTGATAAATACATATAGTTAATACTGCTAGTGCATACATGACAATGTACCAGATTAGTAACAGCAATGTACTGTAGAAAATAGGCCATAGTCCTGTGCAGTATAAGGTAAAATATATATATATATATGTATATAAGTGCACAGTCCAGAACCTGATCCCTAGAGGAAGAGGTGGGCCCCAGGCAGTGGGGCCCACCGGGGGGTTCCCCTGTACCCCTGTGGGCCAGTCCAACCCTGCATTCACATCAGTCCCTGCCCAAGTGGAACTTACAGTCTATATTCCCTACCACATGTACACACACATATATTTACACTAGGGTTCATTTTGTTGAATGCCAATTAACCTACCAGTATATTTTTGGTTTGTGGGAGGAAACCGGAATACCCGGAGGAAACCCACGCAGGTATGGGGAGAATATACAAACTCCACACAGTTAAGGCTCTGGTGGAATTTGAACAAAAAGGAAAGGGTGGCTGCGCTCCAGGAGGAAAGAACAATTAATTACACTAATTGTGTCAAAGTTAAAAGAAAAAACTATTTATTTAAAACAATATCCTGTGCAAAAATTAATATACCACATGAATTCATGTAATTCTAAAAGGGAATGGTTTACCCGATATACTGGGTCAGGACATATGGCATAGTGCAATGCAGGGAGTGCGTTCCAAATAGTGCCCTTAAATGAGATTGAAGTCCAATGGCAAGAGTCTCTTATAAGAATGGAGAGTCCAATTGTTCTTTCTGTACACCGTTAGAGGATTATGCAGTATGTCCCATAGATAGGTGAGTACCTCATGCAATACGGTGGTTGAATGGTGCCTCTCTGAAACTCCTCTATATGGCTGGCAGATGGCAAGTGCTGGTTCAGATCCAAATAAAGATTGTCCTGCTCCAGTAGGTAACACCTGATGCCTTTCGCTGCATAGAGCCTGCAGCTTTTTCTTTAAAAACCACCGTATTGCATGAGGTACTCACCTATATATGGGACATACTGCATAATCCTCTAACGGTGTACAGAAAGAACAATTGGACTCTCCATTCTTATAAGAGACTCTTGCCATTGGACTTCAATCTTATTTAAGGGCACTATTTGGAACGGACTCCCTGCATTGCACTATGCCATATGTCCTGACCCAGTATATCGGGTAAACCATTCCCTTTTAGTATTACATGAATTCATGTGGTATATTAATTATTGCACAGGATATTGTTTTTAATAAATTGTTTTCTCTTTTAACTTTGACACAATTAGTGTAATTAATTGTTCTTTCCTCCTGGACCGCAACCTCCCTTTCCTTTTTGTTGTATTGCTGATATATTGGGAGTGACGTCCCTCCATTAATTGGCTGCTGCTTAGCAGGGCATCTCATTTCATAGCACCCGAATATTTCTGGGTATATCCTTTCTTGCATCTGGTGGAAATTGAACCCATGACCTGAGTGCTGTCAGGCAGTAATGCTAACCATTACACCATCCGTGCTGCACCTAAAAATAACACTGTAGGCACTGCGTACAGGCAGGTACAAGCAAATGGCACTTGGCAGCTATTTAGTCACTGACAGCCTGCTGGGAGTATTTAGACAGCCCAGTGCTCGGACATTTGTGGCAGAAATCAGAAATGCCCTCCTGACTTCATGATCTGTCGGTGAGTCCCTTGGGACCCACCGGGCCCTTGCGGCTGCTTTGATTGCCTAGTGGTAAATTCGCTACTGCATGGTAGCGAGTTTGCTAACTTGTCAGATCTCGTACACTGAAGGCACTGATATATAGTCAATACAGCCACTGACTGAGGGGTGCAATAATGGATATTATAAGGGATGGGTGACCTACTAATAGGGGATGGGGGACGTGCTACAATCAGTGGGGGAGGGGGGACATGACTGATATATAAAGCACACCAGGCACCCATACCTTATAATACTTATTATTACACCCAATCACATTAGTGTTGACTGCATTATATATGAGTGCCTCTACCCCCCTTACTGATTGTAGCAGCCTAGCAGGTCCCCCATCCCTTATAATACTCATTATTACACCCCTCAGTTAGTGTGACTGTATTGATTATATATCAGTGCCCCGCTGATTTTAGCAGGCATCTCCCATACACGGTAGTACTTAAAATAGAGTATTATAGCATAATGATATATCACCAGTCAGCGTGTGCCTCCCCCCCAGCCAAACCTTCCTTTTCTAGGAAGGGTTATTGAGATAGTGGTTGCAAATCAACTGGAAACCCATCTGACAACCCATGATATTTATGATCCATTCCAGTCAGGATTCAGCAGAAGACATAGCACTGAAACAGCCCTGGTGTGTGTGTTAAATGATCTTCTGATGACAAGAGACAGAGGTGACTGTTCAATATTAATCCTTCTGGGTCTCCTTGCAGCATTTGATACAGTGCACCATGGGCTTCTGCTTGAGCGACTGATACATTTTTGTGGACTGGATGGCACAGTCCTAAGCTGGTTCAAATAATTTCTCACAGGCAGGTCACAGAGTATCGCCTGGAGTATACTCATCATCATCAGTGCCATTGCCATGTGGTGTCCCACAAGGTTCTATACTATCCCTAGTGATGAGCGGGTTCGGTTCCTCGAGATCCGAACCCCCCCGAACTTCACCCATTTTACACGGTTCCGAGGCAGACTCGGATCCTCCCGCCTTGCTCGGTTAACCCGAGCGCGCCCGAACGTCATCATCCCGCTGTCGGAT
Source organism: Pseudophryne corroboree (assembly GCF_028390025.1). Taxonomy (NCBI): domain Eukaryota; kingdom Metazoa; phylum Chordata; class Amphibia; order Anura; family Myobatrachidae; genus Pseudophryne; species Pseudophryne corroboree. The sequence goes on from NC_086449.1 coordinate 731,275,727, forward strand.
TCTCGCGAGATTTGTATTCTATATAAGGAGCCGCGCGTCGCCGCCATTTTCACTCGTGCATTGGAGATGATAGGGAGAGGACGTGCAGCGTTCTCTCAGTTTCTGTGTTCAGTGTGCTGCAAATATCTGTGCTCAGTGTGCTGCAAATATCTGTGCTCAGTGTGCTTGCAAATATCTGTGCTCAGTGTGCTGAAAATATCTATGTCTCTGCCTGAAAAACGCTCCATATCTGTGCTGCATTGTAGTATATAGTAGGAGGACAGTGCAGAATTTTGCTGACCACCAGTATTATATAGCAGTATGGTACAGTAGTCCACTGCTCTACCTACCTCTGTGTCTGCAAGTATACTATCCATCCATACCTGTGGAGCATTTTAGTTGTGCACAGTATATATAGTAGGAGGACAGTGCAGAATTTTGCTGACCACCAGTATATAATATATAGCAGTACGGTACAGTAGACCACTGCTCTACCTACCTCTGTGTCGTCAAGTATACTATCCATCCATACCTGTGGTGCACTTTAGTTGTGCGCAGTATATATAGTAGGAGGACAGTGCAGAATTTTGCTGACCACCAGTATATAATATATAGCAGTACGGTACAGTAGTCCACTGCTCTACCTACCTCTGTGTCGTCAAGTATACTATCCATCCATACCTGTGGTGCATTTTAGTTGTGCGCAGTATATATAGTAGGAGGACAGTGCAGAATTTTGCTGACCACCAGTATATAATATATAGCAGTACGGTACAGTAGGCCACTGCTCTACCTACCTCTGTGTCATCAAGTATACTATCCATCCATACCTGTGGTGCATTTTAGTTGTGCGCAGTATATATAGTAGGACAGTGCAGAATTTTGCTGACCACCAGTATATAATATATAGCAGTACGGTACAGTAGGCCACTGCTCTACCTACCTCTGTGTCGTCAAGTATACTATCCATCCATACCTGTGGTGCATTTTAGTTGTGCGCAGTATATATAGTAGGAGGACAGTGCAGAATTTTGCTGACCACCAGTATATAATATATAGCAGTACGGTACAGTAGGCCACTGCTCTACCTACCTCTGTGTCGTCAAGTATACTATCCATCCATACCTGTGGTGCATTTTAGTTGTGCGCAGTATATATAGTAGGAGGACAGTGCAGAATTTTGCAGACCATCAGTATATAATATATAGCACTATGGTACAGTAGGCCACTGCTCTACCTACCTCTGTGTCGACAAGTATACTATCCATCCATACCTGTGGTGCATTTTAGTTGTGCGCAGTATATATAGTAGGAGGACAGTGCAGAATTTTGCTGACCACCAGTATATAATATATAGCAGTATGGTACAGTAGTCCACTGCTCTACCTACCTCTGTGTCGTCAAGTATACTATCCATCCATACCTGTGGTGCATATTAATTGTGCGCAGTATATATAGTAGGAGGACAGTGCAGAATTTTGCTGACCACCAGTATATAATATATAGCAGTACGGTACAGTAGTCCACTGCTCTACCTACCTCTGTGTCATCAAGTATACTATCCATCCATACCTGTGGTGCATTTTAGTTTTTTCGCAGTATATATAGTAGGAGGACAGTGCAGAATTTTGCTGACCACCAGTATATAATATATAGCAGTACGGTACAGTAGTCCACTGCTCTACCTACCTCTGTGTCATCAAGTATACTATCCATCCATACCTGTGGTGCATTTTAGTTGTGCGCAGTATATATAGTAGGAGGACAGTGCAGAATTTTGCTGACCACCAGTATATTAACATATAGCAGTACGGTACAGTAATCCACTGCTCTACCTACCTCTGTGTCGTCAAGTATACTATCCATCCATACCTGTGGTGCATTTTAGTTGTGTGCAGTATATATAGTAGGAGGACAGTGCAGAATTTTGCTGACCACCAGTATATAATATATAGCAGTACGGTACAGTAGTCCACTGCTCTACCTACCTCTGTGTCGTCAAGTAACTATCCATCCATACCTGTGGTGCATTTTAGTTGTAAACAGTATATATAGTAGGAGGACAGTGCAGAATTTTGCTGACCACCAGTATATAATATATAGCAGTACGGTACAGTAGGCCATTGCTATTGATATATTACTGGCATATAATTCCACACATTTAAAAATGGAGAACAAAAATGTGGAGGGTAAAATAGGGAAAAATCAAGATCCACTTCCACCTCGTGCTGAAGCTGCTGCCACTAGTCTTGGCTGAGACGATGAAATGCCATCAACGTCGTCTGCCAAGGCCGATGCCCAATGTCATAGTAGAGAGCATGTAAAATCCAAAAAACAAAAGTTCAGTAAAATGACCCAAAAAGCTAAATTAATAGCGTCTGATGAGAAGCATAAACTTGCCAATATGCCATTTACGACACGGAGTGGCAAGGAACGGCTGAGGCCCTGTCCTATGTTCATGGCTAGTGGTTCAGCTTCACATGAGGATGGAATCACTCATCCTCTCGCTAGAAAAATTAAAAGACTTAAGCTGGCAAAAGCACAGCAAAGAACTGTGCGTTCTTCTAAATCACAAATCCCCAAGGAGAGTCCAATTGTGTCGGTTGCAATGCCTGACCTTCCCAACACTGGACGGGAAGAGGTGGCGCCTTCCACCATTTGTACGCCCCCTGCAAGTGCTGGAAGGAGCACCCGCAGTCCGGTTCCTGATAGTCAAATTGAAGATGTCACTGTTGAAGTACGCCAGGATGAGGATATGGGTGTTGCCAGCGCTGAGTAGGAAATTGACAAGGATGATTCTGATGGTGAGGTGGTTTCTTTAAGTCAGGCACCCAGGGAGACACCTGTTGTACGTGGGACGAATATGGCCATTGACATGCCTGCTCAAGTTACAAAAAAAATCACCTCGGTGTGGAATTATTTTAACAGAAATGCGGACAACATTTGTCAAGGCGTGTGTTGCCTTTGTCAAGGTGTAATAAGTAGGGGTAAGGGCGTTAGCCACCTAGGAACATCCTCCCTTATACGTCACCTGGAGCACATTCATCAGAAGTCATTGACAAGTACAAAAACTTTGGGTGACAGCGGAAGCAGTCCGCTGACAACTAAATCCCTTCCTCTTGTAACCAAGTTCCTGCAAACCACACCACCAACTCCCTCAGTGTCAATTTCCTCCTTAGACAGGAAAGCCAATAGTCCTGCAGGCCATGTCACTGGCAAGTCTTACGAGTCCTCTCCTGCCTGGGATTCCTCCGATGCATCCTTGAGTGTAACGCCTAGTGCTGCTGGTGCTGCTGTTGTTGCTGCTGAGAGTCGATCGTCATCCCAGAGAGGAAGTCGGAAGATCACTTGTACTACTTCCAGTAAGCAATTGACTGTCCAACAGTCCTTTGCGAGGAAGATGAAATATCACAGCAGTCATCCTGCTGCAAAGCAGATATTTGGCAGCCTGGGTGGTATTAAACGTGTGTCCGGTATCCACCGTTAATTCACAGGCAATTAGAGAATTTATTGAGTTAGTGTGTCCCCGGTACCAAATACTATCTAGGTTCCACTTCTCTAGGCAGGCGATACCGAGAATGTACACAGACGTCAGAAAAAGAGTCACCAGTGTCCTAAAAAATGCAGTTGTACCCAATGTCCACTTAACCACGGACATGTGGACAAGTGGAGCAGGGCAGACTCAGGACTTTATGACATTCTGGCCGCCAATGAAAAGCGTCACCCGCAGAATTTCAAGTCCGGCGCCGCCAGCGAGCCAATCGCGGCTCGTGGGGCGCCGGCCAATCGGAGAGGGGCGCGGTGAGCCAACCGGCGCTCGCCACGTCATAGGCCCCGCCCCCGGCGTCTGACGTCAGATGCCGGGCGGGAGCCGAAGACCCAAGGCACGCGGAAGAGCGCAGAAGAAGACGGGCGGGAGAAGAAAGAAGATGTCACCCGGACCGCGGAGAAGAAGGAGGCCGCGTGGAAGAGCGGCGAAGAGCGGGTCGAGAGGAGAAGACGGCGGCCGTTGGAGGAAGAGATCCGGTGGCCGCTGAAGAGGCCAGAAGACGTCGGGCTGCAGAAGGAAGATGTCCAGCGGCGGCTGGACGCTGAGGAGCGGAGGCGGCGCCGCTGGCCAGGACGGGTCAGCGGCAGAAGAGGGCGCCGGAGACCCCCGGAGCAGGTGAGGCCTCGGTAAGGCTACATTCACCCCCCTCCCCTCTCCTCCCTAGACCATCAGGGACGGGCATTAGGCCCGGGGGCACAGTTCAGGCACTAGGCCTGGGGCGCAGATAGGAATTTGGGGGTCACCATTTGTTTTGGTGGTTTGGGCGTTAGGCCCAAGCCACCTAAACAGCGCAGTAGGCGGGCAGTAGGCCCGAGGGGCAAAATCAGGCAATAGGCCTGGGGGACATTAGAGGGCATTAGGCCCTAGTTCAGTTAACGGCCGCTAGGGATATGAGGTGAACCTGGGCACTAGGCGACAAGTTAGGCGGGCGCTAGGCCGTGGGTGATGTCAGGCCTCTGGCCTGTGCGCAAATAGGGGGCACTAGGACCAGTCAATAAGTGGCCCTCCCCAAAGGTAGATAAAGGTGGCACTGGGCACTAGGCCCAGTCCACCCCAAGGTGTTTAGGTAGGCAGGCCCGCTCGGCCTGAGCCCCTGGAAAGACAGAGTACGGGAGGTGGGTGAGCTGTGCGGCCCCCACTACCTGGTGTTCTGATTCAGGTACTTAAAGGGACAGCACCGTGGTAGTTGCTTGCACTGAGTATTGTGATGTATGTTGTTACCGTGCAGGGCAAAGTGTAAGCTTGTTAAGTCTGTGTTTAGTTTTGTTGCACCACACCCACAGAGCTAGTTTGAGGGCTCTGCCGTTGTAGTTAGTATAGGGGTGTTACACTAGGTTGGAGTTAGGCCCTGCACGGCTGTTTGTTTGTTTGTTTGCCTCCTTACAGGGACCTGTAAGAGGAGAAGACGTTCGCAGTGCGGAACTGACGGTGAGTAGCATCTGTGTACATTTGTCCCTTTATCTGTCTCCGAGCGCCGGAATAGGGGTTTGCTCACGGACGTGAGAACCCCTTCATCACACTACGCGCGAGAGTGCGACTGTGTGAATTCTGGGTGGCTGAGGCTTTGTGCCAGTAATGACCTTCCACCAAACCGGTGAAGGTCGCCGTCACCCCTGGGGTATCCCCTTTTCCGGTGGAAGAAGGGTTGATACCCCCCCTTAAGGTAGTCTATTTTCTCCTCAGCTCGTTCGTCCGTCAGCTCCGAGAGGGAATCGTCGTGTCCGATTCCGAATGAAGATTTCCAGGTCCGTTGAAGGTTCCGGTACCTGAAGGTGAGAGAGTGCGGCGCCTGGTGAGTAGCGAAACTACACCTGCATGGCAGCAGGCACTTCACCGCGTCGCCACCCTCTTACACATGCATTTGTATCATCTCGATTAGACTACTGTAATGCCCTCTACCTTGGTCTCCCAGCAAAAGAATTGCACCACTTACAGCTGGTGCAAAACACAGCTGCCAGGCTGTTAACCAACAAGCCCCGTTCTAGCCACATAACACCCATCCTCTACTCCCTTCACTGGCTGCCTGTAAGATGGCGAATCATCTTTAATATTGGCTTACTGAGCTTTAAAGCACTACATGACCAGGGCCCAAGGTACCTGAAGCAGCTTCTGACCCCATACTGCCCCTCTCGATTACTGCGATCTGTAGATGAAGGACTTTTAGCAGTACCTAGAATCTCCCGTAATTCATCTGGGGGTCGAGCTTTTAGTCATGCGGCTCCGACTCTATGAAACTCACTTCCCCGCACAGTGCGAGAGGCCCCAACTATAGAATCCTTCAAAAGTAGACTCAAGCATTTTACTGTTTATTTTCCTGTTTACTCAAGCATTTCCATAATGTCCTTTTAGTATCTTCATGCTTCTGTATTTTATGAAAAGCTTTTCTGTGCTTCATAATTTTCTGTACTATATTATGCTATGTATCTGTTAAGCGCCTTGAGTACTATTGGAGAAAGAAAGCTATAAATAAAATTATTATTATTATTATTTTTTTATTATTATTATTATTATTATTATTATTATGACTGTAGCAGGCAGATGTTAGACGCTGTACTTAAAATAACACTGTCGAAATCCCCACTCCGTTCTGATTGGAATTTGAAGTAGGTGGATGTTATAGAAAGATAAAAAAAATACTGTAATAAAGTACACTGGAAGACCTCATGTTTTTTTCTGTGTACACCCTGGCTCCTCTCTCTGTGCATCTGACGTCATACACACGTGTATCATGACTGGTCACATGCACAGTCAAGGGCGTAGCTACCATAGGTGCAGGCAGTGCAGCTGCTATAGAGCCCAGAGTTGAAGGGGCCACCTTCCCTGTCAAATTACATGTATTATATACATTTTTCACCATTGGGTGGTACGTAGGGGTCCTGTCAAACTTTTTCCTTTGGGCTTGCAATATATCTAGGAATGCCCCTGGACCTGCTCATTGTAGTGTGGTATGTAGTGTGGTATAAAATGAACTGGAGGGCATTTTAATGTTATATAATATGAACTGGGGCACTGTACTGAGGCACACTAAAAAGTGTCGGGCCACTGGTTGGTCCGATTTACCTGTAGATAGCGCAATTTTAATGTTGGACCTATGGGTAGCCATCCTCTCTAAACTTACGAGCGGTCTTCCCAATATAGGATAATCCACATGGACAGATGATCTGGTAAATTACAACTTGCGCGTCACAGGTAAGATTATGTTTAATGAAAAACTTTTTCCCAGAGCGTGGGTGAAAAAATGTAAATATTTGATTACGGGTGACACATTTTTCACCCACGCTCCAGGCCCGACACTTCTTAGAGGCAGGTCACAATTTAACAGCTCTTAAATATAGGATGATGGATCATATACCCCCACTACCCCTGGAGGTGACCGGGGAACAGTGCTTCTTAGAAGGGAGGCCACTTGGATACATCGCTTAGATGTTTTAATGCCTAGAGGTTTAAATGAAATAATTCTTTTGTCCTGCTTTGAATAGAATGTTTTATGAAAGAGGATGTTGTTACAGTAGACCACAGGTTCTCAAACTCGGTCCTCAGGACCCCACACAGTGCATGTTTTGCAGGTCTCCTCACAGAATCGCAAGTGAAAAAATTAGCTCCACCTGTAGACGTTTTAAAATGTGACAGTGAGTAATTAATACACCTGTGCACCTGCTGGGTGACCTGCAAAACATGCACTGTGTGGGGTCCTGAGGACCGAGTTTGAGAACCACTGCAGTAGAGAATATATTGCTCGTCATGAGAAGGGATAGAGATATGACGTAATGATCATGTAATCATAAGATCTTTCTTATTTCATATATCAGCAGCTAGTAAATGGAGGATTTAGTCCTCATGTATTTTGACATAATGCAATGATGTATTTATAATACCCCTTTCACACTGACAAATATTTCCCCGGTTATTGCACATGAACGCGCATCAACCCGGGAATTTGCTCAGTGAGAAAGGGTCCTGAAAGAATATCCCGGGTTGAGCGTCCCGGCATTTCATCCCAAGTCTCGACCTTGGTTTAAACCGGAATAGACCCGTGATGCATGCAGTATGAATGGGTAAGCTGGGTCAAGGCGACCCTGCACCCGTTCTCTGCATAGGAGGAGGTGGTGCTTGGAGATGATTATCTCCAAGCACCGCCTCTGGTAGCAGCAGCGGTGATGTCACCAACCCGGCAATATGCCGTGTCGGGCCACAAGTCTGAAGGGGTCTCAAGCCGGGTCGCACCTGGGAAGCACCCGTGTACACATTCCCGGGTGCGACCCGGCTATTGTCAATCTGAAAGGGGTATCTTTGATTTGTTTCATATTGTGAAGTGATTGGATCGTCTGTATTTGCAGACATCATAATATGTGTGTCATTTTATCTGTAACATTTGCATTGCCATCAGGGGCGGAACTCTGGGAGGCAGTGGAGTCGGCTGCCGCCGGGCTCCTGACCTCAAGGGGGCACTTCTCCTCTACTGTCTCCTGCTGACGATCGCTCACCGCGCTGCTGCTGCTGTCTGTGAGGGGAGGAGAGCGCAGCGTGCGCCTCCCCTGCCCCTCACTCTCTGGCGGTGGCGTCACGCTTCAATTCAGCGCCGGTCCGTGAGCCAATCAGAGCTCGCTGACCAGCAGCTAAGGCTTTGATTGGCTCACGGACCGGCGCCTAATTGAATAGAGACACCGCCGCCGGAGAGTGAGGGGCAGGGGAGGCGCATGCTGCGCTCTCCTCCCCTCACAGACAGCAGCAGCGCAGTGAGCAGCACAAGGGGGGGGGGGGTCATCATGTATATCTGGCACTGTGGGGTCATGTATACCTGGCACTTGGGGGCATATCTGGCACTGTGAGGACACTGGCATTGGGGGCATAGCTGGCACTGTGGGGACATATATATCTGGCACTGTAGGGACATATATATCTGGCACTTGGGGGACATGTATATCTTGCATTGGGGGCATAGCTGGCACTGTGGGGACATATATATCTGGCACTGTGGGGACATATAAATCTGGCACTGTGGGGACATGTATACCTGGCACTGGGGTCACAGCTGGCACTGGTGAGACATGTATATCTGGCACTGGGGGGCATATCTGGCACTGTGGGGACACTGGCATTGGGGGCATAGCTGGCACTGTGGGGACATATATATCTGCCACTGTGGGGACATATATATCTGGCATTTGGGGGACATGTATATCTGGCACTGGGGGGCATATCTGGCACTGGGGACACTGGCATTGGGGGCATAGCTGGCACTGTGTGGACATATATATCTGGCCCTAGGGGCATAGCTGGCACTGTGGGGACATATATATCTGGCACTAGGGGCATAGCTGGCACTGTGGGGGCATATATATCTGGCACTGGGGGCATATCTGACACTGGGGACATAGCTGGCACTGTGGGGGGCATATATATCTGGCACTGGGGACATATCTGGCATGGGGGCATAGCTGGCACTGGGGGGACATGTATATCTGGCACTGGGGGTAGAGCTGGCACTGTGTGGGGACATGTATATCTGGCACTGGGGGCATATCTGGCACTGTGGGGACACTGCATTGGGGCATAGCTGGCACTTTGGGGACATATATATCTGGCACTAGGGGCATAGCTGGCACTGTGGGAACATATATATCTGGCATTGGGGGCATATCTGGCACTGGGGGGAAATGTATATCTGGCACTGGGGGGACATGTATATCTGGCACTGGGTGGTCATGTGTATCTGGCACTGTGAGGCATATATGTATCTGGCACTGTGAGGCATATATGTATCTGGCACTGTGGGGCCAGAGGCAGAACTCTGGGAGGCAACGGAGTCATCTGCCGCTGGGCTCCTGCTCTGAAGGGGGGCACCTCTCCTCCCATTCTGTGACACCATTGAATTAAGTTAATTGATATCTGTCGCTGTCTTTTCAGTGGCCAACTTCCTCACTGGTCCCTGCACCCTACAAATCACACCCTCTTTATTATACTGAATATACACATTTTACAAGGGTCACACCCAGGATTAGAAACTACGACCTATTACACTGGAAGCAGTCACCTTACTGATGAAGCTGTTTGCTCCTGTTTAGGAAATATGAGAATTTTAACTATATGAAGATACTTCTCTGACAATTACACGTAACTTTATATAGTTAGAATTCTCATGCTTCCCATACAGGAGCAAATAGCTCCATCAGTAAAGTGTCTGCTGTCAGTGTAACAGGTCATGGGTTCTAAACCTGGGTATGACTGCTAAGAATTGTGTGATTTAAAATACAGTATATACATTTTTTTTCAGAACACTACACACACACACACACACACACACTTATCTTAATATAGGAAATAGGGGGGGGGCACCAATATTTATCTTGCCTCCGGGCAACTGGGACGTACTTACGCCACTGATTGCCATCAAATGTTAGATATAGTATAAGTTCTCTTTTCTCACGGAATGTTACAGTATGACAATTGTTATATTGTCTTTCAGTGTCCGTATTTTGTTGTGGCGGGTTACTATGGTGATTTGTGACGTGCGACACGCTGATATGTGCCGATGTCATCAGACTGCACATGTCCAGACCGGGGATCCGGCGGGAAGGCATGGGGGTATATTTACTAATATTCGTGTTTTAGCCGTTTTTAAGGGTGTTTGAACTCGAATGGTATCGGGTGCATTTTACTGCAACTTTTTGAATCCTGATACGGTCATTTACTCAGCTGCCGAGTTTTCCTCATTTGTCTTTTCCGATGTCAATGTGATTCGTAATGTCAGGCAGTGTTTTATGGGAGTGTTGAGTAAAACACTGCCTGACAAAACACAAGGAATCCTGGACGGATCTGTGAGATCCGTGCAGGGCTTCATTGTGTACCTTAAAAAAAGAGTTTAAAAAGTTAAAAAACAGAAAAAAAACTGCGTGGGGTCCCCCCTCCTAAGCATAACCAGCCTCGGGCTCTTTGAGCTGGTCCTGGTTGTAAAAATATGGGGGAAAAATTGACTGGGGATCCCCCATATTTTAACAACCAGCACCGGGCTCTGCACCTGGTCCTGGTGCCAAAAATACGGGGGACAAAAAGCGTAGGGGTCCCCCGTATTTTTAACACTAGCACTGGGCTACACTAGTCAGAGAGATAATGCCACAGCCGGGGGACACTTTTATATAGGTCCCTGCTGCCCTGGCATTAAATCACTAACTAGTCACCCCTGGCCGGGGTACCCTGGAGGAGTGGGGACCCCTTAAATCAAGGGGTCCCCCCTCCAGCCACCCAAGGGCCAGGGGTGAAGCCCGAGGCTGTCCCCTCATCCAAGGGCGGCGGATGGGGGGCTGATAGCCAAGTGTAAAAATAAGAATATTGTTTTTTTGTAGCAGTACTACAAGCCCAAGCAAGCCTCCCCCACAAGCTGGTACTTGGAGAACCACAAGTACCAGCATGCGGTGGAAAAACGGGCCCGCTGGTACCTGTAGTACTACTACAAAAAAATACCCACCATAAAACAGAACACACACACCGTGACAGTAAAACTTTATTACATACATGCATACCGACACACACATACTTACCTATGTTGACACAAAGCAGTCGGTCCCCTTCTCCAAGTAGAATCCACGGGTTACCTGTCAATAAAATTATACTCACACAATCCAGAGTAGCTCTGTCCTCTTCTACTTGTAATCCAGGTACTTGGCAAAAAAACAAACCGAAAAACCCGATCTACGCACTGAAAGGGGTCCCATGTTTACACATGGGACCCCTTTCCCCGACTGGCGGGACCCCCCCGTGACTCCTATCAAAGAGGGTCCCTTCAGCCAATCATGGAGCGCCACGTCGTGGCACTCTCCTGATTGGCTGTGCGCTCCTGAGCTGTCAGTCAGGCTGCGCACTGAAGATACAATGTAGCGCATAGGCGCTCCATTGTATCCAATGGTGGGAACTTTGCGGACAGCGGTTGACCGCGAGTAACCTCAACCGCTGACCGCAAAGTTCCCACCATTGGATACAATGGAGCGCCTATGCGCTACATTGTATCTTCAGTGCTCAGTGAGTGAAAAGGAGGTGCAGTGAGCTGGAACAACTGCAACTGCTAGGTGGAGTATCGGTGCCGCAGGAGAGGTCCCACTCAGATAAGTATTGATTACTTACTTTTTGTGTATTGATTGTATTGGTTAGTTGGTTTTTATTCTCTTTATTGTACTTTCGAAAGGTAATAGGGAGTTGAGTTCTCAAACAATGGGTGGGGCCGTGATTGAGAGTCTCACTCAGTGCGTGTCGTGCAAGATGTATGCCACCTGGAGCAGCCAACCCAGGGCGAACACATATGCACGAGATGTGAGCGAACGGTTGCCCTGGAAGCCCAGGTAACTGATCTAGAGCAGACCGTTACTCGACTGAGGGATATTTACAATCCCAAGCAAAAGTTTAGATAGAACGGTGGAGGAGTTGCAGCAGGGGTCACTGGTAGATGAGGAAAATCAGGTAGGCAGTTGGGTCACTGTTAGAAGGGAGAAAAAGAGGGGGATGCACGACATCTCGGATCTATCAAACCCGAACAAATTTACCCGATTGGACGAAGATTCGGTGGATAATAGCAACGAAATGACGGAGCTGGAGGAGACTGCTCACTCTAGCAACCGGAGGAGTGGTCCCTCTGGCTCAGATGGGATGAAAGCTAGAGAAGCGCCCAGGCAGATGGTGGTGGTAGGGGACTCTATCATTAGGAAGGCAGATAGGGCAATCTGCTACCGGGACCGTGATCGCCGTACGGTCTGTTGTCTCCCGGGTGCTCGGGTACAGCACATCGCGGACCAGGTAGATAGATTGTTGGGAGGGGCTGGGAAAGACCCGGCGGTCTTGGTCCACGTTGGCACCAACGACAAAGTTAGTGGTAGGTGGGATGTCCTTAAGAAAGATTATAGGGACTTAGGCCAGAAACTAAAAAAAAGGACATCTAAGGTAATTTTCTCCAAAATATTACCAGTGCCACGCGCTAGCCCAGGGAGACAGAGGGAGATTAGGGAGGTAAATGTGTGGCTCAGAGACTGGTGTAGGAAAGAGGGGTTTGTGTTCTTGTAACACTGGGAGGACTTCTCAGTCACCAATGGCTAATGGGGAATAATTAATGATAAGAGCTGACTTAGAAAAAGAAAAGATTTATTATGTTAATAACATTAATTAAGACATTCGGAGTCTACATATAAAATGCAAAAAAACACATGAAAATAAAATTAAATATGTCAACACCTAGATCATAAGATGTATGAGCTGTAAATTCTCAATCTGCTTATTGAGAATGGGAACCACAGAGTCCAGAATTGATGTGATTGGAATGTCCACAGTTCCAGATAAACAGCAGATCAGTGTGTGGCTGATGATAGATGTCTTGAGGGATTTTCACAGGCAGGTGGGCAAATGAATAATTAAATTATGGTTACCTTCTCCTAGGGCTGGTCCGTACCGAGCGTCCTCGGTATTGCGGTCCTGCAATGCCCAGTGTCCGTCTGCGCGGCGAGGAGATGACTGTGCGGTAACCAGGCAACCAGCGGTAAAGAATGTAGTTTCAGCCGCGTTCTAAGAGAAGATGTCAGCAGCCGTGCACAGGGCCGATGTGTGGGGCTGAAAGACCGGATGACTTACGGGCAATTCACTGCCTGATATATGGTGGTCTCTCCAATATAATGAAAGGAGTAGCTGGTGTAGAACCAGGATTTCTGTGGCTCAGTGTGCGGCTTGCTACCTAATAGGTAGAATGATCCAGGTGTGCAGAGAGGCGGGGTCCTGACGTGTTTCGTCACAGATCATGTGACTTTGTCAAAGGTATCTTTGTACCTTGATACCTTTGACAAAGTCACATGATCTGTGACGAAACACGTCAGGACCCCGCCTCTCTGCACACCTGGATCATTCTACCTATTAGGTAGCAAGCCGCACACTGAGCCACAGAAATCCTGGTTCTACACCAGCATACATCTTATGATCTAGGTGTTGACATATTTAATTTTATTTTCATGTTTTTTTTTGCATTTTATATGTAGACTCCGAATGTCTTAATTAATGTTATTAACATAATAAATCTTTTCTTTTTCTACGTCAGCTCTTATCATTAATTATTCCCCATTAGCCATTGGTGGTTGTTCGTCCACTTTTGCGCAGCCGTTTCTTCTTATTATTATCCATTTATTATAAACACACACACAGTGTTTCACGGCAGCGCAGGTGACAGAACAATTGTACAAATATATAAATTATATTCATGATCTGAGGCGCTATTCAGCAGTTTTGTACCTTTTTTTGTTTGGACTTCTCAGTCAGGCGCCATCTTTTTTTCTCGTGACGGATTACACCTGAACGAGGAAGGGGCTGCGGTGCTGGGGGGTAGTATGGTTAGTAGGTTGGAGAAGCTTTTAAACTAGGAGCCTGGGGGGAGGGTTTAGCTAGAAACTATGGGTCATGCAGCGAGTATAGTAGGGATGGTGGTAGTGAGATAAATAGGGGTGGAGAAGGGGGGAGGGAAAGTGCAGCCGGTAAGGGTATTTACATGGGTTCTATTAAAAGTGTTAAGAAAGGTATTGCTAAAGCATTAAATTATAACAATTATGTGTCATCATTACAGCCTATAGAAAATGTTGTACGGGACTTAAGGGAAAATACTTATGTCAGGGCGGTGAATTTAGACGGGAACATTGGGTTGACCAAAGAGAAAAGTAAGGTGGGCAATACTAAGTACGGTGGGGTTGGAGAGGGAGCGAGAAGGACAGTCTGTATCAGTAACTCTATGGATGCACTAGTTAACCAGGATGGGAAATCTTTAGGAAAACAAATAAAGGAACCGATAAACTAAAATGTATGCTTGCAAACGCAAGAAGTCTAGCAGGTAAAATGGTGAAAGTGGAATTGTTAGCATCAAAGGCTGAGTCTGACATTATAGGTATTACAGAAACATGGTGGGATGACTCTCACAACTGGGTTGCTAACTTGGAGGGGTATTCTCTTTTTATGAGGGACAGGGCTAACAAAAGAGGAGGAGGTGTATGTCTTTATGTTAAACCATCACTTAAACCATACCTAAAGGAGGTTATCTATGAGGAGACTGGTGATAATGTGAAGTCACTATGGGTAGAAATCTCAAGTGGGGGAATTGATGCAAAAAAACTAGTCATAGGCACGTGCTACAAACAGCCGGATATTAGCATACATGAGGAAGAACAACTATTGCAGCAAATCAAAACGGCTGCGGGATTGGGGGACATCCTTGTCATTGGGGATTTTAATTACCCGGATATAAACTGGAGTAACGATTCATGTGCTAAAGCGAGGGGCAGCAGGTTCTTAAATATGTTTATGGATCACTACTTGTCTCAATTAGTCGAGGACCCAACTAGGGGTAAAACTACCCTGGATCTAGTAATTACTAATAATGTGGATGTTATATCAAACACTAAAGTTGGGGAGACTTTGGGTAACAGTGATCACTATATGATCACATTCAACATCAGTTTCAGGAAACATATCTACAGGGGTTCCACCAAAACTTTTAACTTTAGGAAGGCTAATTTCAGTATGCTTAGATGTGCACTTAACGACATAGAGTGGGAGGTTCTGTTTAATAACAAAAACACTTCGGAAATGTGGGATGTTTTAACAGGGTTGCTGGATAGCAATATTCATAACTTTATTCCCATGGGCAGTAAACCCAGGAGTATTAAACTCAAACTAATGTGGCTTAACAAGAAGGTTAAGGCAGAAATGGATTAAAAAAAAGCAGGCTTTCAAAGCATTTAAATCTAATGGAAAGGAGGAGTCTTTCAAGTATTACAAGGAGTGTAATAAGAAATGCAAAAAAACAATAAGAGCAGCTAAAATGGAAAATGAAAAGCAAATCGCTATAGAGAGTAAAACCAATCCTAAAAAGTTTTTTAAATACATAAACGGTAAAAGGTTAAAAAAAGGAGAATATAGGTCCATTAAAAGATGAATTAGGAGAATTGATAAATGATGACAAAATAAAAGCGGAAATACTGAACTAATTCTTTTCATCAGTATTCACCAGTGAAGAACTGATGGTGGGAGTAGAGCATAACAATTGTGACAGTAATGATTCATGGTTAGATACTTGTTTAAGCGAAGAAGTAGTCCGGGAGAGACTAAGCAAAATGAAGATTAATAAATCACCTGGTCCTGATAGACTTCACCCGAGAGTTCTTATGGAGCTTAGTTCACAACTAGCACGACCCCTATACTTGATTTTCAATAGTTCAATTAGATCAGACATGGTACCGAAGGATTGGCGTATAGTTGAGGTAGTGCCATTATTTAAAAAAGGATCCAAAAATCTTCCGGGAAACTACAGACCAGTTAGTTTAACATATATAGTGGGGAAAATATTGGTATGGGACGTCATACGGGAGTATCTAAAGTCCGCTAGGATTATTAGCAAGAACCAGCATGGGTTTGTGAGGGACAGGTCATGTCAGACTAACTTAATTAGCTTCTACGAGGAAGTGAGCAATAATCTTGATCAAGGAAAAGCAGTGGATGTGGTCTTCCTAGATTTTGAAAAAGCCTTTGATACAGTTCCTCACAGGAGACTGATGATCAAATTAAAGGGGATTGGCCTAGTAAAAACTATTTGCACATGGATAAGCAGCTGGTTGGATAGCAGGGTACAGCGAGTAGTGGTCAACGGGAAGTCCTCAACCTGGTCCCCAGTAGTCAGCGGAATACCACAAGGGTCCGTACTCGGACCACTACTATTCAACATATTTATCAATGACCTAGAAATAGGCCTGGAAAGCACAGTGTCAATCTTTGCAGATGATACTAAACTGTGTAAGGTAATTAATTCAGAATTGGATGTGGAGTCCTTGCAGAATGATCTATCTAAACTTGAACTCTGGGCGTCTAAATGGAAAATGAGGTTCAATACAGACAAATGCAAGATTATGCATTTTGGGACTAAAAACAAACTTGCATCGTACATATTAAATGGGGAATGCCTTGGGGAAACAGAGTTGGAAAAAGATTTGGGGGTATTAATTGATAATAGGCTTAATAACAGTACACAATGTCAAAACGATGTAAAGAAGGCAAGTAAGGTGCTAGCGTGCATAAAAAGGCGAATTGAGACAAGGGACTCGGATGTAATCATGCCACTGCATAAGGCATTGGTACGTCCGCACCTGGAATATTGTGTTCAGTTTTGGGCACCATTGTATAAAAAAGACATCAGTGAACTCGAAAGTGTTCAAAGGCGAGCTACTAAATTGATTAAAGGCCTAGAAGGACTGGACTATAAGGAAAGACTTACTAGGCTGAATATGTATACACTAGAAAAGAGGCGCCTAAGAGGAGATATTATTAATATCTTCAAATATGTAAAGGGACATCAGAAAGAGTTATCACAGGAATTATTTATTAAAAGAACACAGTTTAGGACACGTGGGCACTCGCTGCGACTGGAGGAGAGAAAGTTCCGAATGCAACGGAGGAAAGGGTTCTTCACTGTTAGGGCAATTAGGATGTGGAATTCCCTGCCAGGGAAGGTGGTAATGGCGGACTCTGTAATTGGATTTAAAAAAGGAATGGATACATTTCTGAATGAAAAAGCTATCCAAGGTTATAATTCTTAAAATATCAACGTGGTTAATCCGGGGGTAACATGAGTTATAGTAGCTAACTAGTCATAAAACATTATTTAGCAAGTATGTAGAATCATCACAACTTAAAACTAGTGATGAGCGGGTTCGGTTCCTCGGAATCCGAACCCGCCCGAACTTCAGCTTTTTTCTCACGGGTCCGAGCGACTCGGATCCTCCCGCCTTGCTCGGTTAACCCGAGCGCGCCCGAACGTCATCATCCCGCTGTCAGATTCTCGCGAGACTCGGATTCTATATAAGGAGCCGCGCGTCGCCGCCATTTTCACACGTGCATTGAGATTGATAGGGAGAGGACGTGGCTGGCATCCTCTCCGTTTATAGAGAAGAGACTAGAGTAGAGAGAGACACAGTATTTAGTAATTTTGGGGAGCATTAGGAGTACTACTACTTGCTGAAGTGATAGTGTGACTGTATATCTGACTTGTGGGGGAGACAGTGGGGAGCAGTTAGAGTCTGAGAGCAGGAGTACATATTTTAACGTACAGTGCACACTTTTGCTGCCAGAGTGCCACACTGCCATTGTGACCACACTGACCACCAGTATATTGTGATTGTCTGCTTAGGAGTACTACTTGCAAGTTGCTGATAGTGTGACCAGTGACCTGACCACCAGTTTAATTAATCACCACCAGTTTAATATACAGGTTGAGTATCCCATATCCAAATATTCCGAAATACGGAATATTCCGAAATACAGACTTTTTTTGAGTGAGACTGAGATAGTGAAACCTTTGTTTTTTGATGGCTCAATGTACACAAACTTTGTTTAATACACAGTTATTAAAAATATTGTATTAACTGACCTTTAGGCTGTGTGTATAAGGTGTATATGAAACATAAATGAATTGTGTGAATGTACACACACTTTGTTTAATGCACAAAGTTAGTAAAAATATTGTCTAAAATGACCTTCAGGTTGTGTGTATAAGGTGTATATGAAACATAAATGCATTATGTGCTTATATTTAGGTCCCATCACCATGATATCTCATTATGGTATGCAATTATTCCAAAATACGGGAAAATCCCATATCCAAAATACCTCTGGTCCCAAGCATTTTGGATAAGGGATACTCAACCTGTATATATATATAATTGTATATATATTATATATATAATTGTAATATACCACCTACCCGTGTTTTTTTTTTTTTTTTTTTCTTCTTGATACATACTATAGTAGCTTACTGTAGCAGTCTGCGGTGCTGAGCTGATAGTGTCCAGCAGGTCCGTCATCAGTCATTACATAATAAATATATATACCTGTCCGGCTGCAGTACTAGTGATATTATATATATATATATATTAATTTCATCTCATTATCATCCAGTCTATATTAGCAGCAGACACAGTACGGTAGTCCACGGCTGTAGCTACCTCTGTGTCGGCAGTCGCTCGTCCATCCATAATTGTATACCACCTACCCGTGGTTTTTTTTTTTTCTTTCTTCTTGATACATACTACTATAGTAGCTTACTGTAGCAGTCTGCGGTGCTGAGCTGACAGTGTCCAGCAGGTCCGTCATTACATAATAAATATATATACCTGTCCGGCTGCAGTACTAGTGATATTATATATATATATATTATTTCATTTCATTATCATCCAGTCTATATTAGCAGCAGACACAGTACGGTAGTCCACGGCTGTAGCTACCTCTGTGTCGGCAGTCGCTCGTCCATCCATAATTGTATACCACCTACCCGTGGTTTTTTTTTTTCTTTCTTCTTGATACATACTACTATAGTAGCTTCATGTAGCAGTCTGCGGTGCTGAGCTGACAGTGTCCAGCAGGTCCGTCATTACATAATAAATATATATACCTGTCCGGCTGCAGTACTAGTGATATTATATATATATATATATATATATTAATTTCATCTCATTATCATCCAGTCTATATTAGCAGCAGACACAGTACGGTAGTCCACGGCTGTAGCTACAGTACTAGCTCGTCCATCCATAATTGTATACCACCTACCCGTGGTTTTTTTTCTTTTCTTTCTTCTTGATACATACTACTATAGTAGCTTACTGTAGCAGTCTGCGGTGCTGAGCTGACAGTGTCTAGCAGGTCCGTCATCAGTCATTACATAATAAATATATATACCTGTCCGGCTGCAGTACTAGTGATATTATATATATATATATTAATTTCATCTCATTATCATCCAGTCTATATTAGCAGCAGACACAGTACGGTAGTCCACGGCTGTAGCTACCTCTGTGTCGGCAGTCGCTCGTCCATCCGTAATTGTATACCACCTACCCGTGTTTTTTTTTTTCTTTCTTCTTGATACATACTACTATAGTAGCTTCATGTAGCAGTCTGCGGTGCTGAGCTGACAGTGTCCAGCAGGTCCGTCATTACATAATAAATATATATACCTGTCCGGCTGCAGTACTAGTGATATTATATATATATATATTAATTTAATCTCATTATCATCCAGTCTATATTAGCAGCAGACACAGTACGGTAGTCCACGGCTGTAGCTACCTCTGTGTCGGCAGTCGCTCATCCATCCATAATTGTATACCACCTACCCGTGGGTTTTTTTTTTCTTTCTTCTTGATACATACTACTATAGTAGCTTACTGTAGCAGTCTGCGGTGCTGAGCTGACAGTGTCCAGCAGGTCCGTCATCAGTCATTACATAATAAATATATATACCTGTCCGGCTGCAGTACTAGTGATATTATATATATATATATATATATATTAATTTCATCTCATTATCATCCAGTCTATATTAGCAGCAGACACAGTACGGTAGTCCACGGCTGTAGCTACCTCTGTGTCGGCAGTCGCTCGTCCATCCATAAGTATACTAGTATCCATCCATCTCCATTGTTTACCTGAGGTGCCTTTTAGTTGTGCCTATTAAAATATGGAGAACAAAAATGTTGAGGTTCCAAAAATAGGGAAAGATCAAGATCCACTTCCACCTCGTGCTGAAGCTGCTGCCACTAGTCATGGCCGAGACGATGAAATGCCATCAACGTCGTCTGCCAAGGCCGATGCCCAATGTCTTAGTACAGAGCATGTAAAATCCAAAACACCAAATATCAGTAAAAAAAGGACTCCAAAATCTAAAATAAAATTGTCGGAGGAGAAGCGTAAACTTGCCAATATGCCATTTACCACACGGAGTGGCAAGGAACGGCTGAGGCCCTGGCCTATGTTCATGGCTAGTGGTTCAGCTTCACATGAGGATGGAAGCACTCAGCCTCTCGCTAGAAAAATGAAACGACTCAAGCTGGCAAAAGCACAGCAAAGAACTGTGCGTTCTTCGAAATCCCAAATCCACAAGGAGAGTCCAATTGTGTCGGTTGCGATGCCTGACCTTCCCAACACTGGACGTGAAGAGCATGCGCCTTCCACCATTTGCACGCCCCCTGCAAGTGCTGGAAGGAGCACCTGCAGTCCAGTTCCTGATAGTCAGATTGAAGATGTCAGTGTTGAAGTACACCAGGATGAGGAGGCTATGGGTGTTGCTGGCGCTGGGGAGGAAATTGACCAGGAGGATTCTGATGGTGAGGTGGTTTGTTTAAGTCAGGCACCCGGGGAGACACCTGTTGTCCGTGGGAGGAATATGGCCATTGACATGCCTGGTGAAAATACCAAAAAAATCAGCTCTTCGGTGTGGAAGTATTTCAACAGAAATGCGGACAACAGGTGTCAAGCCGTGTGTTGCCTTTGTCAAGCTGTAATAAGTAGGGGTAAGGACGTTAACCACCTCAGAACATCCTCCCTTATACGTCACCTGCAGCGCATTCATCATAAGTCTTTGGGCGACAGCGGAAGCAGTCCACTGACCAGTAAATCCCTTCCTCTTGTAACCAAGCTCACGCAAACCACCCCACCAACTCCCTCAGTGTCAATTTCCTCCTTCCCCAGGAATGCCAATAGTCCTGCAGGCCATGTCACTGGCAATTCTGACGAGTCCTCTCCTGCCTGGGATTCCTCCGATGCATCCTTGCGTGTAACGCCTACTGCTGCTGGCGCTGCTGTTGTTGCTGCTGGGAGTCGATGGTCATCCCAGAGGGGAAGTCGTAAGCCCACTTTTACTACTTCCACCAAGCAATTGACTGTCCAACAGTCCTTTGCGAGGAAGATGAAATATCACAGCAGTCATCCTGTTGCAAAGCGGATAACTGAGGCCTTGACAACTATGTTGGTGTTAGACGTGCGTCCGGTATCCGCCGTTAGTTCACAGGGAACTAGACAATTTCTTGAGGTAGTGTGCCCCCGTTACCAAATACCATCTAGGTTCCACTTCTCTAGGCAGGCGATACCGAGAATGTACACGGACGTCAGAAAAAGACTCACCAGTGTCCTAAAAAATGCAGTTGTACCCAATGTCCACTTAACCACGGACATGTGGACAAGTGGAGCAGGGCAGGGTCAGGACTATATGACTGTGACAGCCCACTGGGTAGATGTATGGACTCCCGCCGCAAGAACAGCAGCGGCGGCACCAGTAGCAGCATCTCGCAAACGCCAACTCTTTCCTAGGCAGGCTACGCTTTGTATCACCGGTTTCCAGAATACGCACACAGCTGAAAACCTCTTACGGCAACTGAGGAAGATCATCGCGGAATGGCTTACCCCAATTGGACTCTCCTGTGGATTTGTGGCATCGGACAACGCCAGCAATATTGTGTGTGCATTAAATATGGGCAAATTCCAGCACGTCCCATGTTTTGCACATACCTTGAATTTGGTGGTGCAGAATTTTTTAAAAAACGACAGGGGCGTGCAAGAGATGCTGTCGGTGGCCAGAAGAATTGCGGGACACTTTCGGCGTACAGGCACCACGTACAGAAGACTGGAGCAACACCAAAAACGCCTGAACCTGCCCTGCCATCATCTGAAGCAAGAAGTGGTAACGAGGTGGAATTCAACCCTATATATGCTTCAGAGGTTGGAGGAGCAGCAAAAGGCCATTCAAGCCTATACAATTCAGCACGATATAGGAGGTGGAATGCACCTGTCTCAAGCGCAGTGGAGAATGATTTCAACGTTGTGCAAGGTTCTGCTGCCCTTTGAACTTGCCACACGTGAAGTCAGTTCAGACACTGCCAGCCTGAGTCAGGTCATTCCCCTCATCAGGCTTTTGCAGAAGAAGCTGGAGACATTGAAGGAGGAGCTAACACGGAGCGATTCCGCTAGGCATGTGGGACTTGTGGATGGAGCCCTTAATTCGCTTAACAAGGATTCACGGGTGGTCAATCTGTTGAAATCAGAGCACTACATTTTGGCCACCGTGCTCGATCCTAGATTTAAAACCTACCTTGGATCTCTCTTTCCGGCACACACAAGTCTGCTGGGGTTCAAAGACCTGCTGGTGAGAAAATTGTCAAGTCAAGCGGAACGCGACCTGTCAACAACATCTCCTCCTTTACATTCTCCCGCAACTGGGGGTGCGAGGAAAAGGCTCAGAATTCCGAGCCCACCCGCTGGCGGTGATGCAGGGCAGTCTGGAGCGACTGCTGATGCTGACATCTGGTCCGGACTGAAGGACCTGACAACGATTACGGACATGTCGTCTACTGTCACTGCATATGATTCTCTCCCCATTGAAAGAATGGTGAAGGATTATATGAGTGACCGCATCCAAGTAGGCACGTCAGACAGTCCGTACTTATACTGGCAGGAAAAAGAGGCAATTTGGAGGCCCTTGCACAAACTGGCTTTATTCTACCTAAGTTGCCCTCCCACAAGTGTG
This sequence comes from Pseudophryne corroboree, assembly GCF_028390025.1. NCBI lineage: Eukaryota > Metazoa > Chordata > Amphibia > Anura > Myobatrachidae > Pseudophryne > Pseudophryne corroboree. The sequence continues at coordinate 731,298,616 of NC_086449.1, forward strand.
TACTCCGAAAGAGTGTTTAGTGCCGCCGCTCACCTTGTCAGCAATCGGCGTACAAGGTTACATCCAGAAAATGTGGAGAAGATGATGTTCATTAAAATGAATTATAATCAATTCCTCCGTGGAGACATTGACCAGCAGCAATTGCCTCCACAAAGTACACAGGGAGCTGAGATGGTGGATTCCAGTGGGGACGAATTGATAATCTGTGAGGAGGGGGATGTACACGGTGATATATCGGAGGATGATGATGAGGTGGACATCTTGCCTCTGTAGAGCCAGTTTGTGCAAGGAGAGATTAATTGCTTCTTTTAAGGGTGGGTGGGAGGGCCCAAGGACAATTCCATCTTGCACCTCTTTTTTCTTTAATTTTTCTTTGCGTCATGTGCTGTTTGGGGAGTATTTTTTGGAAGGGCCATCCTGCGTGACACTGCAGTGCCACTCCTAGATGGGCCAGGTGTTTGTGTCGGCCACTAGGGTCGCTTATCTTACTCACACAGCTACCTCATTGCGCCTCTTTTTTTCTTTGCATCATGTGCTGTTTGGGGAGTGTTTTTTGGAAGGGCCATCCTGCGTGACACTGCAGTGCCACTCCTAGATGGGCCAGGTGTTTGTGTCGGCCACTAGGGTCGCTTAGCTTACTCACACAGCTACCTCATTGCGCCTCTTTTTTTCTTTGCGTCATGTGCTGTTTGGGGAGTGTTTTTTGGAAGGGCCATCCTGCGTGACACTGCAGTGCCACTCCTAGATGGGCCAGGTGTTTGTGTCGGCCACTAGGGTCGCTTATCTTACTCACACAGCTACCTCATTGCGCCTCTTTTTTTCTTTGCGTCATGTGCTGTTTGGGGAGTGTTTTTTGGAAGGGCCATCCTGCGTGACACTGCAGTGCCACTCCTAGATGGGCCAGGTGTTTGTGTCGGCCACTAGGGTCGCTTAGCTTACTCACACAGCTACCTCATTGCGCCTCTTTTTTTCTTTGCGTCATGTGCTGTTTGGGGAGTGTTTTTTGGAAGGGCCATCCTGCGTGACACTGCAGTGACACTCCTAGATGGGCCAGGTGTTTGTGTCGGCCACTAGGGTCGCTTATCTTACTCACACAGCTACCTCATTGCGCCTCTTTTTTTCTTTGCGTCATGTGCTGTTTGGGGAGTGTTTTTTGGAAGGGCCATGCTGCGTGACACTGCAGTGCCACTCCTAGATGGGCCAGGTGTTTGTGTCGGCCACTAGGGTCGCTTAGCTTACTCACACAGCTACCTCATTGCGCCTCTTTTTTTCTTTGCGTCATGTGCTGTTTGGGGAGTGTTTTTTGGAAGGGCCATCCTGCGTGACACTGCAGTGCCACTCCTAGATGGGCCAGGTGTTTGTGTCGGCCACTAGGGTCGCTTATCTTACTCACACAGCTACCTCATTGCGCCTCTTTTTTTCTTTGCGTCATGTGCTGTTTGGGGAGTGTTTTTTGGAAGGGCCATCCTGCGTGACACTGCAGTGCCACTCCTAGATGGGCCAGGTGTTTGTGTCGGCCACTAGGGTCGCTTAGCTTAGTCATCCAGCGACCTCGGTGCAAATTTTAGGACTAAAAATAATATTGTGAGGTGTGAGGTATTCAGAATAGACTGAAAATGAGTGGAAATTATGGTTTTTGAGGTTAATAATACTTTGGGATCAAAATGACCCCCAAATTCTATGATTTAAGCTGTTTTTTAGTGTTTTTTGAAAAAAACACCCGAATCCAAAACACACCCGAATCCGACAAAAAAAATTCGGTGAGGTTTTGCCAAAACGCGGTCGAACCCAAAACACGGCCGCGGAACCGAACCCAAAACCAAAACACAAAACCCGAAAAATTTCAAGTGCACATCTCTACTTAAAACAGGTTGAACACGATGGGCAATTTGCCTCTATTCAACCTCAAATACTATATATATATATATATATATATATATATACACACAAACACAGATACATATTACATCCAATAAACACAGCATCAGCATACATAGCCCATCTTCCCCATATTGCACCGAGTACCATATTGCATTACATTATACACAGTCCCCACTCCCCCATATTACACCCAATACACACAGCACCATATTATATTGTATTATACACAGGACCCCCTCCACCATATTATACCCAATACACACAGCACTATATAGCATTAGATTATACACACAGCACCATAATACATTATATTATTACTATTATTATTATCTTTTATTTATATGGCACCACAAGGGATCCGCCGCGCCCATTACATAGTACATAAACAAACAAGCAAACCTAGAAAAAAAGCACTTACAGTTTGAGACAATATACTGTAGGACAAGTACAAAGTATATACAGAAACCAGGGGTTAGGTGCCATCAAAGGGAGTATTGACTATAAGATAGCGTATGTAAGAGAAGGAAAGGCACATGAGGGGAGAAGGCCCTGCTCTTGCGAGCTTACAATCTAAAATGTGAAGGGCTAGCAGACGGGTGACACAGAAGGGGCAGTCCGTGAGCATGGACAAGAGGGTTAGGAGGACAGTTGGCTGGGTTTAGTGAAGAAGTATGTCTTGAGAGCCAGTTTGAAGTTTTGTGGAGAGGTGGAAAGTCAGATGAGGAGAGGTAGAGAATTCCAGAGATAGGGAGCAGCAAGTGCAAACTCTTGTAGGTAAGAGTGGGAGGAGGTAATCAGTAGGCAGGAGAGGTGGCGTGCATTAGCAGAGCGAAGAGGACGGGTGGAAGTGTAGAGAGAGATGAGGTCAGAGATGTAAGAGGGAGAAGAGTGGGTGAGAGCTTTGTAGGTGAGTGTGAGAAGCTTGAATCTGATGCTGAATGGGAAGGGAACTAGTGAAGGGCTTGCAAGAGAGAGGAGGAGGATGTAGTACGTTTGGTGTGGAAGATGAGATGGGCAGCAGCATTAAGGTTATATTGAAGTGCAGAGATGCGTATGTCAGGGAGGCCAGACAGGAGAAGATTACAGTAGTACAGTCTGTAGATGACCAGTGAGTGGATGAGTGTCTTAGTAGCATCCTGGGTGAGAAAGGCTCTGATCCTAGAAATGTTTTTGAGATGGAAATGACAGGTTTGTGAGAGGTGCTGAATGTGCGGTTTGAAGGAGAGGGAGGATTCAAGGATTACTCCAAGACAGCGCACTTGGGGGCTAGATGAGTTAGTAGTGCCATCAATAGGTAATTAAATTGTGGGAGGTGATGTTATGCGGGTCAGAGGGAAGATGATCAACCCAGTCTACATGTTATGTTTAAGAAAGCACTGGGACATCTAGGAAGAGATAGCAGAGAGACAGTTGGAGATACGAGTGAGGAGAGTGGGCGAGAGGTCAGGGGAGGAAAGGTAGATTTGAGTATCATTAGCATAGAGATGATACTGTTAGTCAAAAGAGCTAATGAGCTCTCCTAAAGAGGATGTGTAGAGAGAGAAAGGGATAAGCCCAAAAACAGAACCTTGGGGGACACCTACTGGTAGAGGACGTGGGGAGAGGTGGAGTCATGAGAGTAGACAGAGAAGGAACAATCAGAAAGGTAGGAGGACAGCCAGGAGTGGGCAGTATCACCCAGACCAAGGTAGTAAAAAAATTGCAGGAGACCCCTATCCCATCTTACCCCCAGTACACAGAGCACCTTATTACTTTACATTATACACAGCCCCCCATATTACACCCAATACCACATTACATTATATTATACACAGCCAATCCCCCATATTACCCCCAGTACCATTATACATTGCAATATACAGTCAGCACACTCAGCCTTGGCTGCCTGGTCCTTTGCTTTAGTGCACGGGCAGCCGCTCTGCTGATTATTCCCCTGACACTCCTCCGCTCAGACTGCATCTCAGACAGTTCGCACAGCAGGAAAGCCATTGCTACCCACAACCCCGCAGTGGCCAGCTGTGACCTCTCCTATGCCTTTGTGCCCCCTGTGGGTGTTTAATGTTTACCAACAAGTTGCTGCTAATATACAAGTATCCTTGTTTACTTCTGATTTAAATATAAAGCTGAAGAGATAGAGATTACAGCGCATAAATTATATGTGGGGTATGGATGTGTTCTGTTTGTACATATACTCTATATACAAATAGAGTCTGATTGTGTCACATAGAGATGGTAGTTTCGCAACAACGTAAGTTTTTAATAATTATTGTATTTGGACCCCAAAGACACAATGTAATATCTAAATTAGTGCTGGGCAACGTTTAAAATTCCTAATCGCCATTAATCGCATCGATTTTCTGCGATTAATAGCGATTAATTGTATTGTTTACACATAGAAAACCTTTTCCCCGAATGCCGGGACCCCAGCCAATCAGGGAGCACCACGTCATGGAGCGCACAGCCAATCAGGAGAGCGCCATGACATGGCGCTCCCTGATTGGCTGGTGTGACCTTCAATGACAGAAGTCACGTGGGGTCCCGGCATTCGGGGAAAGGGTTTTCTATGTGTAAACATAGAACTCCTTTCGTTTTTTTATTTCAATCAAGTCCATGAATTACGTCTAGAAAGGAGAGGACAGAACGACGCCGGATTGTTTGTAAGTATAATTTTTTTTTACAGGTACCCCGTGGATTCTACGTGGACAAGGGGGCCGAGGTGCTCCGTGGGAAACTATGTAAGTATGTGAGTGTGTAAGTGAATGTATGATTGTAAATAAAGTTGTACTTTCACGGTGTGTGTGTGTTGTGTTTTCTGGGGGGTATTTATGTTGTTGTAGAACTACAGGTACCAGCGGGCCCGTTATTTCCCCACATGCTGGTACTTGTGGTTCTCCAAGTACCAGCTTGCAGGGGAGGCTTGCTGGGACTTGTAGTTCTACCACAAAAAAACAATATTCTATTTTTTACACAAAGGCTATCAGCCTCCCATCCACTGCCCACGGATGGGGGGGGAGCCTCGGGCTTCACCCCTGTCCCTTGGGTGGCTGGAGGGGGGACACCTTGATTTAAGGGGTCCCCACTCCTCCAGGGTTCCCCCGGCCAGGGGTGACTAGTTGGGGGGGTAATGCCACGGCCGCAGGGTCCTATATAAAAGTGTCCCCGGCTGTGGCATTATCTCTCTGGCTAGTGGAGCCCGGTGCTGGTTTAAAAAATATGGGGGACCCCTACATCTTTTGTCCCCCATATTTTTGAACCAGGACCAGACGCAGAGCCCGGTGCTGGTTGTTTAAATATGGGGGGACCCTACGCAATTTATCCCCTGTATTTTTACAACCAGGACCGGCTCAAAGAGCCTGAGGCTGGTTATACATAGGAGGGGGGACCCCACGCAATATTTTTTTTTTTTCATTTAACTACGGGTGATGCAGGTGACTGCAGTGTGGACAAGCTTACCGGAGTCTCAATCAGCAAGCTGTCAGCATGTACGCGGTCTTCCTTAGTTCACTGCAAACGCCTTATGGAAGCCAAGCAGTTATGGCGGCTGGCGGCTTCCTCTTCTCCAGCGGCCTCTGCATCAAGGGGGTCAGGTGACTTGCTGCTTCCGGCGATGAACGGAGCAGCAAAAGCTCTGCAGCACACCAACAGCGTTAACTACGTTAAAAATATTAACAGCGTTATTGAGTTACAATGTTAACGCGATAATAACTCGTTAACTTGCCCAGTGCTAATCTAAATCCATTATTATTTATTAATATTTATATAGCACACACATTTTAAGCAGCACTTTACAGAGAATATTTGATCATTTATACCACACCCTGCCCCCACGAAAGCTGTGCTCATTTTTGTCAGTATCCAAATAACCCACCAGTATGTTTTTGGAGTGTGGGTAGAGACCAGAGCACCCAGAGGAAACCCACTTTGCATTCTGCGCACATGCAGTTTGAAAGCACAGTAGGTACAAGCATATGGATCTTAGCGTAGGACTCTGCAACCAGACCCTACGAGGGAGGGTGGGTTTATCCTGATTGTAAGATTTCTACTGTAGTACAGAGAGTAATGTTACTATAAGAAGCAAGCTTGTGGTTTTGTACTGCACTGGTGTCATAGGATGTATTGGTAAGGTGTAGTTATTCTCGGTTTCAGTAGAAGATTTCTCATAGTGAAAATCCTTGGTATTGCTTAAAGGTAATGTTGCAGGCAGCAATGCTTCTTCTGCTCCTATTCTTATAAATAAGAGTGTTTTTCATGGGCAGTGCTTGTCTGCTAGTATTGTAGTTAGTTGTTAGCAGTCTTCTAGGAGAGCAGAGTGTTTCTTCCTTCAGCACATGGAAATATCCATCTTAAACAAAAGTGTCAGTGACATGCTTATGCATTTCACCTGTGATTAACCAGACTTGAGACTGATTTTCAAATATGAGACTGATTTTTAAATTAAGAGAGCTTGGTTTAGGAAACACTAGTGGGGCAGATGTATTAACCTGGAGATGGCATAAGGAAGTGATAAACCAGTGATAAATGCAAGGTGATACATGCACCAGCCAATCAGTTCCAATATGTAAATTAACAGTGAGGAGCTGATTGGCTGGTATGTGCATCACCTTGCATTTATCACTGGTTTATCACTTCCTTATGCCATCTCCAGGTTAATACATCTGCCCCACTATTTGTACTTGGGTAAGTAACTGACTGGATAACAGGGAACAGTGAGTGGTGGTTAATGGGATGTTTTCCAACTGGACTCCAGTACTCAGTGGAATACCGCAAGGGTCAGTACTCTGGCCACTACTATTTAACATATTTATTAATGACATAGGAGTGGGTCTGGAGAGCAAAGTGACAATTTTTGCAAATGATACTAAACTGTGTAGAATAATTAATTCAGACAAGGATGTTGAGTCTCTACAGAACGACTTAAATTGGAAGTTTGAGCAGGTAAATGGAGAATGAGGTTAAATATAGAAAAATTTAAAGTTATGCACTTTGCGACTAAAAACAATCACGCAACATATTAACAAAATGGGGAAAATGTAGGGAAACAGTAGTTGAAAAAGATTTGGGTGTGCTCATTGATAATAGACTTTAAAGCAGTACCCAATGTCAAAGTGCAGCATCAAAGGAAAATAAGGTGTTAGTATGCATAAAACGGGGAATTGAGACAAGGGATGAGTGTGTAATACTGCTGCTGTATAAATCATTGGTACGGCCACACCTGGAATATTCATTTCTGGGTACCACACTATAAAAAAGACATCTTGGAACTTGAAAGGGATCAGAGGCGAGCCACCAAATTGATTAAGGGGTTAGAGGAACTGGATTATTAGGAAAGACTTACTAGGTTAGATATATTTACACTCGAAAAGAGGAGTCTAAAATGGTACATTATTCATATTTACAAATATATAAAGGGACAATACAAGGATCTAACAGGACATTTGTTTATTGAAAAATCTCTACACAGGACATGTAGACACCCTCTGAGGTTAGAGGAGAGAAAATGTCATACCCTACGAAGGAAATGGTTCTTCACAGTAAGGGCAGTAAGGATTTGGAATTCTCTGCCTGAGAAGGTAGTAATGGTGGACTCAATCAATATGTTTAAAAATGGATTATATAAACTCCTAACTGAAAGAAATATCCAAGGATATAGCATTTAAAGTGAGTGCTGTTAAGAAAAACCACAAATTATAGTTTTTAGTTAAACTTAATAACTTAACTTCATTTGGGTCATTATAGTCACAATATGGTCACATTCAATATCAGTTTTCATAAGCATCCCTATATAGGCTCAACTAGGACTCTAAATTTTAGCAAAGCCAACTTTGACATGATGAGGAAAGCTTTAAGGGACATTGAATGGGACATTTTGTCTCAAGGAAAAAATACTATGAAGAAATGGGAGGTATTAAAAATGCTGATTGATAATTATACTCGTAAATGTATTCCCATGGGCAGCAAACAAATGAGTAATAATTCCAAACCAATGTGGCTTAACAAAAAGATTAAGGAACTAATGGGCAAAAAAAGGTGAGCATTCAAAAAATACAAATTATACGGGAATGCAGAGTCATTCCAGTACTATAAGTATTGTAACAAAATCTGCAAAAAATAAATAAGAGCTGCTAAAATAGAAACTGAAAAGCTAGTAGCAAAGGAAAGTAAATCAACCCCCCACCCAAAAAATAATAATAATAAAATGTTTAAATAGATCAACAGCAAAAGATTAAAGAAGGAGAGTATAGGCCCTTTAAAGGACAAGCTGGGAGTCTTAATCAAGTCCGATAATGACATAGTGGAAAAATTAATTCGCTTTTCTCATCTGTATTCACAAGAGAGGACCAGATGCAAGGATTAACACACAATCTCAGCAACAATAATGTCCCACTGCTAAGTGCTTATTTAAGTGAGGAAGTAGTCTGTAACCGATTAAAAAAAATTAAGATTAATAAGTCACCTGGTCCCAACGGAATTCACCCAAGAGTTCTCAGGTAGCTACACTCAAATCTAAATCTTCAATGACTCACTTACATCAGGCATGGTTTCCAAAGACTGGCGTATAGTGGAATTAGTGTCGATATTCAAAAAGGGAAGTAAATCTGAACCTGGTAACTATAGACCAGTTAGTCTTACATCTATAGTGGGGAAAGTACTGGAAGGTATTTTAAGGGATAGTATACAGAAGTTCCTTGAAGCCAATAGGTTATTAATAGGAACCAACATGGATTTGTGAAGGACAGATCATGTCAAACAAACTTACTAGGCTTTTATGAAAGAGCGCAAACCTAGATCCGATTAAGGAGGTGGATGTAATCTTTTTAGACTTTGCTAAAGTTTTCGACACAGTACCGCACATGAGACTTATCTATAAGTTACAAGAACTGGGGCTAGGGAGCACAATATGCACTTGGGTTATAAATTGGTTAGATAAGGGTGCAGAGAGTTGCGGTAAATGGAGCTTTTTCAAATTGGACTGAAGTACTAAGTGGTGTGCCACAAGGGTCTGTACTTGGACCACTATTGTTAAACAGTTTCATAAATGATCTAGCAGTAGGTCTAGAGTGCAGGGTGTCATTTTTTGCAGACGATACCAAACTGTGTAAGATTATAAATTCGGAGGGAGATGCTGAGTACTTCAGAACAACTTATATAAATTGGAAGCATGGGCAGCAAAATGGAGAATGAGGTTTAATACAGACAAGTGTAAGGTAATGCACTTTGGTCGCAAGAACTAAAATACCACCTACATACTAAATGGGGTAGTAAAATTAGGGGATTCTGTACTGGAAAAAGACTTAGGTGTTCACATAGATAACAAACTTAGCAGTAGTACCCAAAGTAGGACTGCAGCAAAGAAGGCAAACAAGGTATTAGCATGCATAAAGCAGGGAATTGTTGTTAGGGATGAGAGTGTTATACTCCCATTATATAAATCCCTAGTGAGTCCACATCTCGAATGCTGTGCAATACTACAAAAAGGATATTCTGTAACTAGAAAAGGTTCAGAGGTGGCGATCAAACTGATTAAGGGGATGGAGACGCTGGAATATGAGGAAAGGCTTGCTATGCTAGGCATGTTTACACTGGAAAAGAGGAGATTAAGAGGGGGCATGATTAACATTTACAAATATATAAGGGGACAATACACAGAGCTTGTGGGGGATCTGTTTTTGGTAACATCAACACAGAGGACACGTGGATATCCGCTTAGGTTAGTGGATAGGAGATTTTGCATACAGAGACAAAAAGGTTTTTCACAGTAAGGGCAATAAGTATGGAATTCCCTGCGTGAGAGAGTAGTAATGGCGGACTTGGTCAATAATGGGATAGATAAATTCCTAATGGAGGTTTTTCACAGTAAGGGCAATAAGTATGGAATTCCCTGCGTGAGAGAGTAGTAATGGCGGACTTGGTCAATAATGGGATAGATAAATTCCTAATGGATAAGTATATACAGGGATATGGTGGGTAGATCACCCACTGTAGTTAAAAAAAGAGGAATAAACACATCGGCTGACATTCTAAGCAGATAAACTTAGTCCTAAAAATAATACAGTGTAGGAGACCACAAATAGGTTGAACTCGATGGACAAATTGTCTTTTTTCAACCTCAGAAACTATGTTACTATGTATATATTATATTTAAACTAGTGTTAAATACAGATTAGTGTAAGAATTATAATATAGTTTGAACTCGATGGATGTTTTGTCTTTTTTCAACCTCATTAACTATGTTACTATGGGCCTAATTCAGACCTGATCGCGGCAGCAACATTTTTCTCTAATGGACAAACCATGTGCACTGCAGGTGTGGCAAATGTAACATGTGCAGAGATAGTTAGATTTGGGTAAGTTATATTGTTTCTGTGCAGAGTAAATACTGGCTGCTTTATGTTTACACTGCAATTTAGATTTCAGTATGAACACCCCATCCAAATCTAAATCTCTCTGCACATGTTATATCTGCCCCCCCTGAACTGCACATGGTTTTGCCCATTGCTGCTGCGATCAGGTCTGAATTAGGCCCTATGTTACTATGCAACTTCATCAGGGAATAAAAAGTATATCTCTGAAGCTGGGCGCACAGAAGTATGAGTATTGCAGATTAGATGATTAGATGCAATTTAGTCACATCTACTCTTAAAATTGGAGGAGAGTAACTGGGATATCGCGGGGCATAGAACATTGGCATGGAATTCCAGTCTATGTGGCCTTATGCATAAGTAGAAATACAGTACATCTGTTTTCAGTCTGATCTTTTGTATCAAGAATAGGGCTGATGATGGATAGCAAGCCAAGCACATGGATTCCTCATGTCCGGCAGCAGATATGTGCCCAGCCCTGCATAGGGGCAAGTATGCGCATTTCGGGCCCGAATCAGATCTAATTGCTGCTGTGCATTTTCGTACAGCGGGCTATTATCGAACTACTGTGCATGCGTATGAACCGCAATGCGCATGCACGTCGCCAAACAGCAACAGGATGGTACGAAAATTTAAATCACACGGCTGTTCGCAAGGTGATTGACAGGAAGAGGACGTTTGTGGGTGGTAACTGCCCCTTTTCAGGGTGTGTCTGGAAAAACGCAGGCGTTCCCAAGCGTTTTCAGGGCGGGTGTGTGACGTCAGCTCTGGACCCATTCAGCATGATTTCTTCGCACTGGAGGAGTAAGTATTGAGCTACGCACACACTGCACACACTGCACATAATGGGAAAACATTAAATGGTGAGTGTGATGCGAACGGTTTTGCAGCTGTCCGCTGACTGGGGGGAATTTTCGCACAGCGTACATGTGCAATCGCATACTTGCACGAGGCAAATTTTTACTCCCCCTGGGCGGAGACTATCTGATCGCAGGACAGTGTAATTTCAGCATAGCAATCATGTCTGAGTTAGACCCTTCATTTCATGCGTAATTACGGTGACTTGCGTAAAACTCTGCTTCATCCCCTATTACTGTACATGGAGAGCTTTCAAATCTAGTAAATAATACCCCTTTCAGACTGACGCATCCCGGGACACAACCCAGGAATGACCCCTTTCACACTGCACTTAGACCTGGGATCGACCCGGGACAGCCCCATTTACACTGATCCCGAGAAATCCCTGCAAATACATATGTATGTCATTAGAAATGGACATTTTTCTTGTTCACATGCTTCAAGAACTGCTTTTTCAGAGTCTTTTATTAACAACTTGCTGTTGTGTACGGATAATTCTTCTGGCTTCAAGCAGCTTTGCAATGTTCTTATAAATAATAGCATCCTTCACTGTGCCTGTTATCTGTCTCTTTATTTCCTCCTCCCCTCTTATGCTGAGCAGCTCTCTGACCTCCTGATCTGTCCAGGTCGCCATATTGCCTGTCTCCTCCGCTTCCAGGGCTTCTCCTACGCTTCCCCGGGCTCTGGATGATGACATCATCTTCTCTGAGCCCAAGAAAGCTCCAATGAGAGGCCTTTTAACAATCCCGTGTACTAAATACCGGGTAGGGCCCATTCACACTACACTGCATCCCGGATTCAACCCAGGTCGAGACCTGGGATGAAATGCCGGGACGCTCGTCCCGGGATATTCTTTCAGGACCCTTTCACACTGAGCAAATTCCAGAGTTGATGCGCGTTCATGTGCAATAACCCAGGAAATAATTGTCAGTCTGAAAGGGGTATTACATATGCCTCTGTAAATGCAGATCCCATAGGTGTCAATGGGGCCTGCTGTATTGCTGGATTTACCAAGTTTCGGAACGCAAAGCATCTTATAGCTTGGCCCAGAGAGGTAGCGTCATATCCAGATGGCATTATCCTATAGTACATTATGGGCTACTATTTCTCACATTTTTCCATAGAAGGATCTTCCGTATCCTAACAGCCGTATGTATTAGTAAGTCCTTTACCAGTGTGCACAGCTGAAAACTGAACCGTAATCAATATGGATGCAGAAATAATTACAGAATATCATTTTCCCATCAGTAAACATGCAGCACGCCTGGATTTCCATAAGGAAGCATAGCTGTTTTCTGCAGCCAGGGGGGACACTGTCAGTGTGTGGGAGGAAGATATGGGTTGTGTGATTGGGAAAGTTCATGTGTCTGAAATGGTGAAATCGAAGCTGTTTGTGACTCACTTGAGCCGACATCTGCAAATGATTTGAACTAGATTTTCTAATCTAAAGATCCTGGCATCTAATACAAGAGGGAGGAGGAATGGGGGGAATTCATCTCTGCTGGAACTTCAACCTTATCTCTGCTGAACATAATGCAATCCAAGTGCAATCCAAGTGCAGTGCTCCCAGGCAATCATGTGACCGCCTCAAAATCTATCTATCTATCTAATTAACTTCAACTAGATCACACTGGCATTCCTCCCAACTTTAGGAGGATGGACATAGGGGGTAATTCATACTTGCCTACCTGACCCTCTCCATGAGGGAGAAAATGCTCTGTTCCTGGACTTTCCTGGTAATGTATGATTGCCATCACCTGTGGTGAGCTAGTTAATTGATAAGAAAGGTGTTTCACCACAGGTGATGGCAATCATACATTACCAGGAAAGTCCAGGAACAGAGCATTTTCTCCCTCATGGAGAGGGTCAGGTAGGCAAGTATGGGGTAATTCCAAGTTGATCGCAGCAGGAAATTTTTTAGCAGTTGGGCAAAACCATGTGCACTGCAGGGGGAGCAGATATAACATTTGCAGAGAGAGTTAGATTTGGGTGGGTTATTTTGTTTCTGTGCAGGGTAAATACTGGCTGCTTTATTTTCACACTGCAATTTAGATTGCAGATTGAACTCACCACACCCAAATCTCTCTCTCTCTGCACATGTTATATCTTCCTCCCCTGCAGTGCACATGGTTTTGCCCAACTGCTAAAAAATTTCCTGCTGTGATCAACTTGGAATTACCCCCATAGTGCACCAAAGCTGCAGCATGACTGACAGGCTGCAGCCATTTGGGGGCGCTACCTGCTTTCCAGAACATCGGAGCGCGCCGACATTGTTTCATGGGAGTGAGGCCAGTGTCTGCATCTTCCAACACAGAAGCGGGCAGTAGGTGGCCATTCTGAGTCGGCCTAAGCTTACTGAGATGCAAACATTGCAACAAATGGATGTCTTCAGACCCAGGCATCGGATTTGAGATGCTCTTTTTCCTTCAGACACCTCCTGAAACATTAGCATATTTTGTCACAGCAGCTGCATCCAAAGACGCAGCTGCTGTGCCAAGGCATCCATCTCTGAGGTCACTGAGCAAGTTTGTTCTTCGTAGCAAAGAAATATTGGGGACTCAGACTGAGCATTGATTACCGGATCCTGAATAAAATTACTGCCGAGAACAAATATCCCTTGCTATTTATTCCCAAGTGATTTGATCTATTGATGGAGCTAATGTGTTTTCCAAGATTGACCCAAGAGAACTTTATAATCTCACGTGAATCTGGGCAGAGGACCAGTGGAAGACAGGACGTAATACTCATACCTCTATAGTTCTTATTTCTAATCACCACCAAGAAATATTTTGTGGTTCTTGCAAGTAAAATATTTGGAAATCTTCCCACCGGTGCTGTCCAAATAACAAAGCTGTTCCTGTGTAATATAAGGTAATGTATGTCCACCACTCTGTCTATCCACATATGTTCAGCATCAGTAAATCAAATCTGCTCCTGCTCACAAGTATGGGATCAGTAGTGCAGCTCACAATACACTGGTCACATGTGAGTACCCAACATAGAGGGGAACAAATGGAATGTAGGGCCTAATTCAGCATGGAAATCGCAAAATTAGCAATTATCAAACATCTGCGCATGCATATCGTTCGCATTGCACATTCGTGAAGGGTAATAGAGACAGAAATTGCGTACAGATCGTAAACGCAATGTAGACGCAATGTAGCAAGGTCCCGTGCCCTAGGTTTGAACCCCTATAGTGTTAGGTACTGCAGCAGAGTGGAGTTCCTTGCCGTGGGGCTGCAGCTTCATGCATTGATCAATACATAACCAAACTCCACTATTTATTATATGCTAAGCTGTATGATATTAGTAATGCTAGAGATAGTGCACCTACAAGTTGCAACACCCTCCCTTTTCTCTGTAGAACTACAAGTCTCAGTAGGTAGCACCTCACATTACTGGCAGCTATAGGTGTGCAGTCTTAAGGCCCTTCCCTAGCAATGTAGCCGCTGTTTGACTGACAGAAAGCCGGCGTTTCTGGGTGGAAACCTGCCATTTTCAGTGTGTTAGAAAAACATCAGTAGTGCACAAGCATTTTTGTGGAGGGTCTCTGACGTCAGTGCAGGCCACTTCCAGGCCGCTTCACTCGCAGATTAGTGGCAGCCTCAGACCTACACACATTTGCTCAGACGGCAAAAAATCTTTGATGTTCTTGAAATTGTGTATGCAGTCGCAAACTTGCACGGAACATTTTTTCTTCCTGTCGGGGCGGCGCCTTTCTACTCGCAGACAACTGCAATTACTCAGAATAATGATGCTGAATTGAGCGCATAGCGCAGTATATTTAATGAGCCGAAATACAAAACGCATGAGATAAGATAAAAATACATTAAAATTCATAAATGTTCTTTTATAAAACAGACACCCAGCATAAATGTGTCTCCCAAGTTGAGGGAAACCATTACCAGCCGAATATAAAGAATTGGCATCAGTCAGTTCTTTATGCCCTTTTGTGGTACCCCGGAAAATGGTTTGGATGCCCCTTTAAGACATGACTTACAGGTCCGCAGCAGCACAAGGGGAGAAAAAGCAGCACAGCAAGAGTTAAAGCATGGACTCTAGTCCTATTGCATGGTCTGGATGCGGACTGCTAATTTGACATGGGCAGCCTGTGGGATGAGAGCCTTCTGGGAAGAGGATGGGAGGAGTTGTGTGGAGAGACAGGAGGTGCAAAGACACATGTTGCATGTGGAGCAGAGCATGAGCTGAAAACAAGTGACAGCCACGGGATGCTGGGTAGTAAGAGCAGTGCTGCAGAGGTACAAGCAGTGGGGTGCTGCCAGAGAGACAAGTGTCGGGTGAGTGGGTGTTCAGATGCCACAGCCAGAGACCGGACACCACCAAACCTGAGAAAAGGCGCAGATGCCGCAGCCATCTTGTAAATGAAAGGAAGCATTAAGGACTGGTCTAGCAAGTGAAACCTCCGCTTAAGAAGGTCTGAGTAAGTACATAAGTGACTGTTAAGCAAAGTCCCGGGTAAGCTTGATACCCAGTTTAAAGAACCACTACTCACAACTGTGCAGTTAACGGGCACGGATGGTACGACGCCATATTCCACAGACTGATCCCTGTAAAGAAGTTATTAAGGAAACCCTCTCCCCCTTCCACATTGAGACTGTGAAAATATTTAAGACTGAGTTGTGTTACAAGCGCAATGCAGACATTCATTCTGAAAGAGTTTGTGGCAAGTTTAAATACAGCCCTGTAAACAGGGAAGAGACAGAATTTGATCCATTGAAAAGTCTCTCATTGTTGAGTTGAATCTGTTGAGAGACACTACAATTACTTCACTAGCTACATTCCTTTTGCATAGAACTGTAAACATTTGTCTCCATTATCACCCAGGATTTTCCCTTTCATTTTTGTGCCTATCGCCTATTGACATATTGGGCCACTGCAGAATTCTACCAGAGCTCCAACATTCATTGCTGGTGAAGAGTGTCATACCTTGGCTAGGGAAAGCTAATAGTTAGTTTTCGCTATTGCTAATTGTGTTTTTCATCATTATAAACTGTGATTCCAATGATCTCAAGCCAATATTTGTGATTCTAATTAATATGTTCAACTGTTATTCCAATGATATTCTGCCATTCTTTTGTGATTCCAGTTAATTGTCTTTTGCATATTGAATGCTCCTTTGTGGTGTGAACTGTAGCTAACTGTATTTTCTTTGTTCATCTTTATGCCCAAATTCTTCTTTTTATCTGATTATCTAAATTTAATGCCAATTAATCAATCATCATCGTAAATCCAGAGTTCATTGCAGCTCAATAAAAGACATCCTGATGGAATTGCTGGCTCACTCCTGTTTCATATCAATCTATTCTACCTCTCTGAACATGGTACTACAGGACAAGGTACAGGGAGAAACATTTCAGGGGACAGGTCTGTCACATAGCCACCCAACACCTGTGATACCTCTCTCAACCACTTAGACATATCCACCAACCTCAGACACCAGAGAAGAGCTCCCTCCTGGTTACATGTCACACCATCGCCGGAATGTTCCCACTGTGCAGACACACTTCCACCTGCCGACACTTTTGAACCCGTGAAGGGTCTTTCTCTAGACAAATGTAGAGGTGGTTCTTGTTTCAACATTAATCCACTAATCCACCTTTCCAAAACCCCAAAAAACATATTCTACACAAAATCTGCACTTCAACCTGATAATGCATATATTATTTTCTTTACGGGTATGACTAAAACACATAAAATGTGCAGGAATAATATGGTAGCTACACAAGGCATGCCATTTTGAAAAACAACCTACCGCATAAAGTGAAGGATCCCCTGTGTTTTTTATTCCTACCCCTGGATTTCCTAACATTGTCTATAGTATACGGTGTTATTATCTTGCCTCCCAGACCATCACTGTATGCAGGCCAATCTAGAGTCAGCGATAGCAACGCGCGGGGCTACATATCGCTATCGCTATGGGGCATACACACGGAGCGATGTACGCTTCTTTTCTAAGCAATCGAGTCAGATTGCTTAGAAATTAAGCAAAAATCGCTCCCTTAAGCTTCAACGGGGGAATAACAAATATTCTCTCTGTTTAGGAATGCATAATTTAGTGGCACTTTGTAAATAATTGTGATTACAAACGACCGTGTTTGTAATCACAATTAACCCCCATCATAAACATTACACCATTATAATAATTAGCATAATCCACTTCACCCACTTTGAACTCCTTCAGACCTGTGTCTTTAGCATTGGCACACAGACATGCAGGATGCTGAGTATGCAAGCAGTTAGGAAGGGGAAAACGTGGTTTGGGGCAAATCTCAAAATGACTATGGCCCTCATTCCGAGTTGATCGGTCGCAAGGCGAATTTAGCAGAGTTACACACGCTAAGCCGCCGCCTACTGGGAGTGAATCTTAGCTTCTTAAAATTGCGACCGATGTATTCGCAATATTGCGATTACTAACTACTTAGCAGTTTCAGAGTAGCTCCAGACTTACTCTGCCTGTGCGATCATTTCAGTGCTTGTCGTTCCTGGTTGACGTCACAAACACACCCAGCGTTCGCCCAGGCACTCCCACCGTTTCCCCGGCCACTCCTGCGTTTTTTCCGGAAACGGTAGCGTTTTCAGCCACACGCCCCTGAAACGCCGTGTTTCCGCCCAGTAACACCCATTTCCTGTCAATCACATTACGATCGCCGGAGCGAAGAAAAAGCCGTGAGTAAAATTACTTTCATCATAGTAAAGTTACTTGGCGCAGTCGCAGTGCGAACATTGCGCATGCGTACTAAGCGGATTTTCACTGCGATGCGATGAAAAATACCGAGCGAACAACTCGGAATGAGGGCCTATGTATGATGTCATGGTCCATTGTAAAGGCCACTATTTGATATGAAGGTATTAGAGGCTGTGTACTATTGAGAGATGAAATAACTAAATTAGTCAATGCAGTAGGATGCCACATCCGGGAGGTGCATAGCGAGCAGACAAAGACTTTTCTTGTACTGTGTGGAATGGATTGGTGCATCCATACAGAGGTGTAGAACAACAGCTGACATGACAGCAATCTCACCTGCATCACTGTCCTAAATGTTGGAGCTTTTATTTCTTTATTACACTGGCTGCAAAGTAATGTTACAGTAACACTGGACAAAGTATTTTACCTTCATTGTTCAGATCTGATTTCTACAATAAAAGTCTTTATTCATTTTACCAAAGTCACTAACAAGGGGTGCATTACACCCACAAAAAAACAAGGTACTGTCTATAGTGTTACAGAGTACCTAAGGAGATATGGGATGTAATCAGTGGAAAGTAGGGTGGTACGTAGGGAAGCCAATCCCGGGCCATTTTTTAAATTCTGGGTATCGGGATTGAAAAATGGCCAATCCCGGGATACCCGGGATTGGCTTTTAGCTATGTGGTCGCCCCCTCGCCCCACCCCACCCTGCCCGCCCCGCACACATAACTCGCCATATACCGGGGGCGGGTGGGGAACATCCTCCGTTGGCTCCCAGCAGCATGTGACAGTGCAGCGTGACCTCTCACGCTGCGCTGGGGAGCCAGAAGGAGGAAGCCGGCCAGCGTCTGAGCATCCTGTGGACGCTCAACACTGATCCCTCAATCCCCGGGATTGGAGCTTCCAATCCCGGGATTGAATCCCGGACGTTTTTGGCACTAAATCCCGGGATCCTGCCGTTCCCGGGATTGACCACCATAGTGGTACGGAGTACCACTAAGAAATATGGTGGAGGTACCACCAGCCCACCACTAGGGCATAATTTATAAGGGGCATCTTTGTGTGTGGGACATATAATGGTGTCAGTGGCATAACTGTGTATGGCATATTATGTAATAGGCATTACGGTGTGTGGTATAATATGTAAGGCATTACGGTGTGTGGCCTAATGTGTAATGGTTGTTACGGTGTCTGGCATAATGTGTAATGGGCATTACGGTGTGGCATAATGTGTAATAAGCATTATGGTGTGTGGCATAATGTATAATGTTCATTACGGTGTTTGGCATAATGTGTAAGGGTGTTACGTTGTGTGGCATAATATGGCCTTACCCCTATTGTCATGTAAACACTCCCCTGTTTTTTGTGACCATGCCCCCTTATGACACGTTACCACGCCCATTTTTACTATTAGTACCACTAAGAAAAAAATTCTACTTGCACCACTGGATGTAGTTATGTGACCGGCGGTCACAATATCCTGCCCCTCTCTAAATTCCGACAGTCGGCATGCCGACTAGCAGGGACTATTCCCACTTATGGGTGACCATGACACCCATAGAGTGGGAATAAAACCTGTGGCGAGCAGGGGCTTCGTTGCACTTGCCCCCGTCGGCATTCTGCGGCTGGGATCCCATGGTCGGTATGCTGACCGCCGGGATCCCTAGATCCGGTAAGGAATACCCAACCCGGAGATATAACACAATCACTAGAACAAGGCAGAATACAGTACAGCACCAATTCTCAGGGCAAATAGTGTTTATAGTAGCAAATTAGAAAGAACAATATTAAGTAGTTCTGATTTTTTTTATTTTATTTCGGGGATTACATATTTGTCGCTTATGGGAAATCTGCATAAAAATGGCTGTATGGAATCAGCTAATTGTAATGTAGATTTGTCAGCTACTGATGCCTCATGCAGTTATTCCCTATACACACAATATTAATAAAACATGTAGGTAATATAAGACTTTTGCATGCTAGCTAGAACTCTGATCCTTTGGTTACCATTGGGATGATGGGTTATAGGATTGCCAGTCATCTTCTTTAATGTTTAATCCATGAAACATTGACTAGGTAAGGCAAAAGGAATGTGCCACATGCTGCTACAATGTGTCACCAATTGCAAATGCATTGCTATCCCAGTGGCCTGTAATGTTATTATATCCTCCATGCTGGCAGCGCTTCACATGGGGATCGGCACAGTTGTTCCTGAAAAGAACGCCAGAACTGGAAGAGATAACAAAAGGCCAGTGTTATCTTACTACAATAGTGTCAGAGGGCACTGATACATTACCGAGCCGTGGAGGGGCAGGTAGGGGGTTTTGTTATTGATTTAGCTACTGTAGCTAAGAAGCAATAATGAAAAAAGAAAGGAAATACCAAAACAGAATAAGAATAAAGCATTACAGTAAAACATACAATACAGCGGGTCATTTGCAGCAGGGTGCTCCAGCGCAACAAAGCGCAAAAGCCATTTTTATTTTTGTGACGTCATACATCTATTTTCTATTTGTGTATACTTATCTATCCTGTTGTCACTGTGATCCCCTTGTACTGTGCTGCTTAACCCTTGTGGCGCCTTATGAATAAAAGATTATCTGTACATGTAGTCTCTAGATGTTCCGCAGCTAAGGGCTTGTACATACTGTATGTGTCGTCTCAGATGTGTTGCAGCATTTACTCTAAGCTGGTAAGTACTTATACTAGGTGAACACTGCAGAGACAGGCCATAACATGCATCTGTGTACATATCCTAAGGCATACGTGCCAATGACGAGCCACCCCTCTCCAGGTGGGAAAGCCATGTCAAAGGGTGGGTGATGTGGCATAGTGATCATGGGGTCTATTTATGAAGCTTTGGACGGAGATAAAGTACCAGCCAACCAGCTCCTAAATGTCATGTTACAGGCTGAGTTTGAAGAATGACAGTTAGGCGCTGATTGGCTGGTACTTTATCTCCATCCTCACCTCCCATTATATAAAGATGAGATTCCTGAATATGTAAAGTAGGGGGGCCACGATGATACGATTCAGCACAAATCAGATCACTGAGGTGCCCGGACCAGTGGCAAATGCAGGATTTCTTGAGGGGGTTTTCCAAATGCAGTCCACAATCTCCCACTCTGCGGAACATTGGAGCAAGTGCAGGAGTCTGGGGGAGCGGTAGAAGAAACTAGTAACGACTCTGAACATTGGTCTTTTTATACACTGTATACTGTATGGAATACAGTATTTATATTTAACCCTATAGATGGTCTCTAGTATAGGCTGTATCAAACATACTTAAATAATATAAACAAGTGGTCAGAAAAAGGTTAAACATATCATAATAAATAAATAAATACACAAACATAATAGAACCAGTACTGCACTTTCTAAGAACACATTCTTCCACCTTATGGTAAGGCTCCTGTCTCTTCTTCCTGGTAGCTACACTCTGGTTTAGTGCACTGATTGAGGACTCAGATCCACACACACAGCAAACTTGGTAGAAGAAGCTGCTACCACCGGGCATCTGGGCATGTGCAGCAGCTCTGCTGTCCCAAAACTGCATGATGTGGCGGCAGTTCTAGTAATGGTATTATTTACCATGACCATTGTTGTCATCATTTGAGCCACTTGCCAAGAGGACCCCCCCCCCCCCCCCCCCCCCATCCTGTGTTTGCCTATGAGCAGGGAACTGGTTGCGGAGACTTTAATATTCTTCCTGGAAGTCCAGGAGAGACACACAAGATTTGTGAGAGTAGGTAAGTCAGACTTCTAAACTGTGTTGATTTTTGTGGGCACTGTCCTGCCATCCCACACACTGGCCACAGTGTCCTGCGGAGTGAAAAGGTTGGGAGGGGCCTGTATCCCACTACTGTTCTGCATTAGAGATGAGCGCCTGAAATTTTTCGGGTTTTGTGTTTTGGTTTTGGGTTCGGTTCCGCGGCCGTGTTTTGGGTTCGACCGCGTTTTGGCAAAACCTCACCGAATTTTTTTTGTCGGATTCGGGTGTGTTTTGGATTCGGGTGTTTTTTTCAAAAAACACTAAAAAACAGCTTAAATCATAGAATTTGGGGGTCATTTTGATCCCAAAGTATTATTAACCTCAAAAACCATAATTTACACTCATTTTCAGTCTATTCTGAATACCTCACACCTCACAATATTATTTTTAGTCCTAAAATTTGCACCGAGGTCGCTGTGTGAGTAAGATAAGCGACCCTAGTGGCCGACACAAACACCGGGCCCATCTAGGAGTGGCACTGCAGTGTCACGCAGGATGTCCCTTCCAAAAAACCCTCCCCAAACAGCACATGACGCAAAGAAAAAAAGAGGCGCAATGAGGTAGCTGTGTGAGTAAGATTAGCGACCCTAGTGGCCGACACAAACACCGGGCCCATCTAGGAGTGGCACTGCAGTGTCACGCAGGATGGCCCTTCCAAAAAACCCTCCCCAAACAGCACATGACGCAAAGAAAAAAAGAGGCGCAATGAGGTAGCTGTGTGAGTAAGATTAGCGACCCTAGTGGCCGACACAAACACCGGGCCCATCTAGGAGTGGCACTGCAGTGTCACGCAGGATGGCCCTTCCAAAAAACCCTCCCCAAACAGCACATGACGCAAAGAAAAAAAGAGGCGCAATGAGGTAGCTGTGTGAGTAAGATTAGCGACCCTAGTGGCCGACACAAACACCGGGCCCATCTGGGAGTGGCACTGCAGTGTCACGCAGGATGTCCCTTCCAAAAAACCCTCCCCAAACAGCACATGACGCAAAGAAAAAAAGAGGCGCAATGAGGTAGCTGTGTGAGTAAGATTAGCGACCCTAGTGGCCGACACAAACACCGGGCCCATCTAGGAGTGGCACTGCAGTGTCACGCAGGATGTCCCTTCCAAAAAACCCTCCCCAAACAGCACATGACGCAAAGAAAAAAAGAGGCGCAATGAGGTAGCTGTGTGAGTAAGATTAGCGACCCTAGTGGCCGACACAAACACCGGGCCCATCTAGGAGTGGCACTGCAGTGTCACGCAGGATGTCCCTTCCAAAAAACCCTCCCCAAACAGCACATGACGCAAAGAAAAAAAGAGGCGCAATGAGGTAGCTGACTGTGTGAGTAAGATTAGCGACCCTAGTGGCCGACACAAACACCGGGCCCATCTAGGAGTGGCACTGCAGTGTCACGCAGGATGTCCCTTCCAAAAAAACCCTCCCCAATCAGCACATGATGCAAAGAAAAAGAAAAGAAAAAAGAGGTGCAAGATGGAATTGTCCTTGGGCCCTCCCACCCACCCTTATGTTGTATAAACAAAACAGGACATGCACACTTTAACCAACCCATCATTTCAGTGACAGGGTCTGCCACACGACTGTGACTGATATGACGGGTTGGTTTGGACCCCCCCCAAAAAAGAAGCAATTAATCTCTCCTTGCACAAACTGGCTCTACAGAGGCAAGATGTCCACCTCATCTTCACCCTCCGATATATCACCGTGTACATCCCCCTCCTCACAGATTATCAATTTGTCCCCCCTGTAATCCACCATCTCAGCTCCCTGTGTACTTTGTGGAGGCAATTGCTGCTGGTCAATGTCTCCGCGGAGGAATTGATTATAATTCATTTTAATGAACATCATCTTCTCCACATTTTCTGGATGTAACCTCGTACGCCGATTGCTGACAAGGTGAGCGGCGGCACTAAACACTCTTTCGGAGTACACACTTGTGGGAGGGCAACTTAGGTAGAATAAAGCCAGTTTGTGCAAGGGCCTCCAAATTGCCTCTTTTTCCTGCCAGTATAAGTACGGACTGTGTGACGTGCCTACTTGGATGCGGTCACTCATATAATCCTCCACCATTCTATCAATGTTGAGAGAATCATATGCAGTGACAGTAGACGACATGTCCGTAATCGTTGTCAGGTCCTTCAGTCCGGACCAGATGTCAGCATCAGCAGTCGCTCCAGACTGCCCTGCATCACCGCCAGCGGGTGGGCTCGGAATTCTGAGCCTTTTCCTCGCACCCCCAGTTGCGGGAGAATGTGAAGGAGGAGATGTTGACAGGTCGCGTTCCGCTTGACTTGACAATTTTGTCACCAGCAGGTCTTTCAACCCCAGCAGACCTGTGTCTGCCGGAAAGAGAGATCCAAGGTAGGCTTTAAATCTAGGATCGAGCACGGTGGCCAAAATGTAGTGCTCTGATTTCAACAGATTGACCACCCGTGAATCCTTGTTAAGCGAATTAAGGGCTGCATCCACAAGTCCCACATGCCTAGCGGAATCGCTCCCTTTTAGCTCCTTCTTCAATGCCTCCAGCTTCTTCTGCAAAAGCCTGATGAGGGGAATGACCTGACTCAGGCTGGCAGTGTCTGAACTGACTTCACGTGTGGCAAGTTCAAAGGGCATCAGAACCTTGCACAACGTTGAAATCATTCTCCACTGCACTTGAGACAGGTGCATTCCATCTCCTATATCGTGCTCAATTGTATAGGCTTGAATGGCCTTTTGCTGCTCCTCCAACCTCTGAAGCATATAGAGGGTTGAATTCCACCTCGTTACCACTTCTTGCTTCAGATGATGGCAGGGCAGGTTCAGTAGTTTTTGGTGGTGCTCCAGTCTTCTGTACGTGGTGCCTGTACGCCGAAAGTGTCCCGCAATTTTTCTGGCCACCGACAGCATCTCTTGCACGCCCCTGTCGTTTTTTAAAAAATTCTGCACCACCAAATTCAAGGTATGTGCAAAACATGGGACGTGCTGGAATTTGCCCATATTTAATGCACACACAATATTGCTGGCGTTGTCCGATGCCACAAATCCACAGGAGAGTCCAATTGGGGTAAGCCATTCCGCGATGATCTTCCTCAGTTGCCGTAAGAGGTTTTCAGCTGTGTGCGTATTCTGGAAAGCGGTGATACAAAGCGTAGCCTGCCTAGGAAAGAGTTGGCGTTTGCGAGATGCTGCTACTGGTGCCGCCGCTGCTGTTCTTGCGGCGGGAGTCCATACATCTACCCAGTGGGCTGTCACAGTCATATAGTCCTGACCCTGCCCTGCTCCACTTGTCCACATGTCCGTGGTTAAGTGGACATTGGGTACAACTGCATTTTTTAGGACACTGGTGAGTCTTTTTCTGACGTCCGTGTACATTCTCGGTATCGCCTGCCTAGAGAAGTGGAACCTAGATGGTATTTGGTAACGGGGGCACACTGCCTCAATAAATTGTCTAGTTCCCTGTGAACTAACGGCGGATACCGGACGCACGTCTAACACCAACATAGTTGTCAAGGACTCAGTTATCCGCTTTGCAGTAGGATGACTGCTGTGATATTTCATCTTCCTCGCAAAGGACTGTTGAACAGTCAATTGCTTACTGGAAGTAGTACAAGTGGGCTTACGACTTCCCCTCTGGGATGACCATCGACTCCCAGCGGCAACAACAGCAGCGCCAGCAGCAGTAGGCGTTACACGCAAGGATGCATCGGAGGAATCCCAGGCAGGAGAGGACTCGTCAGAATTGCCAGTGACATGGCCTGCAGGACTATTGGCATTCCTGGGGAAGGAGGAAATTGACACTGAGGGAGTTGGTGGGGTGGTTTGCGTGAGCTTGGTTACAAGAGGAAGGGATTTACTGGTCAGTGGACTGCTTCCGCTGTCACCCAAAGTTTTTGAACTTGTCACTGACTTATTATGAATGCGCTGCAGGTGACGTATAAGGGAGGATGTTCCGAGGTGGTTAACGTCCTTACCCCTACTTATTACAGCTTGACAAAGGGAACACACGGCTTGACACCTGTTGTCCGCATTTCTGGTGAAATACCTCCACACCGAAGAGCTGATTTTTTTGGTATTTTCACCTGGCATGTCAACGGCCATATTCCTCCCACGGACAACAGGTGTCTCCCCGGGTGCCTGACTTAAACAAACCACCTCACCATCAGAATCCTCCTGGTCAATTTCCTCCCCAGCGCCAGCAACACCCATATCCTCCTCATCCTGGTGTACTTCAACACTGACATCTTCAATCTGACTATCAGGAACTGGACTGCGGGTGCTCCTTCCAGCACTTGCAGGGGGCGTGCAAATGGTGGAAGGCGCATGCTCTTCACGTCCAGTGTTGGGAAGGTCAGGCATTGCAACCGACACAATTGGACTCTCCTTGTGGATTTGGGATTTCAAAGAACGCACAGTTCTTTGCGGTGCTTTTGCCAGCTTGAGTCTTTTCAGTTTTCTAGCGAGAGGCTGAGTGCTTCCATCCTCATGTGAAGCTGAACCACTAGCCATGAACATAGGCCAGGGCCTCAGCCGTTCCTTGCCACTCCGTGTGGTAAATGGCATATTGGCAAGTTTACGCTTCTCCTCCGACAATTTTATTTTAGGTTTTGGAGTCCTTTTTTTACTGATATTTGGTGTTTTGGTTTTGACATGCTCTGTACTATGCCATTGGGCATCGGCCTTGGCAGACGACGTTGCTGGCATTTCATCGTCTCGGCCATGACTAGTGGCAGCAGCTTCAGCACGAGGTGGAAGTGGATCTTGATCTTTCCCTAATTTTGGAACCTCAACATTTTTGTTCTCCATATTTTAATAGGCACAACTAAAAGGCACCTCAGGTAAACAATGGAGATGGATGGATTGGATACTAGTATACAATTATGGACGGGCTGCCGAGTGCCGACACAGAGGTAGCCACAGCCGTGAACTACCGCACTGTACTGTGTCTGCTGCTAATATATAGACTGGTTGATAAAGAGATAGTATACTCGTAACTAGTATGTATGTATAAAGAAAGAAAAAAAAACCACGGTTAGGTGGTATATACAATTATGGACGGGCTGCCGAGTGCCGACACAGAGGTAGCCACAGCCGTGAACTACCGCACTGTACTGTGTCTGCTGCTAATATATAGACTGGTTGATAAAGAGATAGTATACTCGTAACTAGTATGTATGTATAAAGAAAGAAAAAAAAACCACGGTTAGGTGGTATATACAATTATGGACGGGCTGCCGAGTGCCGACACAGAGGTAGCCACAGCCGTGAACTACCGCACTGTACTGTGTCTGCTGCTAATATATAGACTGGTTGATAAAGAGATAGTATACTCGTAACTAGTATGTATGTATAAAGAAAGAAAAAAAAACCACGGTTAGGTGGTATATACAATTATGGACGGGCTGCCGAGTGCCGACACAGAGGTAGCCACAGCCGTGAACTACCGCACTGTACTGTGTCTGCTGCTAATATAGACTGGTTGATAAAGAGATAGTATACTACTAATATTATATACTGGTGGTCAGGTCACTGGTCACTAGTCACACTGGCAGTGGCACTCCTGCAGCAAAAGTGTGCACTGTTTAATTTTAATATAATATTATGTACTCCTGGCTCCTGCTATAACCTATAACTGGCACTGCAGTAGTGCTCCCCAGTCTCCCCCACAATTATAAGCTGTGTGAGCTGAGCAGTCAGACAGATATATAATATATATATAGATGATGCAGCACACTGGCCTGAGCCTGAGCAGTGCACACAGATATGGTATGTGACTGACTGAGTCACTGTGTGTATCGCTTTTTTCAGGCAGAGAACGGATATATTAAATAAACTGCACTGTGTGTCTGGTGGTCACTCACTATATAATATATTATGTACTCCTGGCTCCTGCTATAACCTATAACTGGCACTGCAGTAGTGCTCCCCAGTCTCCCCCACAATTATAAGCTGTGTGAGCTGAGCAGTCAGACAGATATATATAATATTATATATAGATAATAGATGATGCAGCACACTGGCCTGAGCCTGAGCAGTGCACACAGATATGGTATGTGACTGAGTCACTGTGTGCTGTGTATCGCTTTTTTCAGGCAGAGAACGGATTATAAATAAAAGTGGTGGTCACTGGTCACTATCAGCAAAACTCTGCACTGTACACTACTGAGTACTCCTAATGCTCCCCAAAATTAGTAAATCAAGTGTCTCTCTAATCTATTCTAATTCTAAACGGAGAGGACGCCAGCCACGTCCTCTCCCTATCAATCTCAATGCACGTGTGAAAATGGCGGCGACGCGCGGCTCCTTATATAGAATCCGAGTCTCGCGATAGAATCCGAGCCTCGCGAGAATCCGACAGCGTCATGATGACGTTCGGGCGCGCTCGGGTTAACCGAGCAAGGCGGGAAGATCCGAGTCGCTCGGACCCGTGAAAAAAAACATGAAGTTCTGGCGGGTTCGGATTCAGAGAAACCGAACCCGCTCATCTCTATTCTGCATAGCAGAACAGTTGTGAGTGGATGCTGTGCAGATGCTTACAGCATACAAACAGTGCCAAGAGACACTAGGGACAGCCCAGCAGTGTGGAAGCGCTGGGCACACCCCTAGCATTACATCAAAATGGCAGCGTGATGCACGGTATCGCGCCTGACATTGGGGTACAATGTGAGACCTCGTCCCTTTTTTGTGCACGTCTGGAATGCTATGTACCAAATTTTGGACGGTAATGTGTGCAATTTGTGTGTATAGTCATTACACTATTTTAAGTGGGAAATAATTGGTAATTGTAAAAAAAAAACTTAATATACGTAAATTGAAAGCTTTATTCACCTTAATAGTTTGTGACATACTGACCTGTTTGTATACAGTCTACAGTACAAGAATATTTATTCATTTTCTGCCACTAGATGGCAGCATAAGTCTTTTCTGTATTAAAGATGTGAGGCCACCAAGAGAAACATTTAATTTGCCATAGTAAACAAGAGAACATTTTTTTTTGCAAGATATAAGCAAAGATTGAAGTTCTGAAACTCAAATATTGATTTTATTAGGGGGTTATTTGATACCAGCTCATTGCAGCGTCACTTATTCCGTTCCACACCACTGTGCCTGTATGAAACTTCGGTAAAATTTCAGTTAAAGCAATAATGAGGGGCTTATACATCATTAAATATACATAAATATTTGCCAGATATTTCCCAAAAACAACTGTTTTCGGGGCGGTACCCCGAAACATTAAAGTTCCCCCAGATGTACTATGGCAGGATTGCAGCAGATTTCTTCAATACCTGTAGCAGTCACTCCATTTTTTTCCACAAATGGAGCCCCTATTGTACAATGCTTTGCCTCCATAGGTAATGCAATCTGAGTATTATTCTATAGTAACCTATAGGCTATTACTTCTCAATATCTACGTCCCCAGCTGTAATAACGGTGCCACTGTGTTTTCTCTTGTAAGTGAATGCTATTTTATTCTATGTAAGCAGAGCAGGCAATACACATAGCTAATAATGCTAAAAGACGTTCCGTGCACTGTGAGTTCTATCTATGGGGGAGATGTAGCAACCCTTGGAGAGAAATAAAGTGGAGGAGTTGGTCAAAGTAGATAATCAGCTTCTACCACTGTCTTTGAAATAACATTAGCTGTTTGGTTGCTTTGGGCAACTTCCCCATTTTATCTCTCTCCCATCTCCCTGTATGTGTATTATTTACTACTTGCCTGGCATAGTGGCAGATGCGACCACACCAGCAAGTGCCTTATCTGACCTGGTCACACAGGATGAAACCAGTCAGATACACAGTGTTTGCAGCTGCAGGGAAGAGAAACTTCCCAGAAGGGTCATCTGTCTCCTTGCACTTTCCCCAGTGTTTGCTGTGCTGCCGATCACTGCTGTAGTATAAATGAACACCCCCTTCCTCCAAGCTCCCCTGTGTACCTGGTGGCTGTCTGGGCTTTTAAAATGAAAGTCGCAATGATATCAATATTCCTGTAGTTCCGATGGTGCCGACTGATGTTCCGATGTTTGGGGGGGAAACCATTTTTTTTATACAAATACCGTATATAAAAAAATAATACATATATTTTTATCTTACTAAAATCATTTTAGATAAATTGAAATACATGTTCTTTACCTAATTCATGCATAGAAAACCCCCCGACAATTTCTGAGCAGTTTTTGGGAACAAAAATCATAATTTAAGTGGTTAGACACTAAGGTAAAATACAAAAAATTGTGCCTGACATAAACATTGTGCAATTTGATGTCTATGAACTGATATGTTTAGTAATTATTGTCTGGTAATGTCAAGAAAACACTTTTTTTGGAGGTAATTTGGCCTCTGGGCTGTATGTGTTCCTCTGATTACCTGTGCCAAGGTAGCAAATGGCAGCGGAAGCAAGATGGCCGCTTCTACTTTTATGAACAGAAATATGCTGAGGAGAGCGCAGCGTCTCTCCTGCCCCTCAATGTCCTCACTGCCGCGCAGCGCTGCATGTGTCCGGTCTCCGGCCGCGTTAGCCAATCAGAGCTTGCGGACCGGCTCCTGATTGGCTGCCGGTACGCGAGCTCTGATTGGTTAACGAACCGGCGCCACATAGCTGCCGCCGGAGACCTGATTGGCTGCCGGTACGTGAGCTCTGATTGGTTAACGAACCGGCGCCACATAGCTGCCGCCGGAGACCTGGAGCGTTGAGGGGCAGGAGAGGCGCTGCGCTCTCCTCCCCTCACATAGCAGAGAGAAGGAAGCGGACGCGGTGAGTGACAGGGGGGTCTTATATCTGGCACTGTGGGGCATGTAACTGGCTGTGTGGGGCATGTATGGCACTGTGGGGCATGTAACTGGCACTGTGGGGCATATATCTGGCACTGTGGGGCATGTAACTGGCACTGTGGGGCAATGTAACTGGGACTGTGGGGAATGTATCTGGCACTGTGGGGCATGTAACTGGCACTGTGGGCATGTATCTGGCACTGTGGGGCATTGTAACTGGCACTGTGGGGCATGTATCTGGCACTGTGGGGCATTGTAACTGGCACTGTGGGGCATGTATCTGGCACTGTGGGGCATTGTAACTGACACTGTGGGGCAATGTAACTGGCACTGTGGGGCATGTATCCGGCAATGTATCCGGCACTGTGGGGCATGTATCCGGCACTGTGGGGCATGTATCTGGCACCGTGGGGCATGTAACTGGCGCCGTGGGGCATGTATCTGGCACTGTGGGGCATGTATCTGGCACTGTGGGGCATGTAACTGGCACTGTGGGGCATTGTATCTGGCACTGTGGGGCATGTAACTGGCACTGTGGGGCATTGGATCTGGCACTGTGGGGCATTGTATCTGGCTCTGTGGGGCGCTGTATCTGTCACTGTGGGGCACTGTGTATCTGGCACTGTGGGGCACTGTGTATCTGTCACTGTGGGGCAATTGTGTATATGGCACTGTGTAAAAAGGGGACTCTGCATGCGTACTGTGCAAAAATTGAATGAAGATGTGCTGAGAGATTACACAAGGGGTAGGTGATAGTGTGGTGAGAGGCGACACAGTGGGTAGGTGATAGTCATTTTCAGTGGCCACACCCCTTCTGGTGTGTGGCCACGCCCATTTTTTCGGCACATACTTTTTTGTTTTTTATTTTGGGGGAAGGCGCCACTCTTCATCTTGCCCTGGGCTCTGAAAACCCTAGTTACGCCTCTGGCCGCAGGAGCTGCGCAGGCAGGGAGTTACTCAACAAGTACAAAAGCATCGCCGCTGTGCAATGCTATTGTACTTGTGCGGGGGAAGGAGGGCAGACAGACATGCGGGGTGGGCTAGCTCTGTGCTGTGCATCCCCCCGCATGTCTGGGAACATGATCGTAGCTGTGCTAAATTTAGCACAGCTACGATCAACTCGGAATGACCCCCCCATGTGCACTGCAGGGGGGGCAGATATAACATTTGCAGAGAGAGTTAGATTTGGGAGGGGTTATTTTGTTTCTGGCTGCTTTATTTTTACAGTGCAATTTAGATTTCAGTCTGAACACACCCCACTCAAATCTAACTCTCTCTGCCCCCCCCCCCCCCCTGCAGTGCACATGGGGGGTCATTCCGAGTTGTTCGCCCGGTAAATTTTTTCGCATCGCAGCGATTTTCCGCTTAGTGCGCATGCGCAATGTCCGCAGTGCGACTGCGCCAAGTAAATTTGCTATGCAGTTAGGAATTTTACTCACGGCTTTTTCATCGTTCTGTTGATCGTAGTGTGATTGACAGGAAGTGGGTGTTTCTGGGCGGAAACTCGCCGTTTTATGAGTGTGTGTGAAAAAACGCTACCGTTTCTGTGAAAAACGCGGGAGTGGCTGGAGAAACGGGGGAGTGTCTGGGCGAACGCTGGGTGTGTTTATGACGTCAAACCAGGAACGACAAGCACTGAACTGATCGCAGATGCCGAGTAAGGTTGAAGCTACTCAGAAACTGCTAAGAGGTGTGTAATCGCAATTTTGAGAATCTTTCGTTCGCAATTTTAAGATGCTAAGATTCACTCCCAGTAGGCGGCGGCTTAGCGTGTGTAAAGCTGCTTAAAACAGCTTGCGCGCGAACAACTCGGAATGACCCCCATGGTTTTGCCCAACTGCTAACAAATTTGCTGCTGCGATCAACTCTGAATTACCCCGAGTCTCTTTAAAGCAGAGCTATAAAGGTCATACCTCCCAACTTTGAATCCTATTGAGGCGGGACACTTGCGTGGCATTTCCGCATGTGTCCCATAAAAGGGGCGTGGCCTCTGGTGGGATGGGGCGTGGCTGCAACAAAGTGGGCGTGGCCACGGTCCGATGAATTATTTTTTGACGTTTTGGGGGCGTGCCCAGCGCTCCCTGAGCAGCTGGGCAGCCCCCGACTCACTCCCCGCACTGAATAGATGCTGTGCGCGTGCAGGTATGCTAAAGCTGTCCAAGATTGCAGGTGCACCGCTGGGAGGGTGACTGAGGCTTTGTAGGCAGACTGGGAGGGTGACTGAGGCTGGGGAAGCAGCCCTGGGAAGGTGACTGGGGCTGGGAGGGTGACTGAGGCTGGGGAAGCAGCACTGGGATTTTGACTATGGCTGAGGAAGATTTCTTCACATGCCCCTGTCAATCCAGACACATACCCCTGTTATGCCAGACACATACCTGTTATGTCAGACTCCTCCACACATGCCCCTGTTACGCTAGACATACAGTATGCCACTTTTTGTTCTTGATTCCTCCATATTGCCTATGTATGCCTTCATACTGCTCCACACACTCTATGCTACACAGGCCCCTTTATGTTAGGTCTCTACACATGACACTTTTATGCCACTAGACTTCTTCAAATTTCCCTTTTATTCTAGATTCCTCCACTTGCTCCTATTATGCTGGGCACGTGTCCCTTTATGCTACCTCAGTAATAATTTCACCATTTGCCAGTCACAGATGTAACTGACCTCCTCTACACTGGGGGGGATCCGTTCAATTTGCCATCTGTCGGGATCCCAGCGGTCAGGATACTGACGCCGAAATCCAGACAACCGGCAATGCCGCCAGCCGGCACAACAGGACTATTCCCACTCGTGGATGTCCACGACACCCACAGAGTGGGAATTGATCTTGTGGTGAGCACAGTGAGCCACCGAGCCCACAAGGGGACTTTTTGCGCTCTCGCCGCTGCTGGCATTCTGGCGGGCGGGATGCCTCTGTCAGGATATGGACAGCCGGCATCCTGCCCGCTGGTAAATCGTATGTATTTCCACTGGAGAGTTCCCTACCTGACTGCTCTCATGTAACTTTACCAACACAGTGATACTCCAAAATCAGCTACAATGCCGAGGCACAGGTCTGGAGTTTATTCTGCAGCTGCAGTCTTTGTCATCCTCAACAACCACTAGTAACTTGTGAGGTAAGAAATTGTCTTTCAGACCTGGTCCTGTGTGGATTATCATTTATCAGATGCCTGGTGGGACAATCAGAGTGCTACCTTCAGTGGGCACGGCTACAGAAGATTCTCAAAGCACTTCTTCTGAATGTTTGCCCGTTGATTGGCTTTGGATGCTGCTGCTTGCCACTGCAACCTGTCCTTTTCTAAATCCGCCACTGGGTGGCACCCACCTGCGTACCCCTATCTAGGAGGCTGCACAGCCAATTAAACTTGTGCATTAGTACCTCCTACTTCTGCTGGTCGTCCCTTGACAAGTATCCTCTCAGATGATCATCACCTATGATAATAGACTCAGCAGTGGAACTCCTTTATATGTTGGATATATAGGGGCCTCTTTATTTAATATTTGCAGCATATGGTGTTAGCTGCCAGGGCCAAACCCCAGAATGCATTCCACTCCAGAGCTTGGAAAAGCTTTACGGCACCGATAGAAACCTATGGGGTTGTGTCCGGTGTGGTGTAAAGGATCTACAATGTCTAGGTAGACAATCAATATGTCGACAACATTTGTTCGACATGCAATAAGTCGACAGGTACAAAAGGTTGACAGATAAAAAGATGACAGTAGTTGTCGACAGGTATAAAATGTTTACATGGTCAATGGTTGTTGCAAAAAACGGTCGACACAAGTTGGGGGAGGGGGGGTTTGGTTAAATCTTGTATATTCCATGTTATGTGACTACATCAGTAGAGAAGTGTACCCTCGCAGTCTCGAGTTGCTCACCATGCTTCGTGCAAGGCGGTCACTCCGTTTCGCTCGCCACACAATACTATTCACAATAGATGTCCACATGGATCAAGCAAATGTTGGGAAAACGCGAAAAACACAAAAAACACGTGTCGACCATTTGTGTGTGTCATGATGACCTTTTGAACCTGTCAACCTCAAGTACTGTCGACATTTCATCTGTCGACCATTTGTACCTGTCGACCATATGTTGTTGACTACTGTTGGTATAGACCCTGTCTATCTATTATCCGGATACCGGCTGTGGCTGCTGCCGGAAATTGAGGGACTGCAGTAGATATTGAGATATCTGCTGCGGTACGTCCTTCAGACATTAATATTTGCGGGCACCCCTCGAAAATGTAGAAGTGAAATGATCACTGTTGCAATCATTGAACTTCTTACACATGGCAGGGATGGGCTCCATTCAGATCCCTGCATGTTATTCTGGCGATCTGTAGTTTCTCATTGCAGCAAATAGCGGCGATAAGATACTGTAATTATCAGGGACCACACCCCGATAGTAAATATGGCCCTTGGTGACGCTTGTAAAACACTGATTGAAAGTATACTACTGTGCAGAAATTTAGCGTTCACTTATTTATTTTCGTTGCTTGTTTAGAAGGAAACTCTTTACATTTAGTTTACAAGCTGAGATGAAAAGAAACTGTTCCACGTTGGTGAGGGGATGCTGAGTGCAGCTTAGTGAGGATGGAAAGCTCTCCAGGCTTACATCTAAAGATCAAATATTATCATTGCTGAGATTAGCTGTGCAGATTACTCCCGTCACATGGGTCTGTCGTCGTCCCCCCCCCCCCCCTCTGTGATCTCAGCCTGATAGTCTTCTCTTCTCTTTTGTTTTGTAGCTTCTCTCTGAAGACCGAATGCAAAGAGGGTGTTTGTTTTTAAAATCTTCTATCGGATTGTCATATGTGCGTCATGTGTGCAAACCACTTAACAACTATAACCATGAGGTGTGTCATGTGTGCAAACCACTTAACAACTATAACTATAATAATAATAATAATAATAATAAAAAAACTAATAAAAAAATAAAATAAAATTACACGGATACATTTGGCAGAAAAACTGTTAGCTATTTACTTTATGAAATCTATATGTAAGGGAAAGTATGATGGCAAAGAAAGGACGGCCAGAATCGGCACAATCCACAATACACAATAACAGCCAGCAGGGGTGTATCTAGGGGTCTGAGCGCCCCTGGCAAAGTAAAGGACTGGCGCCCCACACCCGCCCATATTTGAAATATCGAAGGCGCATGTGCCAAAAAGGGGGCGTGGCCACTCAATAGTACTCAAATACACATTACACCACTCAGTAGCATTCCTTACTAACATTACACAGCACAGTTATGTCCGTTGTTTCACGTTACGCTACACAGTAGCACCCCTTATACACATTATGCCACACAGTAGGACCTATAGTATATATATATATATATATATCTCCAAAAAATGCTAACCCAGTATACCATAATATATATCCATTCCAATAAGAAGAGGTGCACTCACTAGGGACTTTTCAGCAGGTTTTGTTTACTCACATCACCAGTGTAGACAAAAACTTAACGTAACCTTTCTCAAGACATCCCACCAGTAGCAGAGACACACACACACATATATAATATATAGTGGTAATAGTGGAAATTGTGGAGTGGGGGTATGGAAAAGTGAAGATTATAATTATGTGCGCGCCGAAGACGCGTGCACTCAGAGAAAATGAGGTGTGGCTCAAAATGGGGTGTGGTCACTCAAAAGGGGGCATGTCCTTAAGTGTAGTGTACCATATCATATACCCCTTATACACATTATGCACCACAATAGTAGGACCCCTTATACCATCTAGTACTAGTGCCCCTTACACATTATGCCACACTGCATGAGCCAAAATTCACATTATGCAACATGGTATGAGCCAAAATTCCCATTATGCAACGCAGACTGAGACAAAATTCACATTACCCCACACAGTATGAGCCAAAATTCACATTACCCCACCCACATTACCCCACACAGTATGATCCAAAATTCACATTATCCCACACAGTATGATCCAAAATTCAGGGACAGGGAGAGTGACAGCAGGGACATAGTTACAGGGAGAGTGACAGCAGGGACAGTGACAGAGAGACAGCAGGGACAGTGACAGAGAGAGTGACAGCAGGGACAGGGAGAGTGACAGCAGGGACAGAGAGAGTGACAGCAGGGACAGGGAGAGTGACAGCAGGGACAGAGGGACAGAAAGATTGACAGAGGGACAGTACCTGAGCAGCTGATAGGGCTGTGGTCGGCGGCGGTGCAGAGGCTGAAGTCAGCGGCAGTGAGGAGAAGGCCCTGGGCAGTGGTGGTAACCAGGAGAAGGCCCTGGGTGGCGTAGCGGAGGATGACATAGGCGGCAGCGGCGGAGGACAAGGGCGGCAGCGGTAAAGAGGAGGAATCCCAGGGCAGCGGCTGTGTGGAGATGGCCTTCAGTCCCTTTGACCGTGGCGTCACCGTTTGAAATCTATTCCAGTGTATACCGGCCCACTTTGAGCATTCTATCTATCTATCTATCTATCTATCTATCTATCTATCTATCTATCTATCTATGCACACACACACACACACACTCACACACACACACACACACACACACACACACACACACACACACACACACAATATTCCCCAGCACTCCAGGATCCCCTTAGGGTAACGTGTTCCAGGGCACTCCTAGGGGGTATGTGCCCCAAAATATGCAGGCAGGAATGAACAGGCAGAACTCGGAGACTCCTAAATAGTAAAATATCCCAACAGGGTGGGGATGGTCTTCCTTTCCTGTCCTGAAGAAGGGGTAATCACCCCCGAAACATAAATTAATAAAAGCACCCTCTTGGGACATTTCACTATTTTCGAGTCTCTGAGTGCCACTAAATAATCGCAGGGTGGTGGCGGCACTCTTCAGACTTGCACAGTGTCCGTGGTATATCCCCGAAACATGACAGCCTAATGGTCAATAAACAGACACTGCATTAAGGAACCTGTGCAAGTCTGATGAGTGCCGCCACCACCCTGCGATTATATATATATATATATATATATATATATATATATATATACATACAGCAAAACGAGGCGGCACTCGGAGTCGGTGTAAACAAATATAACGTGTATTAAGAATAAATGTCAACGTTTCGGGGACCAACTCCCCATCTTCCCCGAAATGTTGACATTCATTCTTAATACATGTTATATTTGTTTACACCGACTCCGAGTGCCGCCTCGTTTTGCTGTCTATATGAGGCGTGTGTCTTCTGTGGAGGGCACCGGAGCAAGCAGGATCCTTGGTTGTATCACCTGTGTGTACACACACATACACACACACATATATATATATATATATATATATATAGACACACACACACACATATATATATATATATATATATATATACACATACATACACACACACACACACACACACACATGTATACATACATATACACACATACGTATATATACATACAAAATGACATCCAATTTATTATTAAGCACTGGGAAGATGTGTGAAAGTTTAATAAAAGTGATACTATTTTGAATAGAAGTCATTAAAAAGGATAAACAAGAACTACATAAAATAAATAATGTCAGTGCCATTCTTCGGAATGAGAAAAATGTACTCCTTGGAAAAAGAATAAAATCTTACATTAAACCTGCACATTTATATGTTAATATGTACTGGCATTATGGTTCTATATGTTCCCACCCACCATAGTAAGCTATCCTTCTCCAGTGCCCAAAGCATTTTGTGGTGCTTTTATGGGATAGGAGGGGAAACCACTTAACTGATGTATATATTACTCCCCCCCCCCTCCTCGTTAGTCCCTCACCCGCACTGACGCCCAGGATCGACCATTGCAGGCAGCCGCTATCACAGTAATTGGCGCCGGGGTCCGACACCGCGCTACAATCAAGAAACTACACCTTACCAGCGGCACTTGCTGCAGTGACCTCCCGGCAGCAAAGGCTGCTGGGAGCTGTAGTTTATGTAGTCTCCTGATTGTAGCGCTGTGTCGGAACCCGGCGCTAATTACAGTGACTGCCGCTGCTGCGGCTGCCTGCCATGGTTTACAGTGCAGCCAGGTGTCAGTTCGGGGTGACAAACTAACGGGCGGGGGGGAGACAGACATTGGGGGGCGGGAGTGGACAGCTGCTTAATATTAAATCTACCTACTGGCCGCGGGGTGGCACCGCTGGGCGGCGCCCCTCCTCGGCTGGCGCCCCTGGCGAGTGCCATCCTGGCCAATAGGTAGATACGCCCCTGACAGCCAGCAACATGCATTGTAGATGGATACCACCCAAAGTGCACAACTCAACAATAGCCCAGCTATAACACAATAAAGGGTAGGAATGGAATGGGACACCGGGATGCTGGGCCGGTCCTGTTGTTCCCTCAGTGGCTGCACTCACCCCTCCGCCAGGCTGGCTGCCGCAAATTTTGAAAAGATGAGGGTATTTTTCAGGGATATTGAATGGGAAGGTTTGTTTTTAGGAAAAAATACTACGGAGAAATGGGAGGTACTAAAATTCCTGCTAGCTAAAAATACACTCAAATTTATTCCTATGAGCAGCAAAAAAAAGGAATAAAAATCATAAACCGATGTGGCTTAACAAAAAGATTAAGGAACTTATGTGCAAGAAAAGGCGAGCATTTAAAAAATACAAATCTGAGGGGGAAGCAGAGTCATTTCAGCACTATAAGGAATGTAACAAAATTTGCAAAAAGGAAATAAGAGCGGCTAAAGTAGAAACTGAAAAACTAGTAGCAAAGGAAAGCAAAGCGAATCCCAAAAAATTCTTTAAATACATTAATAGCAAGAGATTAAAGAAGGAGAGTATAGGCCCTTTAAAAGACAATTGGGAGTCTTAAGCAAAAATGATAATGACATAGCGGACACACTAAATGAGTTTTTTTCAACAGTATTCACTAGAGAGGACCCAATTCAGGGACTGACACACAATCTCAATAATGAGAATATCCCACTGATAGGTACTTATCTAAGCGAGGAAGTAGTCTGTGACTGATTAAAACATTTAAAGATTAATAAATCACCAGGGCCCGATGGTATTCAACCAAGGGTTCTAATGGAGCTTCACTCTGAACTGGCAAAACCGCTATCTTTGATCTTTAAGGATTCAGTTATATCAGGTATGGTTCCCAAAGACTGGCGTATAGCGGAAGTAGTGCCTATATTCAAAATGGGAAGTAAAGCTGAACCAGGTAATTATAGACCAGTTAGTCTTACATCTATAGTGGGGAAAGTATTGGAAGGTATTCTAAGAGATAGTATTCAGAAGTTCCTTGAAGTCAATAAGGTCATTAAAAGGAATCAACATGGGTTTATGAAGGACAGATCCTGTCAAACCAACTTACTTGGCTTTTATGAAACAGTAAGCGCAAACCTAGATCAGGGTAAAGACGTGGATGTAATCTTTTTAGACTTTGCCAAAGCGTTCGATACTGTACCACACATGAGACTTATCTACAAGCTACAAGAATCAGGGCTAGGAAGCACAATATGCACTTGGGTCAAAATCTGGTTAGATAATAGGGAGCTGTGGTTAATGGATCTTTTTCAACTTGGACTGAAGTGCTAAGTGGTGTGCCGCAAGGCTCAGTATTAG
Organism: Pseudophryne corroboree; assembly: GCF_028390025.1. Classification (NCBI taxonomy): domain Eukaryota; kingdom Metazoa; phylum Chordata; class Amphibia; order Anura; family Myobatrachidae; genus Pseudophryne; species Pseudophryne corroboree. The sequence continues at coordinate 731,338,517 of NC_086449.1, forward strand.
GACCGCTATTGTTCAATATTTTCATTAACGACCTAACAGAAGGTCTAGAGAGCATGGTGTCAATTTTTGCAGATGATACCAAATTGTGTAAGGCTAAAAATACAGAGGAGGATGCCGAGTCTCTTCAGAACGACTTAGTTAAATTAGAAGCATGGGCAGCCAAATGGAGAATGCGCTTCAACACAGACAAGTGTAAGGTAATGCACTGTGGTAACAAGAACAAAAATTACACCTACCTACTAAATGGGGTAAAATTAGGGGATTCTGTACTAGAAAAGGACTTAGGTGTCCTCATAGATAGCAAGCTAAGCAGTAGTACCCAAAGTAGGACTGCAGCAAAGAAGGCTAATAAGATATTAGCATGCATAAAACGGGGTATTGATGCTAGGGACGAGAGTATTATACTCCCGTTATATAAATCACTAGTGAGGCCACACCTTGAATACTGTGTACAATTCTGGGCACCGTACTACAAAAAGGATATCCTGGAGCTAGAAAAGGTACAGAGGAGGGCGACCAAACTAATTAAGGGCATGGAGACGATGGAATACAAGGAAAGGCTTGAAAGACTAGGCATGTTTACATTGGAAAAGCGGAGACTAAGAGGGGATATGATCAACATCTACAAATATATAAGGGGACAATACACAGAGCTTGCGCGGGACCTGTTTTTGGTTAGATCAACACAGAGGACTCGTGGACACTCGCTCAGGTTAGAGGAGAGGAGATTCCGCACAATACGGCATAAAGGCTTTTTCACGGTAATTACAATACGTGTTTGGAATTCCCTGCCCGAGGGAGTTGTAATGGCGGAATCTGTCAACACCTTTAAGAATGGGTTAGATAAATTCCTAATGGATAAGGATATCCAGGGGTATGGTGCAGAGTCATGCATTATAGTTACTATAAATAGGGATAAAATGCAACGGCTGACAGCAGCATCAGTCAGAAATTTTAGTCAAATCATCATGCATAGGAGACCACAAATAGGTTGAACTCGATGGACAATTGTCTTTTTTCAACCTCAGATACTATGTTACTATGTTACTATGTAATTTGAGCTGAGCTCGGATTGGGCAGTGTTAGGAGACAGCTTCTGCGCATGCACAGAAGCTCAATGAAGCTAAAGTAAAATGGCCGACAGGGGAGCAGCAGCTCCTCCCATAAGCCTTTGTGGATTTAATTAACACTTACACCTAGTTAATAAATAGATGAAACCATGTACATTAAAATATATTAGCATATGTACAATTATAAAGCAGCATCAACTCAGATGCATTTCCACACCTGGGCTGTATCCGTATTGTGTTATAGTAATTTATAATGATATCAATCATTGCATCCATTACTGTGAGATGTAAGATTGTTTTAAGTTACAGAATGTTCTGTGTTCATGTCAAATCAAGTATTGCTTCTGAGCAGAGCATGGAACTCCAATGTGACTTCTAATATCTTTATATTCACAGTTTGGAGTAATTTTAATCTTTATAATACAAGAGTGGTAGTTTTTAATAAATCAATTAAATAGTTGTGTGTCTTCTACTATTTACAGGACACTGTGATCAGGGCTGGATCTAGACTTTGTGGCGCCAAGGGCAAAAAAATAGGGGCATGGCTTCATGGAGAAGGGGCGTGGTCAGTTATGCCCCCTGTAGCTGTGCCCTCAGTAGTTGTGCCCCCAGTACTGTGCCCCCTGTAGCTGTGCCCACAGTAGTATTGCCCCAGTACTGTGCCCCCTGTAAAGTTGTGCCCCCTGTAGAGTTGTGCCCCCAGTAGTATTGCCCCCAGTACTGTGCCCCCTGTAGAGTTGTGCCCCCTAGTTGCGCCGCTTACAAATTTTTTTTTTTTTTTTTAATTAATACTCACAATCCCTGCTCTTGCTTCCCGACTGCTGCTGCCCTCCGTCTCCGGCCGCCGCTCCTCGGATCTATGGGAGAGATGTCATGACGTCTCTCCCATAGCACTGCATAGACACTAGAGGTTAATTATGACCTCTAGCGTCTATGTGCCGCTCCCACAATGCAGTGCGGTGCACGATGACTTCATCGCGCACCGCACAGCACCACATCTACACAGCAACGGGCGGCACCAGTAGCAGATCTTGCCATGGCGGCGGTGCCCTCCGGACGGCGACGGCGCCCTCCAGAAGGCGGCGCCACGGGCAAAAATCCTGCTTGCCTGTAGCAAGATCCGCTACTGACTGTGATACTGGTTTGTTTAATTATTTTTTTAATTATTATTTATGTTTTTAATTTATTGGTTCTCAGGAAATACATGTAGGGGAGGAAATATATGTGCGCATACTGTATAACATTACACACAGCATTCAGCTCAGCCATGGCTCCCTAGACTGCCCACCTGTTCTCAGAACACCTATCTGAGAACCCCTACACAACACCTGGTGCCCCACCCCCATCGATGATTGCCATTGATGGCAGCAGTGACACAAGCAAACTATGTGGTCCCGCCAGCACAGTACTCTGCTGTCACTGTGGGTCTATGTACTAAGCCTTGGAGAGAGATAAAGTGGATGGAGATAAAGTACCAACCAACCAGCTCCTGTCATTTTTCAAACACAGCCTGTAACATGGCAGCTAGGAGCTGATTGACTGGTAGTTTATATCCATCCACTTTATCTCTCTCCAAGGTTTAGTACATACAGTAGACCCCAGAGTCTGCAGCTGCTTGTAGCACCCATGACTGATGGAGGGACTGGGTGCTCCTCTCTCCTCTTCTGCCATTGATAGATCTGGTCAGTCTCCTGCTGGAGGTTGGGACAATCGTTTTATTTTTTTTCCTGTGGGGGCCAATATGTTTTAGTTTTTTTCTGTGGGGCTAGTGTGTGTGTTTTTTCCCCTGTAAGGGCCAATGTGTTTTTTTTTGTCAATGCCAATTTATGTGCTTTTTTCCCGTCTGGGCCAAAAGTATGGTGTTGTTTCCTGTTGGAGTCTATGTGTTAGTTTTTTCCTGTGAGAATGTTAGTTTTATTCCTTTGGGGACCAATGTGTGTGTTTTTTTCTCCTATCAGAACCAGTGTGTTGGTTTTTTTTCACCTACTGGAGTCAATGTGTTAATTTTTCCTCTGAGGGACACTGTTTGTCTTTCATATATATTTTATATCGCAAGTACCACAATGGCATAGTATAAAACATTAGTCAGACGCAGTTGTGATGTTGGGCGTAGTGAAGCAATGTTGTTGTCTATACATGTGTCTGAATTGCACAACACTTGTGTCCCGATGGTGTTCATACAGAGCCGCAGTACAGATTCAGACGCACGCACAAAGAAGTGCATTAAAAATGTGTTGGATGTTTCTGGGCAGTTACAGGGGGTTGGTTAATTAGATGCAGATGAAACAAAGTGTTATTGGAGTGATTCAGACGTGTTGCTGAATGTGTGTCATATAGAGATGCTGAATACACTGAAGCCATACTCTGATGATCTGTATCTAGCATAGTTGCAATGGTGCGACCGAATGTGGCATCCAATGATGAACAAATCATGATTGTAGCTCCTGTAGATACTGACAGTGGGTGTCTCAGTCCTTGCACATTCAGACACATGGATGTACACCATGACAGACCTATACTGCATATTGATAGCATAACCATAGGGAACAACAATTTATTTTTATTTATTAAAGAGCAAATATATGCATTATAAGAATTCTGAATAATGTCAGTCCGTGACATGCTCAGTAGGTGTCAGGACTGCCAGGTAGTGACATCACTGACACCGGTGGGAGGGGCCAGAATTCAGGCCATCAGTAGCTGTAATGTACAGTAGCTGTTACTTAGTAAAGATGTATATTTGGTAGAGATGAGCGCCTGAAATTTTTCGGGTTTTGTGTTTTGGTTTTGGGTTCGGTTCCGCGGCCGTGTTTTGGGTTCGAACGCGTTTTGGCAAAACCTCACCGAATTATTTTTGTCGGATTCGGGTGTGTTTTGGATTCGGGTGTTTTTTTCCAAAAACACTAAAAAACAGCTTAAATCATAGAATTTGGGGGTCATTTTGATCCCAAAGTATTATTAACCTCAAAAACCATAATTTACACTCATTTTCAGTCTATTCTGAATACCTCACACCTCACAATATTATTTTTAGTCCTAAAATTTGCACCGAGGTCGCTGTGTGAGTAAGATAAGCGACCCTAGTGGCCGACACAAACACCGGGCCCATCTAGGAGTGGCACTGCAGTGTCACGCAGGATGTCCCTTCCAAAAAACCCTCCCCAAACAGCACATGACGCAAAGAAAAAAAGAGGCGCAATGAGGTAGCTGTGTGAGTAAGATTAGCGACCCTAGTGGCCGACACAAACACCGGGCCCATCTAGGAGTGGCACTGCAGTGTCACGCAGGATGGCCCTTCCAAAAAACCCTCCCCAAACAGCACATGACGCAAAGAAAAAAAGAGGCGCAATGAGGTAGCTGACTGTGTGAGTAAGATTAGCGACCCTAGTGGCCGACACAAACACCGGGCCCATCTAGGAGTGTCACTGCAGTGTCACGCAGGATGGCCCTTCCAAAAAACCCTCCCCAAACAGCACATGACGCAAAGAAAAAAAGAGGCGCAATGAGGTAGCTGACTGTGTGAGTAAGATTAGCGACCCTAGTGGCCGACACAAACACCGGGCCCATCTAGGAGTGGCACTGCAGTGTCACGCAGGATGTCCCTTCCAAAAAACCCTCCCCAAACAGCACATGACGCAAAGAAAAAAAGAGGCGCAATGAGGTAGCTGTGTGAGTAAGATTAGCGACCCTAGTGGCCGACACAAACACCGGGCCCATCTAGGAGTGGCACTGCAGTGTCACGCAGGATGTCCCTTCCAAAAAACCCTCCCCAAACAGCACATGACGCAAAGAAAAAAAGAGGCGCAATGAGGTAGCTGACTGTGTGAGTAAGATTAGCGACCCTAGTGGCCGACACAAACACCGGGCCCATTTAGGAGTGGCACTGCAGTGTCACGCAGGATGTCCCTTCCAAAAAACCCTCCCCAATCAGCACATGATGCAAAGAAAAAGAAAAGAAAAAAGAGGTGCAAGATGGAATTATCCTTGGGCCCTCCCACCCACCCTTATGTTGTATAAACAAAACAGGACATGCACACTTTAACCAACCCATCATTTCAGTGACAGGGTCTGCCACACGACTGTGACTGATATGACGGGTTGGTTTGGACCCCCCCCAAAAAAGAAGCAATTAATCTCTCCTTGCACAAACTGGCTCTACAGAGGCAAGATGTCCACCTCATCTTCACCCTCCGATATATCACCGTGTACATCCCCCTCCTCACAGATTATCAATTCGTCCCCACTGGAATCCACCATCTCAGCTCCCTGTGTACTTTGTGGAGGCAATTGCTGCTGGTCAATGTCTCCGCGGAGGAATTGATTATAATTCATTTTAATGAACATCATCTTCTCCACATTTTCTGGATGTAACCTCGTACGCCGATTGCTGACAAGGTGAGCGGCGGCACTAAACACTCTTTCGGAGTACACACTTGTGGGAGGGCAACTTAGGTAGAATAAAGCCAGTTTGTGCAAGGGCCTCCAAATTGCCTCTTTTTCCTGCCAGTATAAGTACGGACTGTGTGACGTGCCTACTTGGATGCGGTCACTCATATAATCCTCCACCATTCTATCAATGTTGAGAGAATCATATGCAGTGACAGTAGACGACATGTCCGTAATCGTTGTCAGGTCCTTCAGTCCGGACCAGATGTCAGCATCAGCAGTCGCTCCAGACTGCCCTGCATCACCGCCAGCGGGTGGGCTCGGAATTCTGAGCCTTTTCCTCGCACCCCCAGTTGCGGGAGAATGTGAAGGAGGAGATGTTGACAGGTCGCGTTCCGCTTGACTTGACAATTTTGTCACCAGCAGGTCTTTCAACCCCAGCAGACCTGTGTCTGCCGGAAAGAGAGATCCAAGGTAGGCTTTAAATCTAGGATCGAGCACGGTGGCCAAAATGTAGTGCTCTGATTTCAACAGATTGACCACCCGTGAATCCTTGTTAAGCGAATTAAGGGCTGCATCCACAAGTCCCACATGCCTAGCGGAATCGCTCCCTTTTAGCTCCTTCTTCAATGCCTCCAGCTTCTTCTGCAAAAGCCTGATGAGGGGAATGACCTGACTCAGGCTGGCAGTGTCTGAACTGACTTCACGTGTGGCAAGTTCAAAGGGCATCAGAACCTTGCACAACGTTGAAATCATTCTCCACTGCACTTGAGACAGGTGCATTCCATCTCCTATATCGTGCTCAATTGTATAGGCTTGAATGGCCTTTTGCTGCTCCTCCAACCTCTGAAGCATATAGAGGGTTGAATTCCACCTCGTTACCACTTCTTGCTTCAGATGATGGCAGGGCAGGTTCAGTAGTTTTTGGTGGTGCTCCAGTCTTCTGTACGTGGTGCCTGTACGCCGAAAGTGTCCCGCAATTTTTCTGGCCACCGACAGCATCTCTTGCACGCCCCTGTCGTTTTTTAAAAAATTCTGCACCACCAAATTCAAGGTATGTGCAAAACATGGGACGTGCTGGAATTTGCCCATATTTAATGCACACACAATATTGCTGGCGTTGTCCGATGCCACAAATCCACAGGAGAGTCCAATTGGGGTAAGCCATTCCGCGATGATCTTCCTCAGTTGCCGTAAGAGGTTTTCAGCTGTGTGCGTATTCTGGAAAGCGGTGATACAAAGCGTAGCCTGCCTAGGAAAGAGTTGGCGTTTGCGAGATGCTGCTACTGGTGCCGCCGCTGCTGTTCTTGCGGCGGGAGTCCATACATCTACCCAGTGGGCTGTCACAGTCATATAGTCCTGACCCTGCCCTGCTCCACTTGTCCACATGTCCGTGGTTAAGTGGACATTGGGTACAACTGCATTTTTTAGGAGACCGGTGAGTCTTTTTCTGACGTCCGTGTACATTCTCGGTATCGCCTGCCTAGAGAAGTGGAACCTAGATGGTATTTGGTAACGGGGGCACACTGCCTCAATAAATTGTCTAGTTCCCTGTGAACTAACGGCGGATACCGGACGCACGTCTAACACCAACATAGTTGTCAAGGACTCAGTTATCCGCTTTGCAGTAGGATGACTGCTGTGATATTTCATCTTCCTCGCAAAGGACTGTTGAACAGTCAATTGCTTACTGGAAGTAGTACAAGTGGGCTTACGACTTCCCCTCTGGGATGACCATCGACTCCCAGCGGCAACAACAGCAGCGCCAGCAGCAGTAGGCGTTACACGCAAGGATGCATCGGAGGAATCCCAGGCAGGAGAGGACTCGTCAGACTTGCCAGTGACATGGCCTGCAGGACTATTGGCATTCCTGGGGAAGGAGGAAATTGACACTGAGGGAGTTGGTGGGGTGGTTTGCGTGAGCTTGGTTACAAGAGGAAGGGATTTACTGGTCAGTGGACTGCTTCCGCTGTCACCCAAAGTTTTTGAACTTGTCACTGACTTATTATGAATGCGCTGCAGGTGACGTATAAGGGAGGATGTTCCGAGGTGGTTAACGTCCTTACCCCTACTTATTACAGCTTGACAAAGGGAACACACGGCTTGACACCTGTTGTCCGCATTTCTGGTGAAATACCTCCACACCGAAGAGCTGATTTTTTTGGTATTTTCACCTGGCATGTCAACGGCCATATTCCTCCCACGGACAACAGGTGTCTCCCCGGGTGCCTGACTTAAACAAACCACCTCACCATCAGAATCCTCCTGGTCAATTTCCTCCCCAGCGCCAGCAACACCCATATCCTCCTCATCCTGGTGTACTTCAACACTGACATCTTCAATCTGACTATCAGGAACTGGACTGCGGGTGCTCCTTCCAGCACTTGCAGGGGGCGTGCAAATGGTGGAAGGCGCATGCTCTTCACGTCCAGTGTTGGGAAGGTCAGGCATCGCAACCGACACAATTGGACTCTCCTTGTGGATTTGGGATTTCAAAGAACGCACAGTTCTTTGCGGTGCTTTTGCCAGCTTGAGTCTTTTCAGTTTTCTAGCGAGAGGCTGAGTGCTTCCATCCTCATGTGAAGCTGAACCACTAGCCATGAACATAGGCCAGGGCCTCAGCCGTTCCTTGCCACTCCGTGTGGTAAATGGCATATTGGCAAGTTTACGCTTCTCCTCCGACAATTTTATTTTAGGTTTTGGAGTCCTTTTTTTACTGATATTTGGTGTTTTGGTTTTGACATGCTCTGTACTATGCCATTGGGCATCGGCCTTGGCAGACGACGTTGCTGGCATTTCATCGTCTCGGCCATGACTAGTGGCAGCAGCTTCAGCACGAGGTGGAAGTGGATCTTGATCTTTCCCTAATTTTGGAACCTCAACATTTTTGTTCTCCATATTTTAATAGGCACAACTAAAAGGCACCTCAGGTAAACAATGCAGATGGATGGATTGGATACTAGTATACACTTATGGACGGGCTGCCGAGTGCCGACACAGAGGTAGCCACAGCCGTGAACTACCGCACTGTACTGTGTCTGCTGCTAATATATAGACTGGTTGATAAAGAGATAGTATACTCGTAACTAGTATGTATGTATAAAGAAAGAAAAAAAAACCACGGTTAGGTCACTGGTATATACAATTATGGACGGGCTGCCGAGTGCCGACACAGAGGTAGCCACAGCCGTGAACTACCGCACTGTACTGTGTCTGCTGCTAATATATAGACTGGTTGATAAAGAGATAGTATACTCGTAACTAGTATGTATGTATAAAGAAAGAAAAAAAAACCACGGTTAGGTCACTGGTATATACAATTATGGACGGGCTGCCGAGTGCCGACACAGAGGTAGCCACAGCCGTGAACTACCGCACTGTACTGTGTCTGCTGCTAATATATAGACTGGTTGATAAAGAGATAGTATACTCGTAACTAGTATGTATGTATAAAGAAAGAAAAAAAAACCACGGTTAGGTGGTATATACAATTATGGACGGGCTGCCGAGTGCCGACACAGAGGTAGCCACAGCCGTGAACTACCGCACTGTACTGTGTCTGCTGCTAATATATAGACTGGTTGATAAAGAGATAGTATACTCGTAACTAGTATGTATGTATAAAGAAAGAAAAAAAACCACGGTTAGGTCACTGGTATATACAATTATGGACGGGCTGCCGAGTGCCGACACAGAGGTAGCCACAGCCGTGAACTACCGCACTGTACACTGGTTGATAAAGAGATAGTAGTATACTCGTAACAACTAGTATGACGACGGTATAAAGAATGAAAAAAAACCCACGGTTAGGTGGTATATAATACAATTATGGTTGGACGGACTGCCTGCCGAGTGCCGACACAGAGGTAGCCACAGCCGTGAACTACCGCACTGTACACTGGTTGATAAAGAGATAGTAGTATACTCGTAACAACTAGTATGACGACGGTATAAAGAATGAAAAAAAAACCACGGTTAGGTGGTATATAATACAATTATGGTTGGACGGACTGCCTGCCGAGTGCCGACACAGAGGTAGCCACAGCCGTGAACTACCGCACTGTACACTGGTTGATAAAGAGATAGTAGTATACTCGTAACAACTAGTATGACGACGGTATAAAGAACGAAAAAAAAACCACGGTTAGGTGGTATATATTATAATACAATTATGGATGGACGGACTGCCTGCCGAGTTCCGACACAGAGGTAGCCACAGCCGTGAACTACCGCACTGTACACTGGTTGATAAAGAGATAGTAGTATACTCGTAACAACTAGTATGACGACGGTATAAAGAACGAAAAAAAAACCACGGTTAGGTGGTATATATTATAATACAATTATGGATGGACGGACTGCCTGCCGAGTTCCGACACAGAGGTAGCCACAGCCGTGAACTACCGCACTGTACACTGGTTGATAAAGAGATAGTAGTATACTCGTAACAACTAGTATGACTATGACGACGGTATAAAGAAAGAAAAAAAAAACCACGGTTAGGTGGTATATAATACAATTATGGATGGACGGACTGCCTGCCGAGTGCCGACACAGAGGTAGCCACAGCCGTGAACTACCGCACTGTACTGTGTCTGCTGCTAATATAGACTGGTTGATAAAGAGATAGTATACAATACTACTAATATACTGGTGGTCAGGCACTGGTCACCACTAGTCACACTGGCAGTGGCACTCCTGCAGCAAAAGTGTGCACTGTTTAATTTTAATATAATATTATTTATCATGTACTCCTGGCTCCTGCTATAACAACCTGCAGTGCTCCCCAGTCTCCCCCACAATTATAAGCTTTATATACAATACATTGATGTGCAGCACACTGGGCTGAGCAGTGCACACAGACTGAGTCACTGTGTGACTGTGTATCGTTTTTTTCAGGCAGAGAACGGATATATTAAATAAAACAAACAACTGCACTGTCTCTGGTGGTCACTGGTCACTGTGGTCGTCAGTCACTAAACTCTGTCTGCACTCTGCACTCTCTTCTAATCTACAGTATCACAGCAATCTCTCTCTCTCTCTCTCTTCTAAATCTAATCTAAATGGAGAGGACGCCAGCCACGTCCTCTCCCTATCAATCTCAATGCACGTGTGAAAATGGCGGCGACGCGCGGCTCCTTATATAGAATCCGAGTCTCGCAATAGAATCCGAGCCTCGCGAGAATCCGACAGCGTCATGATGACGTTCGGGCGCGCTCGGGTTAACCGAGCAAGGCGGGAAGATCCGAGTCGCTCGGACCCGTGAAAAAAAAAGTGAAGTTCGTGCGGGTTCGGATTCAAAGAAACCGAACCCGCTCATCTCTAATATTTGGTATGTGGTTAGCATGCCGATCGTCGGGATCCCAGAAATCACACTACAGATGCGGGGATCCCGACGGGGACACCACACTGCCGTCGGTATTCTTGCGAGGTAGGTGATTCCCCTTCTATGGGTGTACACGACACCCATAGAGGGAGAAAAGAACCTGTGGCGACTGTAATATGCATCCGAGCCTGCAGCGTGGCGAGCAGCGCAAGGGGTTTTGTTGCGCTCGCCACCCTGCCAGCATTCCACCACTCGGGATACCAATGTTGGGATAGTGACATTCGGCATCCTGGGCGGCGGTATTACATACCGAACCCGTATATTTGGTTACCACTTTCATGAGCACCAATCTACATAAACAGCAGTAAAACGATTAATAAGGCCCCTCAGTCACTTGTCTAGTGTAAAATGTGCAAGTTTGTACTGTGGATGCCAACAAAAATGGGACGCAGATGTGGTACTCACATTGTCTCATGCCCAGAGAGGTGGAATGGTCGTGCAAATGCAGATGGAGTACAGTGAGGTGTGTGTATAATTGCGTACTGAAGCAGGACCAGCGCAGTAACAGTCCAAGGCTGCCTAAGAGCTGGTGCAAATACATGGTGGAGATGATTATGGATATTTGCAATTTATATATTGATAAACTGATAATAAATCAAATTTAATGTGATTTTCATTATCAAAACAAATATTAAAGAACGTTTTTAGCACTTATGACCAGACTGTAAGTGTATCTGTGTGCTAGACATAAACCTGGCACACTGGCAGCTGTGTAGAGCTGGATGCATCTAGAGACGCCTCTTACTCAGAAAACGGGTATAAATACTTTATTTTCATAGGCAGCTTTGTACAGCTAATTTTTTTTCATGCAGTTTTCTCTAATTCAGCCCCAGTGCCCAGGGGCTATATTTCCTAAAGGGCGATTATGATCAATGTTAAACGCAGCAATCTGCGTTCATCTCTGAATAACCCTAATGACACCAGCTGCGTGGCAGTATTAATGCCATATATGTAAACAGAAAGACATTTGCTGTCGGCACTAACAATAATATATTGCAAATCTGTGTGTATGTAGCAAATAAAAGGAGCTTTATGGTAGACTTCCCATTATTAACTCTCTTTCTGTGAGCTACATTGGGTTCCACAGGGAAAACATCGGGGGTGGGGGGGGGGGGTGGATCTTGATCCAGAGGCACAAACAGGCTAAAGCTTTAGCTATCCCAGGATGCATTGGGGCCTCCTCTATAACCCCGCCTCCAGGCACTGAGAGCTTAGTTTCGTTAACCAGGCCAATGCAGGAGCAGGCAAGAGAGAAGGCAGATGTTAGTCACATAGAACCACATTCTCACGACAAGAGAAGGTACCAGCGGCTAATGCCATACAACCCAAAGAAGCTAGGTGCGTCAGGTTTGGCGCCCTATGGAACCCAATGTAACATAACATAGTAACATAGTATTTGAGGTTGAATAGAGGCAAATTGCCCATCGTGTTCAACCTGTTTTAAGTTGTGATGATTCTACATACTTGCTAAATAATGTTTTATGACTAGTTAGCTACGATGGGGTACATTTACTAAGCAGTGATAAGAGCTGAGAAGTGAGCCAGTGGAGAAGTTGTCCATGCAACCAATCAGCACTGAAGTAACATCTATAATTTGCACACTATAAAATGATACAGAGCTGCTGATTGGTTGATGGGGAAATTTCTCCACTGGCTCGCTCTTCCACTCTTATCACTGCTTAGTAAATGTACCCCTATAACTCATGTTACCCCTGGATTAACCACGTTGATATTTTAAGTATTATAACCTTGGATAGCTTTTTCATTCAGAAATGTATCCAATCCTTTTTTAAATCCAATTACAGAGTCCGCCATTACCACCTTCCCTGGCAGGGAATTCCACATCCTGATTGCCCTAACAGTGAAGAACCCTTTCCGCCGTTGCGTTCTGAACTTTCTCTCCTCCAGTCGCAGCGAGTGCCCACGTGTCCTAAACTGTGTTCTTTTAATAAATAATTCCTCTGATAACTCTTTGTGATGTCCCTTTACATATTTGAAGATTTTAATAATATCTCCTCTTAGGTGCCTCTTTTCTAGTGTATACATATTCAGCCTAGTAAGTCTATCCGTATAGTCCAGTCCTTCTAGGCCTTTAATCAATTTAGTAGCTCGCCTTTGAACACTTTCGAGTTGACTGATGTCTTTTTTATACAATGGTGCCCAAAACTGAGCACAATATTCTAGGTGCGGACGTAACAATGCCTTATACAGCGGCATGATTACATCCGAGTCCCTTATCTCAATTCCCCTTTTTATGCACGCTAGCACCTTACTTGCCTTCTTTACTGCGTTTTGACATTGTGTACGGTTATTAAGCCTATTATCAATGAATACCCCCAAATCTTTTTCCAACTCTGTTTCCCCTAGGCATTCCCCATTTAATATGTAAGATGCAAGTTTGTTTTTAGTCCCAAAATGCATAACCTTGCATTTGTCTGTATTGAACCTCATTTTCCATTTAGACGCCCAGAGTTCAAGTTTAGATAGATCATTCTGCAAGGACTCCACATCCAATTCTGAATTAATTACCTTACACAGTTTAGTATCATCTGCAAAGATTGATACTGTGCTTTCCAGGCCTATTTCTAGGTCATTGATAAATATGTTGAACAGTAGTGGTCCAAGTACGGACCCTTGTGGTATTCCGCTGACTACTGGGGACCAGGTTGAGGACTTCCCGTTGACCACTACTCACTGTACCCTGCTATCCAACCAGCTGCTTAACCATGTGCAAATAGTTTTTCCTAGGCCAATCTCCTTTAATTTGATCATCAGTCTCCTGTGAGGAACTGTATCGAAGGCTTTTGCAAAATCTAGGAAGACCACATCCACTGCTTTTTCTTGATCAAGATTATTGCTCACTGTCTCGTAGAAGCTAATTAAGTTAGTCTGACATGACCTGTCCCTCACAAACCCATGCTGGTTCTTGCTAATAATCCTAGCGGACTTTAGATACTCCTGTATGATGTCCCTTAGAATTCCTTCCAATATTTTCCCCACTATAGATGTTAAACTAACTGGTCTGTAGTTTCCCGGAAGGTTTTTGGTTCCCTATTTAAATAATGGCACTACCTCAGCTGTACGCCACTCCTTCGGTACCATGCCTGATCTAATTGAACTATTGAAAATCAAGTATAGGGGTCGTGCTAGTTGTGAACTAAGCTCCATAAGAACCCTCGGGTGAAGTCTATCAAGACCAAGTGATTTATTAATCTTCATTTTGCTTAGTCTCTCCCGGACTACTTCTTTGCTTAAACAAGTATCTAACCTTGAATAATTACTGTCACAATTGTTATGCTCTACTCCAACCATCAGTTCTTCACTGGTGAATACTGATGAAAAGAATTTGTTCAGTATTTCTGCTTTTATTTCGTCATCATTTATCAATTCTCCTAATTCATCTTTTAATGGACTTATAGTCTCCTTTTTTAACCTTTTACCGTTTATGTATTTAAAAAACTTTTTAGGATTGGTTTTACTCTCTATAGCGATTTGCTTTTCATTTTCCATTTTAGCTGCTCTTATTGCTTTTTTGCATTTCTTATTACACCCCTTGTAATACTTGAAAGACTCCTCCTTTCCATTAGATTTAAATGCTTTGAAAGCCCACTTTTTTTATCCATTTCTGCCTTAACCTTCTTGTTAAGCCACATCGGTTTGAGTTTAATACTCCTGCATTTACTGCCCATGGGAATAAAGTTATGAATATTGCTATCCAGCAACCCTTTTAAAACATCCCACATTTCCGAAGTGTTCTTGTTATTAAACAGAACCTCCCACTCTATGTCGTTAAGTGCACATCTAAGCATACTGAAATTAGCCTTCCTAAAGTTAAAAGTTTTGGTGGAACCCCTGTAGCTATGTTTCCTGAAACTGATATCGAATGTGATCATATAGTGATCACTGTTACCAAAAGTCTCCCCAACTTTAGTGTTTGATATAATGTCCACATTATTAGTAATTACTAGATCCAGGGTAGTTTTACGCCTAGTTGGGTCCTCGACTAATTGAGACAAGTAGTGATCCCTAAACATATTTAAGAACCTGCTGCCCCTCGCTTTAGCACATGAATCGTTACTCCAGTTTATATCCGGGTAATTAAAATCCCCAATGACAAGGATGTCCCCCAATCCCGCAGCCTTTTGATTTGCTGCAATAGTTGTTCTTCCTCATGTATGCTAATATCCGGCTGTTTGTAGCACGTGCCTATGACTAGTTTTTTTGCATCAATTCCCTCACTTGAGATTTCTACCAATAGTGACTCCACATTATCGCCAGTCTCCTCATAGATAACCTCCTTTAGGTATGGTTTAAGTGATGGTTTAACATAAAGACATACACCTCCTCCTCTTTTGTTAGCCCTGTCCCTCCTAAAAAGAGAATACCCCTCCAAGTTAGCAACCCAGTCGTGAGAGTCGTCCCACCATGTTTCTGTAATACCTATGTCATACTCAGCCTTTGATGCTAACAATTCCAATTCCCCCATTTTACCTGCTAGACTTCTTGCGATTGCAAGCATACATTTTAGTTTATCGGTTCCTTTATTTGTTAGTTTTCCTAAAGATTTCCCATCCTGGTTAACGAGTGCATCCGTAGAGTTACTGATACAAACTGTCCTTCTTGCTCCCTCTCCAACCCCACCGTACTTAGTATTGCCCACCTTACTTGTCTCTTTGGTCAACCCAATGTTCCCGTCTAAATTCACCGCCCTGACATAAGTATTTTCCCTTAAGTCCCGTACATTTTCTATAGTCTGTAATGATGACACATAATTGTTATTATTTAATGCTTTAGCAATACCTTTCTTAACACCCTTAATAGAACCCATGTAAATACCCTTACTGGCTGCACTTTCCCTCCCCCATTCTCCACCCCCATTTATCTCACTATCACCATCCCTACTATACTCGCTGCATGACCCATAGTTTCTAGCTAAACCCTCCACCCAGGCTCCTAGTTTAAAAGCTCCTCCAACCTACTAACCATCCTACCCCCCAGCACCGCAGCCCATTCCTCATTCAGGTGCAATCCGTCACGAGAAAAAAGATGGCGCCTGACTGAGAACAAAAAAGAAAATCAAGAGAGCGCTAGTTCACATTTGATGTGGATATTTTATTTATATTAAATGAAAAAAAGTTATAAGAAAGGAAGCCGCCGATACTGAGGAGTAGGCGGAGAAACGCGTCTGTCTATCATTGCCCGCACAGATAGCGGAGGAATCCATACGGAGGAACTCACACCAGCCTGATCGGTGTAAACCGACACCACCTGAGAAGGGAAAACTACCACCAGCTTGAATTCACGGACTCCGGATAAGGCTAAAGGTACAAGATATTACCATCAAAAGCCGGGAGGACGAACTGTCTGCTGCCGTGGATAGATGAGAAATTTAAGTCCCACAGCTAACAGGTGATCGGTGAGTCAATCAGCCGGGAGCACTATCACACGCACGGTGATTGCTTCGGAGACATTTTTGCATGACAAAACATTCATTCTATATATTTAGTACAGGCTACGGATAACTGGCTCAAACATCTGTGAAAGTATATTGGCTTAACGAGCATATTCATCTAAGAGCAAATAATTACCAGTGAAAGCAATTGCCACTAATCATTATAGCTCATTTGAATGTTGTTTCATTGTTTCATAAACATACCCAGGAATATCTTCAGCATTCCTTCACAATTTTGATACGTGGACTGTTACATTGTAGCAAGATTTCAAAAAGCAACTGAATACAGGTTTCAATTCTCTGGAGAGACTTTGCTTAAAATATGTGACTAGTATTACATCCATGGTTAAAATTAATACATATACAATCTGTGAGAAAAATTGTGAAGCATTCACTGATTACTATATAAATAGCTGTATTTTTAGGATTCATGCAAATTGTTCTTTTTTAAGAAAGGGAACTGTCCTGTTTTAGAATTATTATTATTTTTTATGTGGTGAGAGTGTTTCTGCCGGCCGGCAATAAGTTGAAATGTTTTAAACATTGCTAGAGAAATAATAAATTTTTCTTATAACTTTTTTTCATTTAATATAAATAAAATATCCACATCAAATGTGAACTAGCGCTCTCTTGATTTTCTTTTTTGTGCTTTATATTTGGGGCATATATACCAATAGCCCTATAGAGAGCAGCTTCAAAACATTTGTGTAAATCACAGCGCCAGGTTTGGTTCATTCTTTGGCCTGACTGAGAAGTCCGCCCAGTGTTCCAAGAACACAAACCCCTCTTTCCTACACCAGTCTCTGAGCCACACATTTACCTCCCTAATCTCCCTCTGTCTCCCTGGGCTAGCGCGTGGCACTGGTAATATTTCAGAGAAATTTACCTTAGATGTCTTTTTTTTTTTAGGTTCTGGCCTAAGTCCCTATAATCTTTCTTAAGGACATCCCACCTACCACTAACTTTGTCGTTGGTGCCAACGTGCACCAAGACCGCCGGGTCTTTCCCAGCCCCTCCCAACAATCTATCTACCTGGTCCGCGATGTGCCGTACCCGAGCACCCGGGAGACAACAGACCGTACGGCGATCACGGTCCCGGTAGCAGATTGCCCTATCTGCCTTCCTAATGATAGAGTCCCCTCGCAGAAAGAGAGTTAACAATGGTAAGTCTACCATAACTCTCCTTTTCTGCAGCAGGTTACATTGGTTTCCACAGGGAAAACATAGGGGATGTCCTAAAGCAGTTGCTCATGTGAGAATCCGGCGTCCAAAGGAGGCGAAGGTATCAAAGGCATAGAACCTAAGAAACGTGTTCACTGAGGACCACGTAGCCACATTGCACAATTGTTCTGTGGACGCACCACGGCGGGCTGCCCAAGAAGGTCCAACAGACCGAGTAGAATGGGCATTAATGTGCATTAATGTGCAATCACCATTCTAATCCATCTGGCCAAGTTTGCTTATTCGCAGGCCAGCCACGTTTGTGGAAACCAAACCGGACAAAAAGGGCATTTGACCTCCACATATATACGGAGAGCCCTTACCACATCCAAAGAACGCTCTTTGGAAGACAAGTCTGAAGAGATAAAGGCCAGAACCACAATCTCTTGGTTAAGGTGAAAAGATGACACCACCTTAGGCAAATAACCTGGTCGAGTTCGTAGAACCACCCAGTCACGGTGAAATACTTGAAAGGTTGGACAACAGAACAAGGCGCCTAAGTCCGACACCCGTCTTGCAGGGGCAATAGACAGCAAGAACAGGACCTTGGCGCAAGCCATTTAAGGTCCACTGATTGAAGAGGTTCAAATGGAGTCTCTTGCAGGGCATTCAGTACAACAGACAGATACCATGCAGCCACAGGAGGGACATAGGGAGGCTGAATCCGTAGGACACCCTGAGTGAAAGTATGAGCATCAGGTATAGACGCAATTTTTCTCTGAAACCACACTGACAAGGCATATATGTGAACCTTGAGGGAGGCCAGATGGAGACTTAAGTCCAGGCCTCTTTGCAGAAAAGCCAGAATTCTGGAAGTTCTGAATCTATAGGCATCGTAATTCTTATCAGCACACCAAGTGAAGTAAGAATTCCAGACCCTGTAATATATCCGGGCAGAGGCCAGTTTACGGACCTTCAACATAGTAAGAATAACCGCCTCGGGAAATCCTTGGGCCCTCGGGAGTGATGCTTCAATAGCCACACCGTCGAAGCTAGCCTGACCAGGTCTGGGTAGAGACAAGGTCCCTGTATGAGGAGGTCTGGTCGCTGAGGAAGTAGAATGGGGATGCCCTGTCGACAGACCGTGCAGGTCTGAGTACCAATGCCGCCTGGAGCGACTAGAATTAGCATTCCTCCTTCTTGTTTGAACTTTCGTAGGACTCTGGGCAGGAGTGACACTGGAGGGAAAACTTACGGCAGCCGAAAGTTCCATGGAACCACCAGTGCATCCACAAACGTTGCTTGAGGATCCCTGGTCCGAGATCCGAAGACCGGAACCATGTGATTGTAGCAACGCTATGAGGTCTACGTCCGGTAGACCCCACCTGTCCACTAGGAGTTGAAAGACTTCTGGATGAAGACTCCACTCTCCGGCGTGCACGTCCCGGTGACTGAGGAAGTCTGCTTCCCAGTTTAGGAAGCCCGGAATGAACACTGCCGATATGATTGGCAGATGGCGTTCCGCCCAACAAAGGATTTTTGACTCTTCCATCATTACCATGCGGCTTTGAGTGCCGCCTTGATTGATTATGTATGCCACCATGGTGGCGTGGTCTGATCGTACCTGAACAGGCCTGTTCTGTACCAGAGGCAGGGCAAGAGATAATGCATTGAACACTGCCCTCAGCTCCAGAATATTTATTGGGAGTAGTGTTTCCTCCCTGGTTCAACGACCTTGAAAAGAGTGTTGCTCCAGCACCACACCCCATCCCCTCAGACTGGCGTCCGTAGTCAGCAGGACCCAGTTGGGGATCCAGAAGGGACGGCCCTTGCTCAACTGCTGGTCCGGAGTAACCAGGTCAGCGACAGATGTACCTCCGGAGTTAAAGAGATTATGTGAGATCTGATCCGATGAGGCAGGCCGTCCCACTTGGCAAGAATTAACTTCTGTAGAGGGTGGGAATTAAATTGAGCGTACTCTACCATTAGGCCAAGTACCTTTGCTGAGTGTATTGACACTCTGGGGCGACGAATTAAGTGACTTATCCTGTACTGAATCTTCAGAACCTTGCCTGGAGACAGGAACAGTCTTTGACTGTGTGTGTCCAGGAGTGCCCCCATGTGCACCATGCTTTGAGTTGGGACCAGCGAGGATTTCTTCCAACTGATAAGCCACCCATGGGCTTGCAGGAAGGTGAAATGACTGAGGAGGACTTTGTGGGAATTCGCCAGAATCAGCAGGTTGTCCAAGTACATCAGGATTCTGATTCCCTGGCGGCGGAGATGTGCTGTCATCACGGCCATGACCTTGGTGAAGATCTGAAGAGCCGTAGCCAGTCCAAATGGCAGAGCCTGGAATTGGTAGTGAGAGTTGCCAATAGCAAACTGCAGGAACTGCTGATGCGACATGGCAATAGGAATATGCAGATATGCATCCTGTATATCCAGGGATACCATATAGTCTCCAGGTTCCATAGCCAGCACAATCGAGCGCAGCATTTCCATGCGAAACCTGGACACTCTCATAAACTTTGTTCAGAGATTTGACGTTGAGTATAGGCCGGAAGGACCCATTGGGTTTCGGGACCAGAAACAGGGTCGAGTAGTATCCTCTGCCTCTCTGGGACTGAGGTACCGGCACAACCACTCCTGTACTCAGGAGAAAACTCACAACTGTTTGTACAGTTTGCGCCTTTAACGGATCTGAAGGGAGAACCGTGGTGCAAAACTGGCGAGGGGGATGTCTCTTGAAAGAGACAGCGTACCCGTGAGAGACAACTTCCAGTACCCAAGCGTCCGAATAGTCTTTAACCAGATCTGGGTGAACTGCAGAAGTTGGCCTCCCAACTTGGGATCTTCCAGGGGGAGGTCCACCCCATCATGCAGCAGGCTTGTCATGTTTTGAAGCAGGCTAACGGGCCGCCCAGGATTGTTTCACCTTGGGCTTGGTGGTTTTGGGAGCATGAGATTGTCTCGGGTATGCCTGACCCTTTGCTTTCCCTTGAGGCCGAAAGGAATGAAAAGTGGTACCTTTTGCCTTCTGTGCAGAAGGATTAGTGGTTGGGAGAAAAGCCGTCTTAGCAGCTGCCAATTCAGACACAATTTTATTTAGGTCTTCCACAAACAAAATGTCCCCGGTGAAGTGGAGTATCTCCAAAGTCTTGTTGGAGTCTAGGTCCACTTTCCACGACCTCAAGCACAGTATGCAGGGACCCAGGATAGACTTGGTCGATGCCTTGGCCTCCCGCCTCAGAGGACGCCTTCTGAATGTAATAGGTGGCTGTGGTAATGTGAGACAGGTACTGTCTGGCATTGTCACAAATATCCTTGGGAAGCTCTTCCTCTCATGCCTGAACCTACGCTTCAATACTATAGGCAGCTATAGTGGGTCTATGAATAGCTCCTGTAAGGGAGTATATAGATTTCAGGCAACCCTTCACTCGCTTATCTGTCGGTTCCTTCAGTGAAGTGACAGTGGTGACAGGCAGAGTGGATAACACCACAAGGCAGGTGACATGAGAATCCATGAAGTTTCCCATTTGTTAAACAACTCTACAGGGAGAGGATAGTGAGCCAAGGGTAAAGGAAATTTCTTCCTAGATTAGACCAGGGTTCCCGCCTGACGTCCACTAGATGGTCAGAATGCGGTAATTCAGTTTTAACCACCTTCTGCTGTTTAAACTTATCAGTTTTCTTTGCCACAGTAGTGGAATCCTCATCATCAGTGATTTGTAGGATATGCTTAAGAGCAACCACTAAGGCAGGGACATCAATTTGCAAGGGAGAATCCTCATCAGTGACACAGGATTTGGTGTCTGATAGGACCGTATGCTCCCCCTCATCTTCAGATGAGACATCAGAGAGGTTTGTGGATTGTGAGGAGGAAGCAGCCCGCTTAGAGGACCCAGAGGCAAGAAAGTGACCTGGGGCAGCTCTTCGTCTAACCAAAGACTGATCTAATTGCTGCAGTTGGCTAGACAAATTTTCCGCCTAAGGCGGATTAACCACAGGGACAATTTGTGGTGGTAGTGGCACCAGAGGTCCCATAGGGGGTGCTAAGCGTTCCACCAGAGTACCCAGTAGGTTGGTGAAAGCAGCCCAGGCTTCTGAGTAGGCGCAGGAGCAGCGGACTGACTGGGAGGTGTATGACAATAAGCACACAGACCATCAAACAACACTTCCCCCTCTGGTAAATCCTTGGAGAAAGTTCTGCATGATGCAGGAGCTTCCACTGATTTACTGCCCTTTCTGTTAGACCTTATGAGACAAATGAAACAACCGGGCTATTTAGTACAATAAAGCCAAACAAAGTACAATACCTGCGGATAAAAACCTGGTATTATATGACTGTAACACAGTAGAATATACGCATGTGATGAATACTGTGTATTACTATATTATGAGACCCAGACGCACCTAGCCCTTAGGGTACAGAATATAGTGATAGTTATATCTGTGAAACACTGGGAGTGAAACCACACAGCAGATACAGCACACAGTCACAGGCATGCAGAAATAATTATTACAATAAAGCTGCACTGGACTATGATACATAGATATCACAGCGCGTCAGTGACCGCTGGATATATCAGAATACTCGTACAATATATTCTGTATTAGGTACACTCTTTCTCAACTAACACTGTCTGTGAAAAGACATGTAGGATACTCAAGTGTTTGTAAAGTCTCAGCGCTGTGTACAGTCGGCTTTACAGGGGATTCCTTGCCATGCAATCCTGGAGACCAGCAGCAGCTATGCTCAGAAGATGGCACCCAGTGTCTCAGTCAGGGAGTGAGGGAGAGTGTGAGGCAGCTCCAGGGTGGGAAATCTGCAAGGAGATGGCACCCTGGGCCGTGGGAGGGGCTACAGGTCAAGCGCCACCTCCCCTATGCTGGACTTCCACCCCGGGTACTTTGAGCCTTATTAATTGGGATGTTAGTACACCCGACCTGTACTCAGAAGGCCCGGTGGTCTAGTGGGGTCCCTGCCCAGTGACAGTGTCCACACCAGCGCCGTGACCCATCTCCCTGGGTCGCGGATGGTCAGTGATTGACAGTCTGGTACCGTTTGGAGCAGGGAGTGGGTGGTGACGGGCCCTTTTTTCCTCATATGGAGGTGTATCGCCATTGTTGCAGGGGAAGGATGAGACCAGGATTTCCGGCCTCTAGGTAACAGCAATGTTACGCCTCCTGCTGCATTTCCATATTCATGCTATCGTTGCTACTTCTATGTAAGCAGCAGCGATATCACCTCCGTCAACATCTGAATGATGGCCCCAATGTGTTCTGACCAAACCCAGAAACCATTAAACAACACAAAGCCCAAACAGAGCATTGTCAGACCATAGCAGGGCTGTAATGTGCCTTGTGCCACTGTATGCCAGCCCTGTCCTGGAGCATGTGACATCACAATGAGTGGGTGGGGCCGATGAACCTGGGATTAGTTGGGATGGAACCTGTGTAGTAGATGGGCAGTTGCAAGTGCCTCTCGCCATCAGACACCATACCCGCCTAGATTGTGAGCTCCTTGGAGCAGGGCCCTCTTTCCTCCTGATCTCTCTCACATTTCAATTACAGCTCTTTCCTACGTAGCAAATGTCTATGGGGGTAATTCTGAGTTGATCGCCGCAGCAAGTTTGTTAGCAACTGGGCAAAACCATGTGCACTGCAGGGGGGGCAGATATAACATTTGCAGAGAGAGTTAGATTTGGGTGGGTTATTTTGTTTCTGTGCAGGGTAAATAATGGCTGCTTTATTTTTACACTGCAATTTAGATTGCAGTTTCAATACACCCCAACCAAATCTAACGCTATGCACGTTATATCTGCCCCTCCTGCAGTGTCAATGGTTTTGCCCAACTGCTAACAAATTTGCTGCTGCGATCAACTCAGAATCTCTCTCGCTCATTACTGTTCATCTCTTCCAATGGCTGCCTGCCCCCAGTAGTATGACAACTTCTCCTTTACTTTCTTTCATCTTAGCTGTAGTGTGTACTGAGAATTGTGTTGCTAATTGTTACCTGTGCTCTGTTCTCATTTTTCAGATGCTGTAATGTTAAGTTATGTGAACCCTCTATTCTTCTAATGTCTGCCATATGTACGGCGCTGCAAAACACTTGTGGCACCTAGTAAATAAAATATAATAATAATAATAATACCCACCACACCCCCTGTAATGACTAGAGATCCGTCCCTTTGCCTCCACAGAAAATTGTGAATGTCCAACACAAAACTAGCACAGTGGGAAATATAATATAGTGCATACTTCCCAAGCCTAGGCATAGGCCATTAAAAGAATGCCTAGTGCGCCGTTGCTCCACGGAGGTGCCCAGCAGGCACTTTGGCCTTCCTCCATGTCAGTCGCAACACACTGACGGGATCTTGCATGGGGCACCAAACTCATCAGGGCCATCTCGGTTCCCAAGTATCCTTAATAACAAGGACAAATCCAGATTTTCCGCAGGACATCATTGTCACTAATAGTGATCCTGTTTTATTGTTGGTCACACACTGTGATTTTATTTCCAGATGGACAACACTGTTAGGAGTTAAAAGTTTAGAAGAAGCAGTAACAGAACCAGAAACGTTCCGATGCTAATTTGTACGCCTATGGTTGCATGGGTGATTGTGCTGTGCAATCTTACAGGGAACAAAATCAGTAAACAACGGTTATTTATAAAAAATGTTTTTATTAAGTACAAGGAGGTTAATGAATTGAGCCCATGCTAATGCAGTCATCCTCCCTAGAGGAGCTTGGAATGCGGTGTAAAAGCAATATTATTGAATTCATGTCAACCAGCAACTTAAAGCAACTTTTCCTAAGGGCTTCATGAAGTATAAATAAAATAATATACTTATACATTGGAATCTACAACAAAAACAACAACACATAATTATTTCTAATTTAATTAGATATAAAATGAAAATTAATACAGAGATGACCATGTTAAAAGAAAAGTCACATATTTGCAATGTGATTTTCTTTTCTTAATTTGTTATTATACTGGTACTATGACGTATCTATAATGGGTCCAGGGGGGCCCACATTGAACACCCTACAACCATGTATCGGGATCCGGTCTTTAGGTCGACATGAGTTTTTCACATTTTTTTTCAACTTTTTCATACTTTACGATCCACGTGGACTACAACTGGGAATGGTAACCTGTGCCGAGCGCAGCGAGGCACCTTGCCCGAAGCATGGCGAGCGAAGTGAGCCATGCGAGGTGCACTAATTGGGGTTCCCGGTCACAGAGAAAACGACACCATTTAAAAAAAAAAAAAAAAACTCATGTCGACCTAGAGTCCCTGTCGACCTAGTGGTCGACCTAAGTCTAATTTGCCTAACATACCACACCCCCATGTATCATGTGTAACATCCCCAACAGTATCTATAATGGGTGCAATATGTGCGCAATGCATACAGTAGGTCCTTGGGTCCAGGGGGATCACACCGCACAACCTGCACCCATTTCTTAAATACCTAATACTTACCCTTCCAGAGCCCCACATCGGCAGCAGCAGCGCTGCACAAGTCACCGGGGAAAAGGTGCTGCGGCCATTTTTCTGGTGTTCTGCACATGTGCAGTAGGAAAATCACAGGGAAAATGGCTGCTGCACCATTTTCCCGGTATCCATGCGATTGTTTCTGGCACAGCACTAGGGCTTACTAATAAACCCTAGTGCTCAAACTACTACGCTGCAGGCTAGAAAGGCATCTCTCAGTATGCCCCTGCTTCCCAGATTTCCGCGTCAACAGTTGTGGCAGCGCTGCACTAATCACCAGGAAAATGGTGCTGCAACTATTTCCCTGGAGATTTGCGCATACAAAGTAGAAAAATAACCGTCAGAGTACCAGCATCTACTTTCCTATACAGCCGAAGAGAGAGGAGGGGGCCCGAATGAAGACTTCACATGGGCTCCCTCCTCTCCTCTCTTAAACCACCTGCCAGAACCTCTACTACGGAACAGTACCAGAACTGCTTCATTAAATCTGTTTCACAATTGTATTCCTCAGCCAGGAGATAGCAATAAGTTCCTAATTACACATAAAGGGCTGATGGCCTGATTCAGATGCAGTCGCAACTTTGATGGCATTGCAACTGAGCGATTATTGGCAGACTGCGCATGCGTTGCAGCCGCAGTGCGCATAAGCCAAGGTACCTTTGCAATACCACTCGCAGTAAGGAATCAGTTGCAGAGTGAGTGACAGGAAGAGGCCATTTGGGGGAGATAACAGGGAGTGTCTGCAAAAATACAGACGTGTAGTGACTGTTTTCGGGGTGTCTCAACACGGCTGTGATCTCGTACACATAAAACATGGCACCAGCGTCACATCCCCAGTGGCTATTCTGCATGGCTTGGAGGCACACGGATATGGAGTACGCAGTTGCTGAGCATGTTGTGATGGCTTTGGTGGGCGTCTCTTCACTTGTGGGCGGCTGCTACACTTGCGATGCCTGCATTTCCGTCACTATAAAAAATTGCTGCTGCTTCGGCATGGGGACTGCATCTGAATTAAGGCCCCGAGTGCACAGCTCAGCTTCAGAGAAACAACAGTGGGCCGCCCCCTTTCCCTTGGCCCATCCCTACTGTGCAGATAATTGTGACAATTGTGCCTGTACCTGTACGGTTTTGTGTAGCTTAATGGCTGGACATTAGCGTGTGCAGCACATCTCTTTAGGGTTCGCACCCAGGAAAATCTAGATAGGGATACTCTGTGTCAAGGGGCATGGCTTGCACCAAGAAGAGTCTAGCACCATATTGTATAATCAATTGCGCCTCTCATTATGTTCCCCCAATATCATAGTACATGCAATCTCCTCCTATAGATGTGTCCTTATACACTGTGGCTTCAGTCGTGCCAAACAGCTAGTGACGTGGCCAGCGTCTTCCTCGCTCAAAATGTGTACCTAATTTGCATAAATACAACAACTGGAAGCAACAAAATAACTTTTCTAAATTACACTGATCAATTTGATGTAATGCGACATTTGTATATCTGTTTGTGACTGAGGGGCAGATTTATTAAGCTCAATGAAGTGATAAATTGGAAGGTGATAAAGCACCAGCCAGTCAGCTCCTAACTGTCATTTTTCAAACCCAGCCTGTGACATGTCAGTTAGGATCTGATTGGCTGGTCCTTTATCACCTTCCACTTTATCACTTCACCGAGCTTAATAAATCTACCCCTGAGTCTGTATAGGAAATGCTACAATGCAGCGGCTGCGGCTTTTCCTCATGGAAAGTTCTGTTGTGCTTCATCTGCAACTTTGTACATGTTTAATACTTATTCCTGTGCAGTTACAGTCACAGCCCAGCATCTCCAGTACACTGTGAGAGGTGTTTTGCTGCATCTGCAATAAGAATAAAACGCAGAGTGGCTAGTCGTGTCTGGCGTATCGCGCCATATGACGTATAGACACAAGGGGGTATATTTACTAAAGTGTGGCTTTTTAGAATTGGAGATGTTGCCTGTAGTAACCAGTCAGATTCTAGATATTATCTTCTAGAACAGGGGTGGGGAACCTCCGGCCCGTATAAGGCCCACCCGCTTCTCTCAGTGAGACACGCCGCCGGCGGCAGCGTGTCTCAGCTGTCAGGACAGGGAGAAGAGCGCGGCGGCGGCGTGTAGGACTTGAAACCAGCCGCCGGTTCGTGAGCCAATCAGAGCTCGCAGACCGGCAGCCAATCAGGAGCCGCGGCTGCCGGTCCGCGAGCTCTGATTGGCTCTCGAACCGGCGGCTGGTTTCAAGTCCTACATGCCGCCGCCCAACATAGCCGCACTCTCCTCCGTGTCCTGCCGAAATGAGCAGCAAGCAGCACGGGGTGGGGGGGTGGGGGGGGTGGCATTTGTATACCTGGCACTGTAGGGGGCATCTGTATACCTGACACTGTGGGGAAACCTGTATACCTGGCACTGCGGGGAAATCTGTATACATGGCACACTGTGGGGGGCATCTGTATACCTGGCACTGTGGGGACATCTGTATACCTGGCACTGTGGGGGGCATCTGTATACCTGGCACTGTGGGGACATCTGTATACCTGGCACTGTGGGGACATCTGTATACCTGGCACTGTGAGGGGCATCTGTATACCTGGCACTGTGGGGGCATCTGTATACCTGGCACTGTGGGGACATCTGTATACCTGGCACTGTGAGGGGCATTTGTATACCTGGCACTGTGGGGGCATCTGTATACCTGGCACTGTGGGGGGGCATTTGTATACCTGGCACTGTGAGGGGCAATTGTGGATCTGGCACGTGCCATTTTAACTGGCCACACCCATTTTTTGGCACGCGCGGCTTCGGCGCGCACACTCAGTACCTCTAAGGGACAGACCTACTGGAGGGCAGGGAAATTTTTTAAGGTGACAATTTTTGTATGGCTCCCGAAGGATTTTATAAATATCCAAATGGCCCTCGGTAGAAAAAAGGTTCCCCACCCCTGTTCTAGAAGGTGCCAGCTAAAAGTTAAGAAGAATCTGATTGGTTGCTATGAGCAACATCACTTCTAACAACCCTACACTTTAGTAAATATACCCCTAGGTGTATGAGAGAACATCTGTACAGCCCCTGTGCCCTGTGCTTCAGTGGCCCCCTGAATGGCGCTCAAGCCGTCAAAACTAATCGCCCCAGGTGGCTCACGTTACATCAGCTCACTACCTGCTGCTTAGAGCATCTTACAGACACTCCAAGCAGAAGAACAGATCCCACCACACTAGGGGAGAAGATACAGCGTCTCTCACCATACAGTGCGGGAGCCATGAGTCGAAGGTGGGCGCGGACTGTATTCAAGAGCAGGTACGGCTGTTACCGGCCCCAGGCCATCCCGCCCTGTGCAACCGCACCATGGTGAATTTCCTACTAGGCACGTGCCTAGGGGCAGCACTTGTTTAAGGGTGGCACTTGGATGCTTGGGTTGGTATTGTCTGCACAAAAAGTAACTGCAATTTACTGTACCCTACGCCAGTGTAGAACATGCACATACTGCCCCTGTAAGCTGTCCCACTTGGTAACTATGTACAGTATATATAATTAACAATAAAAAAAGTTAGTGGCTTTTTTATTATTCTAATAAATTGGCCATCATCAAATGAGGGCTTAAAATCAATCAATTAAAATAATAAAATGAGACAGGTGGGGGATGGCCATTACTGTTGTGCCTAGTGGCGCCCTCACCCCTAAATCCGCCCCTGGTCCTGCATCTATATATAATCATATCCCAAACTCCATAACCTGACTCGCCTCACTTGCTTATGCCACACAATAGTGCCTCCAATAGGAAGACATCATCACTCACACAAACACATTCTTACACCTAACCTGTACAGTAGTTTCAATCACATAGTGCAACCCAAAGATATTGCATGATATTGCCGATGCAGTGAGGACGGAACAAGATTTGTTCCGTCGTTCATTACATCGGGCTTGTGTGTACCGGCAATATGGCATGAAATAGCCCCGACTATCTGCCTAATTGCCGGTGATATAAGTGTGTGCCCACCCTTAGGACCACTCTTAGATCAGCTTCATAACTAGCACAGCTTGATTGCTATCCCTTTTCTATGTTACAAGCTCTATGCTTTTAAACATTCACAAAAAC
Organism: Pseudophryne corroboree; assembly: GCF_028390025.1. NCBI lineage: Eukaryota > Metazoa > Chordata > Amphibia > Anura > Myobatrachidae > Pseudophryne > Pseudophryne corroboree. The sequence continues at coordinate 731,367,580 of NC_086449.1, forward strand.
CTTCAGATGTCATTTATTAAACGCCAGCGCTACACAAACCTTTGCAACTGAAATTGTGAAGTGAATATGAAATAAGTTGTGGATAAAAGTGGACACTTACCAACACACTTGTCTGTAATAGGAGAACATTGTACTAATAAAGGCCCTATTATTTTAGCCTCAACCTTGCCGTATGGGCAATTCTCATTGTACCGAAAGCACAGGAGGCAATCACGAGATCACCTGTCAGGATCCCGGCGGTCACAATGCAACGGTCAGAATCTCGTGAGGCGGTGAAATACAGCTGTCGGAATACCGGCGCCACAGGCTTTTCTCTCTCTGTGGGTGACCACAACACCCATGCGAGTGCAGCGAGCCACCAAGCCTGCAGTGAGCCCACAAGGGGCTTTCTAGCGCTCGCCATGCTGCCGGCATACTGGCAGATGGGATGCCGCTGTTGGTATACTGACAGCCGACATACCGGCCGCCAGTAAAAGTATGTATTCCGAATGCAAGGATCACTTACAGTGACTAAAAGGAAACTGCTCCATTGCATTTACAAGGGTTGGATATTTATAACCTTAAAGAAGGTTTCTAAGATGTGCAGGTTCGGATTTACCTGGATCTCAAAACGGCATCTTATTGGCTCTCGGATGTCACATGTTTTGGATAGCCAATAAGAAAAATCCAGATAAATCTGAACTTGCGTTAATTCTGGCGTTAAGAACCAAGTAAATCGGAAACCGCGCATCTCTATTTATAACACACACATATCCCAAAGTCAGCACCGGCATGTATTGTTATAATGCCACCAATAGAAACGGTGGGTGTATTTTGCATAGTACGTGTACAACTCACAACTCTGCTCTGTTCTCAGCTCAGCTTAGGAGGTGGAGGTGGGGGGTAATTAGGGCAGTAAGTGAGTGGGAGGGTGCGCCACGGCGCTACTACAGCTGGTGAGACATTGAGTGACTCGTTCACTGGCACTGTCATCTCCGGCCCTTAAGCTAAGCAAAACAGGACTCTTTCAAATTCTTTCAGTTCCGTGTTGATCTATTTACCCTTTGGCTAAAACTGCAATGAGCTGCAGTCCACAGTAAGGATGGATAGAGAGCACTGATGGATCATAACCATCGAAGGTTTCCTCCAGATGGTAAATAGTTTTAGCATAAATGGTAAGAGTTCAGATGGCAAAATCCCATTACATACAAGAACCATCACTGGTTTAATCTACAATGGTTTCCACTTGATGATTAAAATCCATTAATCATTGATGGGTAACCTGTGTATTGTATGGTCATCCCTAGTCCATGGACAGTATGACTCAAGGCTCTGGACCATACACGCAAGTCTTAAGTCACGTTCTTATGTACCCTTATTAATGTGCCTTTCAGACACTAGCATATGCCTGTAGAAGGCAGTCTAGTGACCAGACCAACACAGGGCCTAAATCATGCTTGTAAGTAAAGCAAAAAAGGCAAGCAACTGGGCAAATCAATATAGCACTGCAGGTGGGGCAGATATAACATGTGCAGAGAGATTTAGATTTGGGTTAGGTCTGTTTAAATGGAAATCTAAATTGCAATGTAAAAACAAAGCTGTCTAACATTTGTGGGCCACATGTAGAAGCAGCCAGTAGTAGTTACCCTGCACAGAAATAATATAAATGTATTTGCTCCCCTTGCATGGCAGCTTGGTTTGTTCCAAACACAAAGTTACTTGCTTATTTTGCTTTACTTACAAACATGAATCAGGCCCACTGTACAGACAACAGCCGACACGAGGATCTCCAGCTAGTGTGGAACTGCTACAAGTCTCAACATGGTACGAGACCGTGTACTCTCCAGAGGCAACCTGTACTCTCCAGAGATGGTTCATCTACATTTCCAGTATTCATGGACAGGGCCACCATCTGGGTAGCATGGATGTACACTTGTAAGGAGCCCTGGCACTCAAGGGAGCCTGGCCCTGATCTGACATTTCACCGAGAGCTTTCTCCCTCACTCATCACTTTGTGATTGATTGTACCATTATCCTGTCTCCAAACCTTAAGCCATGGTGGCTGAGTTAAATACACAGATTGCAAATTATTTTTGGTCTCCAGAAAAATGGCTACTAGTCATTAATAGAGGCACACTGTAAATTCACCTTTGAGTGGTAAAACTGTAGAGGACTGAAACAATGCAAAACATACTTATACAGGAACCCAAATAAATATCATTTCATGCTGTTTGTGTTGGTTTTATTCTTATATCATTTTTTTTTTTACATTTTAAATGACAGATTCCCTTCAGTTTGTTTATCTGTTTCCATTCTAGCAACAGTTAACAGAACATATATGGATAGTTTGTTTTCTCTTAAAAATGGATGACAGACATATCAGACATCACTTTCTAATGGACCAGACGTCTGTCTTCAGCCTGAAATCAGATCTGACTGTTACGCATTGAACAATATTTACATACAATGTTAGTCAAATACTTCAGACAATATATTAGGACAGACGAGATGTTGACAAATCATCTATACAGAAAATCATTGTCAAGGTATCATGCTCCAAAAAAAACAACATTTTAATATATTCATTATAAATAGTATTGACGTTAGGCAGTTATCTGTGATTTTTGGATAGTTAACAAAAGTGTTTAAAGCATTACAGAATAGTGTTTTATCTGTCAACAGAACCAGTTTTATCACTGAACACACAAGGCACGTGCCTATAGGTCACCGTAACAATGGAAACTCCAATTGTTCTAGTTATGCCCTTAATAAGTCATTTTACCTATAAAACTTCTGCAAACGCCAAGCACTGGAAAATGGCTAGCGAAACTCAGAGTACCTATAGGCACCTACAACTTAAATCTGGCACTGCTGGTCAAAGCTATACAACAGCTCTGTATTTGATCGTGTGACTTGATTTTCCCAGAAGCCACAAACATCAAACATCATCACACATTAATATTCGTACAATGTTCCAAAAATGACATTGCATTGTGGAGGTTCTATGACATCTACCAGTCATTAACGCTTTAATGGAATCTGTCATGCTGACCTATATGGACAATGCCCTATTTCCTTCAATATGGAAAAAATATTTTATTTTATTATCAGCCATAGTTTCACAAAAGTTTTTTTTTTTTTTTTTTTTTACTTTTTACATTTAATTGGTCATGCAAATTGATTGCTAAGCAAAAAGAGCCCGGGAGAATGTGGCACTCAACAAATCTGTGTTTTTTGTTCTTTTTTCGGCACGCACTAAAGTAATTTTTGACACGTACAACAAAACATACATGTAAAGACATGGTCATTTTTTTGTCATCTGAGATGTCTTCTTACAATAACAGATAAAACAAGAGATAATGCTTTATAGGTAAATGAAAACAGTGATCCTTGTGGCTTTCAGTACCTAGATACTGCCAGGCACTGGTTATCTCAGCAATGCAGTAAAAATAATGACTTTATCTTACAAGAATAGAGGAAAACAAAAACCTTTTGCACCATTTTTACTATGTGATGTAAAATCTAACACCTACAATCAATATAACATATTCACAGTGAAACTGAATTTTGTGGGTATTCTGGTACTTCACAAATGGAGCGAATAACTGCGGAATTCTTGGCAAAATTATATACGATAACACCATGCAAATCTGAGTTTGCTTAATTTGTTCAACATAACTACGGACATGCCAATTTTCTAGCTTTTCAAAACTTTTTTTTTCTCTACCTATGAGAGTTAACGAAGACAGTACACATGTTTTTGCAATCTGTTCCATCCTGGAAAAAGGCAGCAATCTGAATAAAAGATTTTTTTTTTGTTTGTTTTAGACTTGCAGAGTTCACAGAAATTTATTCCAAGTCCTTGGACATTTGGAAATAATAAAAAGTCACTGGTCGGACATATTACAACTTTTCTGAGAAATGAAAAGTATAGGATAAGAAACGTTATGGATTGTTTTTTGTTTGTGATTTTTGTATCCTACAAGGCCACCCCAATTTTATTTTTTATTTTAGAAATCTTTAAAAAGTCTCACCGTTAAAAGGCTTCCAACTTAAATCCATCGATCTATTTTTTTTAATAGTTCCATACTGATAATCAGATCTATATACTGTTTCCCTCCTTTTTCATGAACATAGGAGAAAATAAAGAGCTTCGGAAATGCTCAGAAAAAAAAACAAGAAAATATATAATTTTTAAATAGGGCATTTAGAATGACATCTAAGAACATACTTTTATTATATTTATATCTATATCTTTTGTTATATATTTTCTTGTTAAGTAGCTTTATTTGCTCATTTCTGTGTTGACACCATCATGTTTGTTTTTTTTGGAAAATGTAGAATAATTCTTTTTTTTTTTAGGTAACTGTCTTTTATAACAAAAATAGGAATTATATTTTTATATTTCTTTTGAGATTTCGTTTTTCAAGCTGGGAAGATCCAAAGTCCTTGCCTTAAGCCATTGGCAAAATAGGAAATTCGTTGAGTTAAGAGCCAGTAATCTTCATTTAAGCCTTTGCGCGTAAACACTATACACTGTCCACCGGAGAAGCTGCCGACTCTATACTATAGATCCTTTGGAAGAAGATAGATGAATAGACTGTACCCGTATTGCCAACGTCCTTTGTAAATCCCCTAGCACATCCTGGCCTGTTGTCTCGCAGTTCTTATCATACAAAAGTTGCTTAAAGGCTTCGTTTTCAATAAGAAGCATCATGTTTTTCAAGAAGTATCCTTCACAGTACGATGACAGCTCCGGCACACCGAGAAACTGCAGGAACAGAGTTATAATGATAAGAATCGGATTAGTCTGAAGAATACCGAAACAGGACGACTAAGAGTTTCTATCCAACTTGAATGACATTCTTTTTAATGAGATACAAGAAAGTTATTTAAGTCTACTTTAGTACATCAGGATAATTAAAAACACATTTGACTTGTGACGTTTGGCCCATGCTAATAAAAAAGAGGATTTGTCCATTTGAGTTAATGTATCAAGCAGTATAAAGAGTAGAGTAATCATGGTGACCAATCAGTTTTGAGGTAGAATTTATTATGTACCATCTAGAAAAGGATAGGTAGAAATTTGTTGCTATGGGCAACATCTGCACTGGTTCACTTCTCCACTCTTTTCACTGCTTGATACATCAACGCTTTTGCAACATTTGAGAGTGTTTAAATCATAAGACATGCCCGTAAACCTTTTAGCGCAGCTCCTGCAGTCCAGCTGTACTGTCCCAGCTTTAAATCAAATCTTCGACCTAATTAAAACCTATTACTGTACACCAAGTTAAACTGCACTTACATGATCCCCTGCAAATTCCCGTACAGAATGCTCTTCAAACTCCTCACCCTCACACACAAGGCCCTCTCTAACTTCACTGCTTCCTACATCTCCAGCCTCGTCTCCGGTCAGTCAATGACCGTCGCTTCTCCTCCACCAACTGCATCTCACACTGAAATCCAGAATTTTGCCCGTACGACCCGCCTTCACTGGAACACGCTCCCTCACTCCATCGGGCTCTCCCCGACCCTTCAAAGCTTTAAAAGCATACTGAAAACCCACCTGTACATCATAGTGTTCCTTTCCACCACATAACCTTATCTCCAGGTTTATTATTTACTAGCTAATTACCCGTGCTTCACTACAGAATTTCAAGTATTTTCGTGCACATAACTTTAATTTTGACAGACTTCCTCGTAAACTAATTAGACTTACAACAGGACATGCTCTGCCCATCGCTGCCAATCTTTGTCAGGCCGCTCCTCCGGGCATGCCTTCCCCAGATTAATGCTGCCAAAAGGCTAGCGCTGAGGAGAATAATCCCCCTCCTTCTCTACACGTCTTGCCTCTGATACTGCCCTGCTGAGTGCTGTAAATGCTGGGATGACAGGCTAAGTTCCGCCCGCTCTATGTTAAATATGTAAGGTTTGCAGGAATAGGCTGACTCTATTCCTAAGGGCCCTAGGTCTCCATGCTTAGCTTCTTAATCTCCTTAATGCTCCTCCTTTGAGGTAAAAAGGTGAAGATTTTCGCACAACACTTAAGGGCCCCATACACTAGAACGATAATGCCCGATTTCATCCAATTTCGGGCATTCAGGCCGATATATCGGGTGAAACCGGGCATTTTGGATGTGTTTCCGATCCGATATGATGAGGGTCGGATCGGCTCCCCTAGATCGTTAGTGCTACACTCGTGATATGTCGGTTCCCACAGGCATGGCTGGGATCGCATAAGATATATCACATGCAAAATGTACCAAATCGTTTGGAACCAGTCCCAGGGAGCTCCCGGGAGAGTTCAAGGGAAATCGCCTCTGACTTCAGCCTCAAGACATATTGCTGTAGTGTATGGGGGCCTTAAAGGTCACTGGAGGAGCTGTCTGTGCCATTTACACAGCAGATAAGCAGTTGCTGACTACCAAGCTTTCCTTTAATGCATTTAAGAGTCAAAATATCTATCTCTCCTTTCCTCTGAGAGGATCGGCAATGTTTAGTTCAAGTGACAGGCTAACCTCTGATAATTGAGACAATATCCTCTCCTGACTGGAAATAGGTTGGTTAAGTACTTATATATGAAATCTATATATATATATATATATATATATATAAAAGGCAAATACCACTGACTCATCACAAAATCTCCTGAATCATAAGGCTGCACTTCCTTGCCAGTGGCAGTTTTAGAGCAGCCATTATTCAAATAGGGGAGCCACAGTGTTTGACAGTGTTTAGGAGTGGTAGATGATGTGGCTCCCCTATTTGAATAATGGAGTGCCCTGCAATTGCCACTGCAAGGAAGTCCAGGAACAGAACATTGTGTCCTACCCCCGGCTGGGTGGGCTGTCTTAACTCTCCTCTGTAAGGGGCGGAATTATCTCATCCTTTTCAACCGTTTTGTGGGTGCAATTTTGAAAAATCCCTTCTTAGTGGGTGGCTACGTCACAAAAGCAAGCTACTGTCCAATAGTCAAGTCCTAGTACTTATGGTTCAGGAGATTTTGTGATGAGTCAGTGGTATTTGCCTTTAATATATATATATAGATTCTATACTATTATTTGCACTGTATAAATGATCTCCACACAATACAAATCATATCGGCGTGATATTATAAAACCATAATAATAAATAGAGCCCCAGAGGAAACAAACAGTTGGTTGAAACGAATGTCGGGCAGGCTGTTGCCGCTGATCCCTGGACTTTTCATGGACTCCATGTGAGTTTAAAAAAAAAAAAAAGAGCTGCATAAATGTGAGCGCTTGTTCTACATGAAAGTGAGTGTGTATAGTGTGTATATATATATATATATATATATATATATAAAGCAGAATTTGTGACAGTAACATGGACATAGAGATATGGACACTGTTAAACATTCAGAATCAATGTGTACACCGGAGTATAATAAGATTACCTTGGCATGGTTATAAATATCCACGCAGTTCTCTGTATTAATGCTCTTCGCACAGATAATCTCACAGTGGCGCTGCAAAGCTTCCAGGTGAAAAAACTTACTGGCAGACAGCAGCTGCAAAGATAAAGATTGTGAGTATAATAATCCCGATCAGAGCGGAATATTACCTGTAGTAATAAAGTCATCTCAAGCACAACAATTGGTAATAAATATTCTCAATATACTCTCAGTATTGGATTATCCACTATTAGGAAGTTGGCATGTCTGTACTTTATTGGCCTCATCTGCAGCAAACAGTAAATGGATTCTTTTCTAAACATCTGCGCCCAGTGTAGCCTGAGCATCTAATTTACTGAAGACTTCCGCAATCTGCATCTTACCTCCATGATTTCATTATTTTTAATGAGAAGTGATTCTGTTCCCCCACAGTACAGGTATTGCATGACCAGCTAGAGAGAAAAGAAGAGAGACGCAGTGTAAGTAAAGCAGACATTTTGTAGATGTCCTGGGTATCGGATCTTATTAAGATACCTGTAGTTATGTCAATAGAAACTACAGATGTGTACACTAACATCCCTACACGTTAAACAGCCCTTCTATTCACGCCGCGGAGCGTCTTCTTATGTGGCTTTTTTTCATTAAAATACATCTGATTTGCAAAATGATGAAGAGGTGAATATGATGCACAAGCAGACTCTGCTGATTAAAATATTCCGCATGCCTATTTTCTATATGCGACTGCGGCTGTATCTGCATATGAAATGGTTTTCCTAGAAAACGTAGCATTTCGTATGCAGATACAGCCACAGTCACATAGTGATGCAAATAAGATGCATTTTTGCCCTCCCCCCCAAAAAAAAGACGTCAGACGCTAACAGAGTTGCACGGGACATGTCAGCTCACTCACGCCAGGCATCTCCCACTGGATGGTGTATTGAGGCAATATGTATGAGGACACATCTGTATATTGAGTTAGAGGGAAATAAAAGTAGATTTATGACTATTAAATGAGTTTTATGCCCTCAGTAAACCTTGGTACATTATTTTGTCTTTTGGGCCCTTGCCTACTATTGTGTTGCTTATACTGACTGGCTCCTATATCACACAGTCTGTCTGGTTAAGTTGTTTATTAGTGTTGGCCCCAATAATGAAATAGATCCTATTCTGTGCTCCTGTGGCCTAATTCATATTGGTATGCAAACCAAATGGTTTATGTACAAATGCGATGGTTGTGGGTATGCGCAGCGCCCTGTCAACCGCAGCATGACTGATACGCTGCAGTGTTTGGGGGGAGGAGAGGGGGCGGCACCCGGCACCGTTCTTCAAAATGGGGGTGCATCGTCACTGTTGAAGGTGTGTCAGGTCAATGAAGACCACCTGGACCCGGGTGTCCGGATCCTACGCCCAGTCGGCATACGCTTCAGCTTACACAAGCTGACTGGTGTCTGAAACCATCACGAAACGTGATCCGAAAGAAATGCAGTCTCTCTGAGTTTCAGTCATTCGTCCGGAGTGCCGCCGTTGGATGGGTATGTGATACACGTTGATTGCTTTTGACGTGTAATTGGAAGGCACCCGGCCAAGTTTAGACTATTTCTCGTGGAGTGCCGGATTCTGGCTATTATATATATATATATATATATATATATAGATTGTCTCTGCAGCTGTGGTGGGCGGTCAGAGAGGGACAACACTTACTGTAGACAAGTACATAACACGTTCTCTTTTTTTCCATGAAAATAAAGTTTTTAAACACAATTATGTTGTCATACTACTTAGCACACATGCTCTGCGAGGAGACTTCACATAGAAACATGGAATTTGCAGCAGATAAGAACCACTTGGCCCATCTAGTCTGCCCCATTTTTCTTCCTTTAGGTAATTTCAACCCTATTTGATCCTTATTTCTATGTAAGGATATTCATATGCTTATCCAAAGCATGTTTAAATTGCTCTGCTGTCTTAGTCTCTACCACCTCTGATGGGAGGCTATTCCAATTATCGACTACCCTTTATGTGAAGTAATTTTTCCTTACATTTCTCCTGAAACTACCTCCCTCTAGTGTCAGTACATGTCCTCGTGTTCTAATACTTCTCTTCCTTTGAAGAATGTTTCCCTCCTGTACTTTGTTAAAACCCTTAATTTATTTGAAAGTTTCTATCATGCCCCCCCTTTCCCTTCTCTGCTCCATACATGTTAAGATCTTTTAGCCTTTCCGGGTAAGTTTTGTGATGTAGGCCCTGCACCATTTTAGTTGCCCTTCTTTTTACACTCTCTAAAGTATTTATATCCTTCTGGAGATATGGTCTCCAGAACTGAACACAGTATTCCAGATGAGGCCGCACCATTGACCTATAGTGACAATAGTACTTCTTTCCTGCTACTGATTCCTCTGCTGTGCAACCAAGCATCTGACTTACCTTTCTCATTGCTTTGTTGCATTGCTTCTCTGCCTTTAAGTCACTTGATATAGTGACTCCAAAATCCCTTTCCTCCTCATTAGTTTCCATTATAGCACCCTTGATACTATATTTAGCTTTTGGGTTTTTGAGACCCAAGTGCATTTTTTAGCATCAAACTGTAGTTGCCACTTTGTTGACCAATCCTCAAGTCTACCTACATTATAAATAATTTGTTTTACCCATCCTGATGCGGGTCTACCCTGTTGCATGTCTTTGTGTCATCTGCAAAAAGGCATACTTTTCCTTTAATACCATTTGCAATGTCATCAACATAGATATTAAAGAGCACTGGCCCAGAATATCATTGTCCCATTCTCCCCATGATATTATCTTCCGCCTTCTGAAATTCCGGGTGCATCTCATTGCCAAATTAAACTGATTCGCCACATTCTCTACATGCCAGATTGCTGCGGATTGGAAACAGCCTTCTGCTCCCTCAGTGCAGACCAGGCTCAGGATCTGGCATGTCTATAATATGGAATTCATGTCAAGCATGTCAATCATTATCACCGGCACCCCTCTCTCTTTTCCTAAAATATGGGATCCTTGGCCACATTTACTTAATTGATTAGTTGTCTCTCTCCTGTTTTACCCCAAGCAAAACTCTCCCATCTGGATCTATACTCCCTCTCTCACACACTAATCCTCACCTAGCGGACCGCCACTTCCGAGCCCCGGGTTTGTCATTTTTTTTTTTAGCTTGAACACAAAATTGATACAGGTTTGTTCTCTTTGTGAGCTGTCTTCTTACTTTTTGTCTTACTTATACCTGGCATTATGGATATTCTACTCTACCTGTTAATGTCTATGACATTTATTTGCTACCTGTACTGTTGGAAAATAAAGTCTTAAATAAAACATTTTTAAAAAAAGAGCACTGGTCCATGTACATATCCCTTCAATGCTAACATTTTCCTCCATAGAATGCACTCCATTTACTACAACTGTCTGTTTCCTATTCTGCCTTACTCAATTCTAAATATGCTATATCTACGCCTTCCCTTAATCTATTATTTTAGTCACAGAGTCAAAAAAGTCAATAAGATTTGTTTGGCATGATTTCCCGCAAGTAAATCCATGCGTTTGGGATCCTGTAAATTGTTTGATTTAAGATATTCCACAACTCTTACTTTTAATAATTTTTCCATTACTTTCCCTGCTACTGATGTGAGGCTTACTAGTCTGTAGTTACTTGCTTCTTCCTTGCTTCCACTTTTGTGCACTGGTACTGCATTCACGCTTTTCCAGTCCTCTGGAATTGCACCTGTAGCTAGTGACTGGCTGAATAATTCTGTTAATGGTGCTACTAGCACATCTTTAAGCTTTTTTTTTTTACTATCGATGGATGTATCCCATCTGGTCCCACTGATTTATCTACTTTCAGTTTTGAGAGTTTTGTTAGGACTTTCTCCACTGTAAATGTACTTTTCTCCACTGATTTATCCACTTTCAGTTTTGAGAGTTTTGTTAGGACTTTCTCCACTGTAAATGTACCTTATTTTTATGAATGTTCTTGGAACTTAACTGTGGCCCCTTCCCCTTTCTTTCTGTAGTGAATACTGAGCAAAAAAAAATTACTTAGATGATCTGCTCTAGCCTCGTCTCCCTCCACCAAATTCTCACTCTCTGGGGGGGTATCCAATTAGAAGTGAAACAAGATCGGGTGCGAAAAACAGCAATTTTTCTCCCTTTTTTCCCAATGTTTCACTGATATTTTTTTAGAGGCAATTTGGATCGCCTGTAAAAAAAAATAGCTTTTCTCCCAAAAACACACAGATTCAGTGAAACCTGTGCTTTTTTGGTAGGAACATCACTGTATTTGCATGAAAATGGGTCTGTTTTCAGTCGGCTTATCAGGGTTAATTAGAGAGCCTTGATAAATTACCGCAGCTAACTGTGTATCCCCCTTTGTTTTATTATTCCTCCATTTGATTTTCTCCTTTAACTTCTATACTTAAAAAGAGTTTTGCCCCCTTTTTCTGCTGTGCCATTTTCTCCTCAGCTTCTGTCTTTGCACGCCTGATCAATATTCTCTGGAAATATTACCCATGCCACACGCTAGTCCAGGGAGGCAGAGGGAGATTAGGGAGGTAAATGAGTGGCTTAGAGACTGGTATAGGAAAGAGGGGTTTGTGTTCTTGGAACACTGGGCGGACTTCTCAGTCAGGAGCCATCTTTTTTGTTGCGATGGATTGCACCTGAATGAGGAGGGGAAAGCAATGCTGGGGGGAAGGATGGTTAGAAGGTTGGACGAGATTTTAAACTAGATGCCTGGGGGGAGGGATTAGAAAGAATTAGAGGGACAACTAGAGAGAGAAGAAAAGAGGGATGTAAAAAGTATAATGGGGATGGAGAGGGGGAAGGAGTAAAATAGTTAGCGATGGTAAATTAAGGAAAACTCAAGTTCCTAAGGAAACATTATCTACAACAAAACTTGCAGATCAGGGAATTACTAAACTTAAGTGTATGCTTGCAAATGCAAGAAGCCGAACAAGTAAAATGGGGGAATTAGAAATGATTGCACTTAATGACCCATATCATATCATAGGCATTACAGAGACATGGTGGGACGATTTTCACGACTTGGCAGCAAACATGGAGGGGTACACCCTATTCAGGCGCAACTAATAAAAAGGGAGGGGGTGTTTGTCTTTATGTTGAGCCATTCTTAAAACCGTATTCAAAAAGGTCATTTACGAGGGCACTGGAAATAACGTGCAGTCACTATGGGTTGAGATTTCGACTGGGGTTAAAGATACAAAAAACTTTTAATAGGGACATGCTACAAACCGCCAGATATTAGGGTGTCTGATAAACTACAACTCTTACAGCAAATCGAAAAAGCTGCAGGAATGGGGGAGGTCATTATCATTGGGGACTTTAATTACCCAGACATAAATTGGAACACAGAAACAGTAAATACAGCTAGGAGTAACAGTTTCTTAAACATGCTAAAAGATCATTACTTGTCCCAGGAAATCGAGGAACCAACTACGCATAGGACTATACTGGACCTAGAACTAACCAGTAATGAGGAGATAATATCAAATACTAAAGTAGGGGAGACCTTGGGAAATAGCTATCATAATGTGATCACATTTGATATCAGCTTCCAAAAACAACATTATAAGGGTTCTAACTAAAACTTTAAACTTTAGAAAAGCTAATTTCAACTTGCTGAAACAAGCAATGAAGGACATCAATTGGGAAATTGTGTTTCATGGTAAGAATATGGCTGAAATGTGGGATGTTTTTAAAACTGAGCTCAATAAGTACACTTATTTGTTCATTCCCAAGGTCAACAAAAACAGGAGTAGTAAATTCAAACCGATGTGGCTAAATAAGAAGATCAAGGAACAAATGGATAAAAAGAGGCATGCTTTCAAAGCATTTAAGTCTGACGGGAAGGCGAAATCATTCCAGTTCTACAAGGAATGCAACAAAAATGCAAAACAGTAATCAAATCAGCTTAATTAGAAAACGAAAAACAAATTGCAAAGTAGAGTAAAACAAACCCCCAAAAGTTCTTTAAGTATATAAACGTTAAAAGGTTAAAAAAGGAGAATATTTGACCATTAAAGGGCGAGTTGGTCGTCTTGATTAATGATGATAGGGAAAAAGCAGAGTTATTGAATAAATTCTTTTCATCAGTATTCATGAGAGAGGACCGGTTGACGAGAGCAGAGTACAAAATACGCTATAATAAAGACCCGTTGCTAAGTACTTTGTTAAAGGAGGAAGTAGTCCGGGAGAGACTAAGTAAAATTAAGATAAATAAATCTCCTGGTCCGGATGGACTTCACCCCAGGGTTCTTATGGAACTTAACTCAGAGCTATCGAGACCCCTATATTTGATTTTCAGTGAGTTAATTACATCGGGAATAATACCGAAGGACTGGCGTATAGCAGAGGTAGTCCCAATATTTAAAAAGGGAATTAAAACTCATCCCGGTAACTATAGACCGGTAAGTTTGACATCTATAGCGGGGAAAATACTAGAAGGTATATTAAGGGATAGCATACTAGAGTACTTGGATACCTCCAAGGTTATTACTAGGATTCAGCATGGTTTTGTGAAGGACAGGTCATGTCAAACTAACTTAATAAGCTTTTACGAGAAAGTGAGCGATAATATTGATCAGGGTAAAGCAGTGGATGTGGTCTTTTTGGACTTTGCCAAGGCCTTTGATAAAGTCCCACATAAGAGACTAATTTTCAAATTAAGAGATCTTGGGGTAGGAAACACTATTTGTACTTGGGTGAGTAATTGGCTGTACAACAGGGAACAGCGAGTGGTGATTATTGGGATGTTCTCTGAATTGCCTCAGTGCTCAGTGGAATACGCAGGGTTCAGTACTAGGGCCATTGCTGTTTAACATATTCATTAAAGACCTAGGAGTGGGCCTAGAAAGCACAGTGTCAATTTTCGCAGACGATACTAAACTATATAGAGTAATTAATTCAGACAAGGATGTTGAGTCTCTACGGAATGATTTATCTAGACTGGAGGTCTGGGCAGAGAAATGAAGAATGAGGTTCAATATAGACAAATGTAAAGTTATGCACTTTGGGACTAAGAGCAATAGGTCAGCCTATAAACTAAATGGGGAAAATGTAGGGATAACGGTAGTTGAAAAAGATTTGGGGTTGCTCATCAATAATAGACTTAGTAGCAGTACGCAATGTCAAAATGCAGCAACAAAATCAAATAAGGTGTTAGCATGCATAAAACGGGGAATGGAGACTAGGGATGAGAGTGTAATCCTGCCACTGTATAAATCATTGGTGCGGCCACATCTGGAATACTGTGTACAGTTCTGGGCACCTCACTATAAAAAAACATATCTTGGAACTCGAAAAGGGTTCAGAGGTGAGCCACCAAACTGGTTAAGGGGTTAGAAGCACTGAATTATGAGAAACATTTTAAAAGGTTAGATTTGTTTACACTGGAAAAGAGGCGAATGAGAGGGGACATTATTAATATTTATAAATACATAAAGGGACAATACAAGGATTTTGTGTATCAAAAAAATGCTACACAGGACACGGGGTCACCCCCTGAGGTTAGAAGAAAAAAAAATTCATACACAACGGAGAAAAGGGTTCTTCACAGTAAGAGCAGTAAGGATTTGGAATTCTCTACCAGAGAAGGTAGTAATGGTGGACTCAATCAATAAGTTTAAAAATGGACTAGATAAATTCCTAATTGAAAGAAATATCCAAGGATACAACATTTAAATTATATAAAATTTTATAATACAGGTTGAACTCGATGGACATTTGTCTTTCTTCAACCTCAACAGCTATGTAACTATGTAACCTGCTTAGCCTCTTTCCATCTGGCAAGATACACCTCTTTTATTTTGAGTCTGCTTATATTTCCTAAAGGGCATCTTTTTTACTTTCACACTAGTTGATACCTCTTTTGTGAAAGACACTGGCTTCCACTGTCTGTGCTTTTTCTAAACGTTTTCATAAAAATGTCTGTTGCTTTTAGTATTGTAATTTTAAGTTTTTCCAACCTCTCCCGCACTCCTTTCAAGTTCCTCCAATCCGCCAATGAATCGCTTAAACATCTCCATATTTTTGCAAAGTCAGCCTTCCTAAAATCCAACACATTTGTTTTAGTGTGTTCAGACCATACAGCTTGCTGGTCACTGGATCCTACAGTAGGCTCTCACCCACATATATATCTGATATCCTGTCACCATTAGTGAGTATTAAATCTAATATTGTGTTATTTACAAATTAATTCCCTCCCAATTGCTTGAGGGATGCTCCCTGTAAGGAATTTAGAAATTTGCCACTTGTAGTTGAACTTGCAAAATACCCCTCCCAATTTACATCATGTATATAAAATCTCCTATGATTACTACCTCTCCCTTTAAAGCCATTTTAGTAATATCCAGCAATAGGTCCCTGTGCAATTCCTGCCCCTGGCCAGGTGGTCTATAGATCAGGGGCTCTGCCAAAAGTCAGATATGCATTTATATAATCTTGACTAGAGGTACAATGCTCTGTAACTGGATCTCCCAGCAAAAGAACTGCACGGCTTGCAGCTGGTATAAAACGTAGTTGACAGGCTGTAAACCAACCAGGCCCGTATCGCCGCATAACACCCATTCTCTACTCCCTCCACTGGCTGCCAGTAAAATGGCAAATCACTTTCAAGATTGGCATACTGACTCTAAAAGCCCTACATGACCAGGGCTCTAGGTACCTGAAGCAACTTTTGATCCCATACTACCCCGCTCCATTACTGCGATCTGTAGATAAAGGACTTTTAGCAGTCCAACTGTTTGGAACTTACTTTCCTGCACAGTTCGAGTGTCCCCCACTCTAGAATCCTTCAAAAACTGACTCAAGACTGTTTACTCAAGCATTCCCTTAATATCCCTTTAGTATCTCCATGCCCCCTGTATTTTATGAAAAGCTTTTGTGTACTTTATTGTTTCTGTACTGTATTATGTTCATTCTATATGTTAAGCACCTTGAGTCCTATTGGAGAAGGAACGCTAAATATTATTATTATTATTATTATTATCATCATCATCCCCAGTGCTAATAGTGCCCTTCTCCCGGTATCTATGGTCACCCAATGAGCCTCAATTTTTTCTTCAATACCTTGTATTAATGTAGCATTTATGCTTTTTTTTCCACATACATTGCTACCCCTCCTCCAATTCCTCCAATTCTGTTCTTCCTAAATAAATTGCATCCTGGTATAGCTATGTCCCAGTCATGATTCTTATTACACCATGACTCTGTAATACCCACAATATCCAAATCATCCCTTGTCAGTATCACAATTAGCTCTGGAATGTTCTCTCCTAAGCTCCTAGCATTTGCACACATAGCTTTAAGGATTTTGATTGTGCATCTGTTTATACCTAGCCATGTTCAGACAGTACATAACAAAATGTCATGTCTAAAGTTGAAATTACCTGTTTGGTGATGTTCTTCAATGTCTGGTCACTTTTTTTGTTTTTTTTACTGTTCAGAAATCACACTTTGCCCTTTACAACACGGCTGCACCTCACTAAGTCAGGGTAAGACAGACTACAGCTGACCACGAATGGCCAAATGCCTCACTGTGGAGGGACTTTCTGAACTCCCTGTATATATGTATCATTATATATTGCTGCTGTCCTTCTACAAGCTGAATAAACTGTCAAGAAGAAAGTTCTGGTGAAATAGATTCTGCAAGGGGGGTTTATTAATCCTTTTCTACAGTGGGGATAGTCTGAGTATCACATAAGTTATGCCATCTGCATTGACTATGTGGTTCTATTAATATGTTGTGCATAATTCATAAACCACTGTAACCAGGTATGTCAAATGAAATTAAAGTAAATCTTACATTGAAAATGTCAGGATCGTGTCTACATAATGAAACACTGGCAGACATAGATTACCGCAATGTAGTTAGTGTTCTTTATTTCAGTCTGGACTGATTGTGTTCTGGCACTTTCTATGTGAATGTACCATGGGCTCCCACCAAGAGAAATGTACCTATAGCTACATGTTATATACCTGCCATCTGAGATATCCCGTGAGAGTGGTGGAAATGGGAAGTTCAAGGTATGGTGGTTGTGGAAATGCATTTTGTGTCACGACAACCCTACACAACTGCACAGTGCTGAGATTATTGCTTAGGTGACTGGCCGAATATTCTCCTGAGATAATAATAATAACAACAATAAATAAGAAAGGTAATAGTAATATGGGACAAAAGTAAATGGTCATTTATGTCTGCTGTGGCGTGCCTGTCCCTGTTTATGAATTCTCTTCCATGTTATGTACTGTATACAGGTTGAGTATCCCTTATCCAAAATGCTTGGGACCAAAGGAATTTTGGATATCGGATTTTTCCGTATTTTGGAATAATTGCATACCATAATGAGATATTACGGTGATGGGACCTAAATCTAAGCACAGAATGTATTTATGTCACATATACACCTTATACACACAGCCTGACGGTAATTTTAGCCAATATTTTTTTATAACTTTGTGCATTAAACAAAGTGTGTGTACATTCACACAATTCATTTATGTTTCATATACACCTTATGCACACAGCCTGAAGGTCTTTTAATACAATATTTTTAATAACTTTGAGTATTAAACAAAGTTTGTGTACATTGAGCCATCAAAAAACAAAGGTTTCACTATCTCAGTCTCACTCAAAAAAGTCTGTATTTTGGAATATTCCGTATTTTGGAATATTTGGATATGGGATACTCAACCTGTAAAGAGTATTCTTGTTACCTAGGAGACTGTAAATATCTCAAAAGCACTAAGTATACTGACAGTTATTTTCTGTTCCCAGTAATAAAGCTTTTTAGTATACAGATGTGTCCACATACAGCTATCCTGAAATTGTGTCAAATAGCCACATTTGGCGCACCACAGACTTTGCGACTAAGACACACAATGCGCCCGGCCAGTTATGTACTGAATTTGCTTCTTAGTCACATCACTAATGCAACAGAAGTAGAATGCAGGGTTCCTTGGACGCTGGCAATGCATGCAGCTGCTGTATGCGGCTCGGATACTAACCTGCGTACAACATCCCACCATGCAGTGCTGTGCCTAATCTGCGACTTTATAACAACTCCACTATGGCAGAAATACTAATCCAAAGTGACCTGGACACTATGGGCAGTTTTCAATTGATTATCGCGACCGATCTCCTATATAAAGTGACGGGATATCTTCAATTGTATCTAGTTTTCACAATGATCGTGCCTGTAGAGGTCGGGTTTGGTAGCGTAAAGGAGCTAAACCTGACCAAAGCGTTCGGCATGATCATGGATCACTCTTTTCACATTTCAGCTCGTCACCCCCTGGGGGTACAAGCTGAAATGCAGAAGCCGGCAGCCATCGCGCCCGAATGGAGCTACAATTGAATAACTCTGTTTGGGCGCCATCTACTGGCTGCCGTCGGAAAAACAATTGAATTCCGCCCTATTAGAGACTTTAGATGCAGCTATGATGTGACACAGTTGCTAACTTCTGAAACATGTACGGAAGTCTGGGATTCGCTACCTGTGGTGGAGCATGTAAGGCGTGCCATGGGTATCGCGCCAGATGGTGTAGGAGGACGCACTTGTATGTAAGCATTTAGCATTATTCCTAGACTGGCCTCAGATCAGTTATTACATACAGTATATCAGCCACATAACAAAATACATTACACAGACAAACTGTGGGGCAGATGTATTAAGCCTGGAGAAGTGATAAAGCAGTGATAAGTGCAAGGTGATAATGCACCAGCCAGTCAGCTCCAATATGTATATTGACAGTTAACAGCTGATTGCCTGGTGCGTTATCACCTTGCGCTTATAACTGCTTTATCACTTCTCCAGGCTTAATACATCTGCCCCAGAGGTCTGTTACAGTCAGGAAACTACTGCACAATGTATTTTGACTTAATGGTGCAGTGGTCCTTTATATGATTCAGAGGGGGAAATGTATTAAGACTTGGAGAGAAATAAAGTACCAATCAGCTCCTAACTGCCATGTTACAGGCTTTGTTTGAAAAATGCCAGTTAGGATCTGGTTGGTTGGTACTTTTTTCCTCCACTTTATCTCTCTCCAAGACTTAGTAGATCTGCCGCAGAATGTGTTACAGATTTATACGATTACATGTTTCACACATTTACCTGAAAGATGTGATATTTCACATAATTGATCTCAATGCAGCTGTTCTCCGTAGTAGGCTTGTTAGTAAGAAGTGATTTAAACCTAAAAACAATTAATAGAATTAAATAGAAATTTCCTAATCACCAAAGAATGAAGATAACAAGTAGCATGAGATGTACTATAGTGACTTCACATGAGAGCTGATCTGGATTACATATGAAAGCCTGTGTGCTTGATTCAGAGATGGACGCAATGGTGCTGTTGTACGCAGAGGAACGCATGCATCTAGTCCCCACTGCACATGTGCTGTGATGTTCTCGCAACGCCGGTTACAGGGAGGATTTATTAGCAGTCAGTGAACCAGGGAGAGGTTGTGGGAGGTAATGGGTGAGTGGTGAAGCAAACACAGGCAGACCGCGACCGTTTCAGGGGCGTGTCATAGTTTGCGACTGCGATCCTCTACACAGTAAACATGGCTATGGTGTCTTACTTCCGATGGTGATGCTGTGCAACCCTAGGGTTATTCAGATGGTTGATAATAAACCGATGTTCGTCCGATGGTTGCGTCTTTGTACACTATTGGCAAATCTGAAATACCTCCAGTGGGCGTCTTAGGGCCCGATTCAGACTTGATCGCTGCTGTGCGTTTTTGCACATTGGACGATTATCGATAGACTGTGCATGCGTATGCACCGCAATGCGCTCGCTCATCTCCAAACAACAGGCATCCCCGAACAGCGTCAGGCTGTTGCGAAAATGTAGATCACGCGGGCGTTCGCAAGGTGATTGGCAGGAAGAGGCCGTTTGTGGGTGGTAACTGACCGTTTACTGGGAGTGTCAGGGAAAATGCAGCTGTTCCCAAGCGCTTTCAGGGAGGGTGTGTGACGTCATCTCCGCCCCCGATCAGTCTGTTCTCATCGCACTGTAGGAGTAAGTCCTGGGCTGCGTACAGACTGCACACACTGGTAAAATCATTCAATGGTGAGTGAGGTGGGAACAGATTTGCAGCTGTCCGCTGAATGAGGGACATTTGTAGCATGGCGTACACATGCGATCGTACACTTGCACGGGCAAATTTACACTCCCCATGGGTGGCGATTATCTGATTGCAGGACAACAAAATTAGCAGCTCAGCGATCAGGATTGAATTACCGCCTTAGTACAGATCCTGGCGGCTGCAACATTTGCATATTGTCGTACAGATTCGGAACTGCGACGGCATTTGTGTCCCTTTCTGAATCTCATTTATGAATATCTAAAATTAGGTTTTCTGATGCTTAGCACATAGAAAACATTAAGTTACATTAAGGTCAGTAAGTTACATGCTTTAATAATTCACCAAACTTCCAAAAGTCCTTGCTTTTAATCATTATTTGTATTAACATCTTTTAAGTTGCTGTTAGAACACAATCTATTAAAAACGAGTTTCCCTGAGACGTGTTAGACACCAGTCCGCCACGCTGCGAAACTGCTATGTAGAGCTCTGACTGGATGAACGCACAGGTACCCAACTTCATCCTCCTATCATTATTAATATTTGTCACAATAACCCACCTACAGCAGCTATTGTTGATTACCCTGATCCAGTTGTAACAGACTACAGAACATGTTGTTCTATATAAATAAGTGTTAATAAATAAATGACACATCTCGCCAATTATACCCACCTTTGGTGCTTGCCATTCGGTTCTGTCACTGTATGGAGAACAGTCACTGACTATGGTGTTATAATACACAAGTGATGCTAATATCTCTATAAACTTCTGTAAATAATATCTGTTTTAACAGTGAGTTCTGATGTCATCACAGTGTTTACTAGGAGAACCTGTGTATTATAAGCAATAATACTGTATATCCCGTTACCAAAAACTATTATGGATGTTATAAATCACGCCAGACATCGATGACCAGCACAAAAGCAGTCAACAACCTCATACCTTTGTTTGGCCACTCTACTGCGCAGTGACTTATAGAAGGGAATTCAATTATTCTCACTGGCTGCAAAGTTCCAGAGAAACAGTCGGAACACAGACACCTTGCGGTCACCGGTATGGCAGATGTTTCTGCGCACCCTGTGAAAGGTGCACGGGAAGATCTGCAATGTTACTGTACCGTAATTCTCAGGAATAAGCGCAGCTGGATAAAGCAAATACAGGACACGGGAACTGGACAAGCTCTATCAATCGTAAGGATGGATGTGTACCTTGGCGATGCTGTGAATAACAATACTTTGTGGGCATAAAAGGGTCTTCCTTCAACAATAAAGGTGACATCTGACATTTCTTTGTTGTTCAGAAAATGCGGATCTACAAAGAAACAAGACAGAAATATTATTCTGATTACCAAGGAATTAGGTAAATTCTACTGGAGTTTGCCCTTCAGCCCTGTGTCCCCCTATTCCAGCTAGCGGCAGGATGCTTTCTCTCTCTGGGTCTCCTTCCCCTCCGTCCTTACCCGCGAAGAGCCAGCTCTCTGGCAATTGTATATCTCCAGGTCCTGCTATGGTGCCTCCGCCTAAGTGATGGCTGCATTGTCCCTTTCCTGGGGCTAGGCACCTACTCCACTCCCCGCGCAGTCCGTAACTCTACAGGGACAGCTGTTGCCCTGACAGACCCCGACCCACTATACTCTCTCTCTCTCTCTATACATATATATACACATACCTCAAACACTGTCTAGAGCTGAACGCAAAAGATGACGGAAGAACTATACAAATCTTGACAGACATTAATTGTTGCCAAGTAAAACGCAGTTACCAAGTGGCAGCATTATGTGAGTGCGGCTTTCCACCCTAATGGGGAGGCTGAACACCCTAATGGGGAGGCTGAACACCCTAATGGGGAGACTGACCACCATAATGGGGAGGCTGACCACTGAAGGGCTTTCCTACAGCAATTTACCGGTCAGATGAGTGGCGTTAGAGACCACAGGTTACAGCAAATCTATGGGTTTGCTTGCGGACTACACTGCCACCTATCTGCACAGCAAAGAACTACAGAAACTAGGTTGACAGATCCAAGTGCCTGCATGATATTCAGAGCAGCTTGTTGTGGTCTGTTTGGAACCCAGCGTGAGCGAACTCTCTAAATATGCTAATCATTCTAGCTGCTCATCAAGCCTGTAAGATACGCTTGCATTTGAGGCTGTGTTTATCAGCGCCAGTTCTGGTGCGGGATAGTAACTGTAGCACTTGAACGTCAATTAAAGGGCACCTGGTGTCGAGAAAAGTTTGTCAATGCAGTCAATCAATATAAAGAGATCTGCACCTTTCAGTAAATGTTTCACCCTGGCGTAGCTAACATCACATAGATATGCACTGTATTATATTCATGCCACTGACTAGTAATGAGCTTCAATGGGCCGACAGTTCACTGGTGTCTGTGCAGCTTTCCATTTGTGACCTGCAGACAAATGAATCAATGAATAAGCACAATTTCCATGTGACTTGAGAACACTCACCCAGACGAGACGTCTGTTTGCGTTTTATCTCCGTCAGCTTTGGGATGGGGTAAGGACCGTAGCACTGGCTGAATATGACGGCCAACTGCTGGCTGATGACTTCATTCTGTAAAAAAGAGAAAACTCTTCCTGTTATAGAAATATGTCCTATGGTCTAGGTAAAGTATTTTTTACTGTTGCTGTCTATGAAGGTTTAGCCACAATACAATACTGAACAGTGCATAAAACAGTATTAAGCTCACCCTCTTTCTTCCACCATCTTTCCCACTCTTGCTTCCATGCCCTCTGCACCTCTGTTATCTGTTTGTCTCCCCCTCTCATCAGTATGTCATCTCCTATGAGCAGGGCCCTCCTTCCTCCTGTCTCACCACTGTCTACTCCTGCTCACCAGTTACACCCTACATCCTCCTTGGGCTCTTTCCCCCAGGTTTCCACCTTTTCTTGTGTTCGGCTGGCACCTCCTTCTGTGGCTCTATGCTGTACCTGTCAGCTGCTTCCATTCCTATGGGTGCAGGTTTCAGTTGCATTGAATATTCCCCCTCTTGCACCAGAAGCTGTGTTGAGAGTTGTAGTGTTATAGTGAAATTGTTAATTTGTATACTTTACTATGCTGTTTACTGTATTGTACTGTCTTGTTGTTTCCACTCTGTTCAGAGCTGCATTCCACATATGACGTTCTATAAATAATAATAATAATAATAATATTCATAATAATAATAAATGAACATTATAATGTATAAGATTGATATAATACATCATACACCGTATCAACAGTCTGCTGCTGGAAAAATATGGATGAAGCCCTTGTCCCCTTCCCCATCTTACAGATGTACCATTGTGTGTACTTTTCCATACATTAATTTTCTACTTATTTTTTAGGACATCAAAACAGTTTTTCACTCCCACTTGACTCATTGTTTAAGTGTTCTTTGATGGCCTGCCAGAAGCTGAAAGCTATGACGATGACATGATACTACAAGTCAGTACACAAGTGTCTCAGACTAGCGTGTCAATCACACATTGTTCAGATACTGTCCTCTACGTGTGACCAGAGTCAATTCACTTTTATGTTTGTTTGTTTTTCTGAAAGATTCCGAGATAATAAATACTCTTGAATTCACTTGTCATCTAATTAGTCTAAATTTGAAACACTACAGATGTAGCCATGTAGTACATCTCCCATATATCTGTGCCTAGACACGCCGAGCTGCATATTTTGCCCCCGAAGTGAAAGGGACGCACTCGTGTCTAAGGTGCGCACTTGACTCAAACGTAAATGTGGTCGCGACAAACAATCCTGTACATTAAGTCATATATCTTTCCTGTGACTTCAATCAAAGGCGGTCTGCGGAATTGAATTCTAGTCCATTCCACTTTGAGAGTGGCGGTTGCTAGAAGAATATCTTCCGGCAGCCGGCCGCTCTGTATTTCTGCACTGTTGCATTGTTTGCGACCAGGTGAGATAATGCACAGCTTGGTGTGGTCACAAACGATGCAACCACGCCAGGCAAGTGGTTAACACAAGACTCCTCCTGCAGCATTAGCATATTTTCTGTGTCCTGTGTCCACATATGTAACTGCTGTGTGCACTGTGTCCCTCTCTGAATTAGGTCCTTTGCGCCTAAAACATTCTCTTTTCTGGGGAAGCGGGGGTATAACAATTTAAAACGACATGATATAGGCCGCTTTAGCGATCAGCAAGGAGTAAATTGATTGCATACTCATTGAGTCTTCATGAAGGCTGATAGCTAGAATGAGTCACAGGACTATAACATTAAATGAGTGATTCAGTACCATAAAACACACCTTTAAAGATTAACATTGTTCTTCAAACATGTCACATGATCACTGAGAATCCTGGGTTTTAAAAAGGAATCCAGAAAAACTGAAAATAAGATTTTACTCACCGGTAAATCTATTTCTCGTAGTCCGTAGTGGATGCTGGGAACTCCGTAAGGACCATGGGGAATAGACGGGCTCCGCAGGAGACTGGGCACTCTAAAAGAAAGATTAGGTACTATCTGGTGTGCACTGGCTCCTCCCTCTATGCCCCTCCTCCAGACCTCAGTTAGGATACCGTGCCCGGAAGAGCTGACACAATAAGGAAGGATTTTGAATCCCGGGTAAGACTCATACCAGCCACACCAATCACACCGTATAACTCGTGATACTATACCCAGTTAACAGAATGAAATATAACTGAGCCTCTCAACAGATGGCTCAACAATAACCCTTTAGTTAGGCAATAACTATATACAAGTATTGCAGACAATCCGCACTTGGGACGGGCGCCCAGCATCCACTACGGACTACGAGAAATAGATTTACCGGCGAGTAAAATCTTATTTTCTCTGACGTCCTAGTGGATGCTGGGAACTCCGTAAGGACCATGGGGATTATACCAAAGCTCCCAAACGGGCGGGAGAGTGCGGATGACTCTGCAGCACCGAATGAGAGAACTCAAGGTCCTCCTCAGCCAGGGTATCAAATTTGTAGAATTTAGCAAACGTGTTTGCCCCTGACCAAGTTGCAGCTCGGCAAAGTTGTAAAGCCGAGACCCCTCGGGCAGCCGCCCAAGATGAGCCCACTTTCCTCGTGGAATGGGCTGTTACTGATTTAGGATGCGTCAATCCAGCCGCAGAATGCTCCAGCTGAATTGAGCTACAAATTCAGCGAGCAATAGTCTGCTTAGAAGCAGGAGCACCTATTTTGTTGGGTGCCTACAGGATAAAAAAACGAGTCAGTTTTCCTGACTCCAGCCGTCCTGGAAATATAAATTTTTAAGGCCCTGACTACGTCCAGTAACTTGGAATCTTCCAAGTCCCTAGTAGCCGCAGGCACTACAATAGGTTGGTTCAAGTGAAAAGCTGATACCACCTTAGGGAGAAACTGGGGACGAGTCCTCAATTCTGCCCTATCCATATGGAAAATCAGATAAGGGCTTTTACATGACAAAGCCGCCAATTCTGACACACGCCTGGCCGAAGCCAAGGCCAATAACATGACCACTTTCCACGTGAGATATTTCAAATCCACAGTTTTAAGTGGCTCAAACCAATGTGATTTTAAGAAACTCAACACCACGTTGAGATCCCAAGGTGCCACAGAAGGCACAAAAAAGGGGCTGAATATGTAGCACTCCCTTTACAAATGTCTGAACTCCAGGCAGTGAAGCCAGTTCTTTCTGGAAGAAAATCGACAGAGCCGAAATCTGGACCTTAATGGAACCCAATTTTAGGCCCATAGTCACTCCTGACTGTAGGAAGTGCAGAAAACGACCCAGCTGAAATTCCTCTGTTGGGGCCTTCCTGGCCTCACACCACGCAACATATTTTCGCCAAATACGGTGATAATGGTTTGCGGTTACTTCTTTCCTGGCTTTTATCAGCGTAGGAATGACTTCCTCCGGAATGCCCTTTTGCTTTAGGATCCGGAATTCAACCGCCATGCCGTCCAACGCAGCCGCGGTAAGTCTTGGAACAGACAGGGCCCCTGCTGTAGCAGATCCTGTCTGAGCGGTAGAGGCCATGGGTCCTCTGATATTATTTCTTGAAGTTCGGGGTACCAAGCTCTTCTTGGCCCATCCGGAACCACGAGTATCGTTCTTACTCCTCGTTTTCTTATTATTCTCAGTACCTTTGGTATGAGAGGCAGAGGAGGGAATACATAAACCGACTGGTACACCCACGGTGTCACTAGACCGTCCACAGCTATTGCCTGAGGGTCCCTTGACCTGGCGCAATATCTAGTTTTTTGTTTAGGCGGGACGCCATCATGTCCACCTGTGGCCTTTCCCAATGGTTTACCAACAGTTGGAAGACTTCTGGATGAAGTCCCCACTCTCCCGGGTGTCGGTCGTGTCTGCTGAGGAAGTCTGCTTCCCAGTTGTCCACTCCTGGAATGAACACTGCTGACAGTGCTAAGACGTGATTTTCCGCCCATTGGAGAATCCTTGTGGCTTCTGCCATCGCCATCCTGCTTCTTGTGCCGCCCTGTCGGTTTACATGGGCGACTGCCGTGATGTTGTCTGATTGGATCAGTACCGGCTGGTTTTGAAGCAGAGGCCTTGCCAGACTTAGGGCATTGTAAATGGCCCTCAGTTCCAGAATATTTATGTGTAGGGACGACTCCTGACTTCACCAAAGTCCTTGGAAATTTCTTCCCTGTGTGACTGCCCCCCTCCGTGGTTACCAGGACCCAGTCCTGTATGCCGAATCTGCGGCCCTCTTGAAGATGAGCACTCTGCAGCCACCACAGTAGAGATACCCTGGTCCTTGGAGACAGGGTTATCAGCCGATGCATCTGAAGATGCGATTCCGACCACTTGTCCAAGAGGTCTCACTGAAAGGTTCTTGCATGGAACCTGCCGAATGGAATTTTGCTTCGTAAGAAGCTACCATTTTTCCCAGGACTCGTGTGCAGTGATGCACCGATACCTGTTTTGGTTTCAGGAGGTCTCTGACTAGAGATGACAGTTCCTTGGCTTTCTCCTGCGGGAGAAACACTTTTTTCTGTTCTGTGTCCAGAACCATCCCCAGGAACAGCAGGCGTGTGGTAGGAACCAGCTGTGACTTTGGAATGTATAGAATCCATCCGTGCTGATGTAGCACTTCCCGAGATAGTGCTACTCCGACCAACAACTGCTCCATGGACCTCGCCTTTATAAGGAGATCGTCCAAGTACGGGATAATTAAAAACTCCCTTTTTTCGAAGGAGTATCATCATTTCTGCCATTACCTTGGTAAAGACCCTCGGTGCCGTGGACAGTCCAAACGGCAGTGTTTGGAATTGGTAATTGCAATCCTGTACCACAAATCTGAGGTACTACTGGTGAGGATGGCAAATGGGGACATGTAGGTAAGCATCCTTGATGTCCAGGGATACCATGTAATCCCCCTCCTCCAGGCTTGCAATAACCGCCCTGAGCGATTCCATCTTGAACTTTAATTTTTTTATGTATGTGTTCAAGGACTGCAAATTTAAAATGGGTCTCACCGAACCGTCCGGTTTTGGTACCACAAACAGTGTGGAATAGTAACCCCGTCCTTGTTGAAGTAGGGGCACCTTGACTATCACCTGCTGGGAATACAGCTTGTGAATTGCCTCTAGCACAGCCTCCCTGCCTGAGGGAGTTGTCGGCAAGGCAGATTTGAGGAAACGGCGGGGGGGAGACGCCTCGAATTCCAGCCTGTACCCCTGAGATACTATTTGAAGGATGCAGGGATCCACCTGTGAGCGAGCCCACTGATCGCTGAAATTTTTGAGGCGGCCCCCCACCGTACCTGGCTACGCCTGTGGAGCCCCCGCGTCATGCGGTGGACTCAGAGGAAGCGGGGGAAGAATTTTGATTCTGGGAACTGGCTGACTGGTGCAGCTTTTTGCCTCTTCCCTCCTCTCTGTGCAGAAAGGAAGTGCCTTTGACCCACTTGCTTTTCTGAAGCCGAAAGGACTGTACCTGATAATACAGTGCTTTCTTAGGCTGTGAGGAAACCAGAGGTAAAAATTTTTCTTCCCAGCTGTTGCTGTGGATACGAGGTCCCAGAGACCATCCCCAAACAATTCCTCACCCTTATAAGGCTCTATGTGCTTTTTAAAGTCAGCATCACCTGTCTAGTGTCGGGTCTCTAATACCCTCCTGACAGAATGGACATTGCATTAATTCTGGATGCCAGCCGGCAAAATATCCCTCTGTGCATCCCTCATATATAAGACGACGTCTTATGTTCGCAAAATAGTATCCCTGTTTGACAGGGTTACAGACCACGCTGCAGCAGCACTATCTGCAGGTCTCAGTCTAGTACCTGAGTGTGTAAATACAGACTTCAGGATAGCCTCCTGCTTTTTATCAGCAGGTACCTTCAAAGTGGCCGTATCCTAAGACGGCAGTGCCACCTTTTTTGACAAACGTGTGAGCGCCTTATCCACCCTAGGGGATATCTCCCAGCGTAACTTATCCTCTGGCGGGAAAAGGTACGCCATCAGTAACTTTTTAGAAATTATCAGTTTCTTATCGGGGGAACCCACGCTTTTTCACACTTCATTCACTCATTGGATGGGGGAACAAAACACTGCCTGCTTTTTCTCCCCAAACATAAAACCCTTTTTTAGTGGTACTTGGGTTAATGTCAGAAATGTGTAACACATTTTTTATTGCCGGGATCATGTAACGGATGTTCCTAGTGGATTGTGTATATGTCTCAACCTCGTCGACACTGGAGTCAGACTCCGTGTCGACATCTGTGTCTGCCATCTGAGGGAGCGGGCATTTTTGAGCCCCTGATGGCCTTTGAGACGCCTGGGCAGGCGCGGGCTGAGAAGCCGGCTGTCCCATAGCTGTTACGTCATCCAGCCTTTTATGTAAGGAGTTGACACTGTCGGTTAATACCTTCCACCTATCCATCCACTCTGGTGTCGGCCCACAGGGGGCGACATCCCATTTATCGGCATCTGCTCCGCCTCCACATAAACCTCCTCATCACACATGTCGACACAGCCGTACCGACACACCGCACACACACAGGGAATGCTCTGACTGAGGACAGGACCCCACACAGCCCTTTGGGGAAACAGAGAGAGAGTTTGCCAGCACACACCAGAGCGCTATATAATGTAGGGATAAACACTATCACTGAGTGAATTTTCCCCAATAGCTGCTTGTATAAACAATATTGCGCCTAAATTTAGTGCCCCCCCTCTCTTTTTAACCCTTTGAGCCTGAAAACTACAGGGGAGAGCCTGGGGAGCTGTCTTCCAGTTACACTGTGAAGAGAAAATGGCGCCAGTGTGCCGAGGGAGATAGCTCCGCCCCTTTTTCGCGGACTTTTCTCCCGCTTTTTTATGGATTCTGGCAGGGGTAATTATCACATATATAGCCTCTGGGGCTATATATTGTGATTATTTTGCCAGCCAAGGTGTTTTTATTGCTGCTCAGGGCGCCCCCCCCCCCCAGCGCCCTGCACCCTCAGTGACCGGAGTGTGAAGTGTGTATGAGGAGCAATGGCGCACAGCTGCAGTGCTGTGCGCTACATTGGTGAAGACTGAAGGCTTCTGCCGCTGATTTTCCGGACCATCTTCATGCTTCTGGCTCTGTAAGGGGGACGGCGTCGCGGCTCCGGGAACGAACACCAAGGACGGGTCCTGCGGTCGATCCCTCTGGAGCTAATGGTGTCCAGTAGCCTAAGAAGCCCAAGCTAGCTGCAAGCAGGTAGGTTCGCTTCTTCTCCCCTTAGTCCCTCGTTGCAGTGAGCCTGTTGCCAGCAGGTCTCACTGTAAAATAAAAAACCTAACATATACTTTCTTTCTAGGAGCTCAGGAGAGCCCCTAGTGTGCATCCAGCTCGGCCGGGCACAGAAATCTAACTGAGGTCTGGAGGAGGGTCATAGTGGGAGGAGCCAGTGCACACCAGATAGTACCTAATCTTTCTTTTAGAGTGCCCAGTCTCCTGCGGAGCCCGTCTATTTCCCATGGTCCTTACGGAGTTCCCAGCATCCACTAGGACGTCAGAGAAACATAATTAAACATGTTACATCCGAGCACTGTCAGAGACATGTATAAAAGTGCTGGCCTGCCCTGATTGCCTGTAAGTATAGCTGGTATGCCTGCTAGGCCAAACCTCTACAATAAGGGACACTGATTGGTTCGTTTGGTAGAAGCTTCAGTTACCAAGTCAGCTCAGCTTGTTAATGTTTCACAAGCAATGACCCCTCAGCTGATGTCAGCATAGAACCTCGTCATCAGCAATGGGCACCAGTGGTCAGGAGCTCCAAGGTCCAAATGCACATTCTAGTCCAGTGAGAACTCTATAGAGCAGAATATCTGGTACAAGGCGCACAAGCAACAGACAACCGAGCAGTAGGTGAACCGGTGACGGTCAGATGAACCATTCTCTTCCATAAGAATGTCTGGCACCAACCTACAGAACTACAATGACAGTATACGGCTGTTCCACAATCAGGGCCGGTTCTTCCACTAGGCAGTTTCAGGCATTAGGGGCAACAGGACTTGAGGGGGCGGCCTGCAGAGGCTGCCTGGAAAAGTTGTCGGGCACCTTGTTGTCACACTGGTAACAGCTGCAGCAACCCTCCCAGGGCCCTATCTGACAATAACCACGGCTGCCAAGTGATCCCATATTGCAGTCACCAGCTCTGGCTCCGCCCAGCACAGGCCGTAACTTTGACAGTTGCTGGAGTGCTGGCCGGGGGTGACATGCGGCGCTGCCCTTCATTCCAGGCTCCTTCCAAGGCTACTCAGTCCCAACTCTGCATTGCGGCCCGCAGGTAAGGTGGCTGCAGAGTGCACTGTCTTCTTTTGATAAGGGAAGTAGAGGAGAGCAGTAACCCGGACGTGGGGGAAGGTGTACATGAGCCACAGGCATGCACACAAATGGGGGGGAGGTTAGCAACAGCATGCACACAGACAGTGTGTGCGTGTGTGTGTGTGTGTGGGGGGGGGGATAGAACAGCAGCCATTTAACAGTGTGTGTGTGGGGAGAAGCAACAGGCACCCACACATCCATGGGAGGTGGGGCGAAGAGAGCAGCCATGCAACGGATTGGCAGTGGGGAACAGCTGCAGCATGCACATTGGATTGGGGGGAGGGGGAAATAGAGCAGCTGCCATGCAACAGACTTGTGGGGTGGGTAGGGGGGAAGGGGCAGTAGGAAAAGTTTTGTCTAGGGTGCCGAGCAACCTTGCACCGGCCCTGTCCACAATGCTGGCAAGGTCCAAGGTGCAGCGAGTCCCTTAGCAGGCAAAGTCAGCGCTGATCACCAGTCACTGACACTGAGTGATCCATTGTTCCTCATGTTGCAGTATTCGTCCCAACTGGAGGGGTATCTTCCGGCATGACAATACCCCAATGCACACATGTAGTTGCACAATGGTCTGAGGAGCAGGACACTGATGTGAACATTGTGGCCTTTTTACTCACTACATTTGAACATAATCAAACATTAAGATGTATTCTTGAACAATTCCTGAGACATCATTTATCATCACCATCAACCAGGGATGAGACTAGTGAGGTTCTTGTGGGGAAAAAATGCTACATTGCTTGCCTTTGTGTTGATTAGGAATTCATGAAGGGGTATTGAGGGGTGATGCTTTTATTTCATTGCAGTGGGGCCCATCTTTGGTTGGACATTCTAACTTGCAGGTGAACAGTGAATACCCAGCTGCCCAGATAGAAAATCATGTGCCATTAAAAAAAATGATAATTGTATAATTAAACATTGTGATTTTTACACAGTTGATGGTCTGTCCTGTCTCAGTCATGCGCCTGTGGCATGTGCTCCCCTATCGTATTCGTCCCACTGCTGCCTCAGGCAATATGATGCAGGATATGGACGATCCACATTGGTGGTTCCAGATGGCTGATACGCAGCTCCCAGCCATTACACAGGTAGTTCAGGGGGGATGAAGAGAGTAGAGTAGAGTAAGTGTAGTCCGGGGGCGGAAATACTTTTGTTAACTTGGTATAGAAACCCCAATTTTGAAGTGTAAAATGTACGTCATCGGCAGCGGTGCAAGTATGCGGGTACGCTTGGGTACGGAGAACCCTTAAGAATTTGACAGCGGGTACGCAGTACCACCTGCCACACACTTTGCCATTACCACAATTATAATGTACCACAAAGCAACAAGACCATGGTGCTTGGCAGCATGACGGCTCCTCCCACTTTGTCAGGATTACTGGGAGTGTGACAGTGGCTGTATTTTCCTGTTATAATGGAGGCATAACTATATATTGTTATTAAATTGGGGGCATTACTATATATTTCTATTATACTGGAGGTATCACTATATATTTTTAGCCCTCCAGATTCCCCCCAAAAAAGAGGCTGTCATGTGGCCACGCCGTTAGTGTCATGTAGCCACTCCCACTAGCAGCATGTGGCCACGCCCCCTCACAACACATGGCCACACCCATTTTTCGGCACTCAGTACCACTACGAAAATATTTCTACTTGCACCACTGGTCATCAGCTAATGTGGCACAATAACATCAGGATTTTGTAGCGCGTAATTTGCTTTATCAACATTTTATCAAAATCAGTGTGGTCAGACTGAAATCATAACAAAATGATAGCACATTATGTTGTAGACTAATGTAAAACTTACCTTGCAATATAAAATTATATTTTGTGTCTTAAACCAGAAAGCGAGGATATACAAAATTATTATTTCTGACACAATTCCTCAGATAACTGTTTTTGTCTATGGCATTGTTAGGCATTACTATATAAATGGGAGTCCACGGAATGACTGGTATGTTTGACAAGCGCCTGTAATGGATATGTCACATAAATGCAACATGCCGATCAATGGGGGTAATTCCAAGTTGATCGCAGCAGGAAATTTTTTAGCAGTTGGGCAAAACTATGGGGGTAATTCGAAGTTGATCGCAGCAGGATTTTTGTTAGCAATTGGGCAAAACCATGTGCACTGCAGGGGAGGCAGATATACCATGTGCAGAGAGAGTTAGATTTGGGTGGGATGTGTTCAATCTGCAATCTAATTTGCAGTGTAAAAATAAAGCAGCCAGTATTTACCCTGCACAGAAATAAAATAACCCACCCAAATCTAACTCTCTCTGCAGATGTTATATCTGCCTCCCCTGCAGTGCACATGGTTTTGCCCAATTGCTATCAAAAATCCTGCTGCGATCAACTTGGAATTACCCCCTATGTGCACTGCAGGGGAGGCAGATATAACATGTGCAGAGAGAGTTAGATTTGGGTGGGTTATTTTGTTTCTGTGCAGGGTAAATACTGGCTGCTTTATTTTTACACTGCAATTTAGATTGCAGATTGAACACACCACACCCAAATCTAACTCTCTCTGCACATGTTAAATCTGCCTCCCCTGCAGTGCAAATGGTTTTGCCTAACTGCTAACAAAAATCCTGCTGCGATCAACTTGGAATTACCCCCAATGTGCCTAGATCTGTGGAGCAGGGAAGAAAGGAAATCTACTTTTGTGAGGTGATATTACTGAAATCACATAAAGGGGAATTCAATTAGCCATAGTAATTTACCACGGGCTAATTAATCTCCCGAGGCTATTCAATTGGCCCAGGGCTGGATTAACAATGGTGCTGATGGAGCTGCAGCTCCAAGCCCACAGTACAAATAGGCCCCTGGCTTCTCTACTGCTCCATGCTGAAGTAGATAGGAAAAAAAAATTCCTTCTACTGCAGCATCCAAGGCCCGCTGCTACCGCTGACGTCTCCTCCCCCTGTCACCCCCCCTTTGCCGCCGCGAGCATAGAGGTTTTAGCAGCGGCGCAGTGGAAGGCTTTCCTAGCCCTCCTGCGCCGTATACCCACGGAGACCTGGCACCTCCTCCGCGCCGCAGACGTCACAGCGTGTGACATCACAAAGGTGCCTCCCCGCAGCACCCAGACTCCACAGACTCACCTATGCATACGCAGCACTGTAATCGCGCACAGCAGCTGCAGCACTGAAGCTCCGTCAAGGCGGCCCAGGCCCGGCAGCATATAGTCTGAATTGAGGTGAGATGATGCCACTGCCAGAAATTTAAGGGCTGGGCCAGCAGCAATACAGTATAAATATGATCTGATTTATAATCAGATCATTTAAATATATAAAGTACAAATATCTATATGTGCAGTATATATATATATATATATATATATATATATATATATAGAGATACCGGATAGGGGTATGAGCGACCTGAGGTGTTTTTATGTTGCCAAGTGTATTAAAAAGATTTATAAGAATTATAAAAGTAAAGATAAAATATCAATTTATTTCACAACATTAGGAATGAATTTAAAATGCAATGCAGATGAGAGACAATTTTCTGTAAAAATTAACATATGAAAAAATGAAAAAAATATAAAAAAATAGATAGAGTGCTTAGCATAAAATATAGTTCTAAAATAGTTCTTAAAAAAGGGAATGTATATATGTAAAATCCTCAGTTTGGAGTGCAAAAAATAGCCTGTGCAAATAAGCTCATTTAAAAAGTGGAATAAATAGCATATAGTCTTAACTGATATAGCAGGAGGTCTCTGGGTGAAGGCCCAACGCGTTTCGTCTCCAAGACTTCTTCATGGGGTAAGTGACAAGGTAAGATTGAGCTCCTAAATATACCCCCCTAATTGGGAGTTAATTGATGACATCATATCCTGTCTAGGCTCATACATATTCATTAGACTATTTTTACTTATTGTGGCATGGTCATAGTTTTTATTGATAGCCGCCGTTACTAGGTGCAGCATAACGTAGATCATGTATGTTGGTAAAAAATGTGTTTTGGGTATCAGGGCAAATAATCCCGGACCGGCGCGATACTTCCGCCACATTTCCGGTGTCTGTGTAGTTCGTGTGCGCATGCGCGCCAACTTGGTGTCGTTCCCCGCTTCCGGTAGCGCTTGTATTGCGGCATGACGATGTCCTCAAGTATTCGGCTGTGTATGTCCTATTGGTTACTTCTGGCACACGATCTCTAAGTCCCGGAATCGTCATGTAGTGGAACGCACAGGTGGAACGCCTCACGTGACCTGGATGTTCGGCTTTGCTTTGTTGTCATGGAGACATTCTCCATGTTCTCTTGAAGTTTTTCTTTCTTTAAAACATGCATTGTCCGGACGCGGTCCCCAATAAAATATAAATAAAAATATGTTTAGAGAATTTGCATACTATAGTGTTTTACACTTGCAGAGCGGACATTAAATTCATGAAGATTTTATATTTGTTATTTATCGGCATATGCATAACGGGCCATATAATATATACTATATGTTATATTCTGATTTTAGTCAAGGGACGGACTAATCATGTATACACATATATAGTCAAAATGCTATTATATATATATATATATATATATATATATATATTTATATTTATATTTATGTGCTAGTGCACACATAAAAAACTTTTTGTATAGGATTACAGATAGAAAAGATATAGGGATGAGGAAGAAGAGGTGACCTAGTGGTCTGAAATCATTCAAACCATTTATCTGTGAATATACATTATAGTAATAGTGATAATTAATGAAATTTACAGCGTGATATTTACAAAGTGTTTTTTCTGCCATTTCGTTGCTGGTGCCAGAATATTGGTGATCTAGTGATTGCCTTAATTGTGTGGCCTATTGCGTGCGGTGCTACTAACTTAGTGCTTACTAAAATATACCTAGATCTTATTGTGCTTAAAAAGGGTTTAGTATGTGTCTATTAGGATGTGGTCAGGTGTTCTATAAACATCCATCGTGATTGGACATTTAAACAGTTGCTCTTTACTTTCAGTACAGTACCTAATATTCCCAATGGGTCGCCCCTTTTGGTACTAGTCAGGCCCAACACTGCTTCGCTTCCAAGTTCGGTTGAGATTGGGCCTTTCCAGTGTGGTTTGACTGTATTTCTTTCGTACGCAACAAAAAATGCCCACACTAGATGTTGTATATTTCATTTAATTTTTAACATTAAGGTGCTATATATATATATATACATGTGATATAGTGAAGAGTGCAGAGGAGAGTTTTATTCAACGACACCTTTACAAAAATGGAGCGATTTCATAGTTCTCGTTCAGGCCAAGTGGATGCATGGTTTTTAACTGGAAAATCCAGAACATCTCTCGTTGTGATAGCTTGATTGCCAAATCTCCTCCTCTTTCTCCAAGTTTAACCAGTTCTATTGCCTTGAAGGTCAGTTCTTCTGGATTCGAGTTGTGTTTCTCCGTGAAGTGCCTTGAAATGGTATGGCTGTCAACTTTATTCTTAATATTGCGAACGTGTTCTTGTATCCTGAGTTTAAGTTGTCTCTTCGTCTTTCCCACATACTTTTTTCCACATGTGCATTCCAGTAAATAAATCACCGATGAGTTATTACAGTTGATAAAATCTTTGATTTTGTATTCCTTCTGGTTTCCCATATCGCTAAAGCTTCTCCGATTGGGATGTAGGAATTTGCAAACGTTACAACGACCACACTTGTAGGATCCTACACATCTGGGTATCATCATAGTGTTTTCTGTTTTGGTTTTCAACATGCTTGGTGCTAGTAAGTCCTTCAGGTTTTTTGTTTTCTTGTATATTATTTCTGGGCGTGGCGGGAGTATCTCTCTTAGTACTGGGTCCAACAACAGGATTCCCCAGTGTGTTTTAAAAGATTTCCTTATCAGGTCCTCGTGACGGTTATATGTGGTTACAAAGGCTGTGGATTCTTTCTTGGTGTCCTTTGTTTTGTAGACAAGCAGATCTTCCCGCTTGAGATTCTTTGTTTTGATGATGGCTTTTTCTAAAATGTCTGACGGGTACTCTTTTTGCTTGAATCTTTCCTTGTATATCTCCAACTGTTCTTCACACTCTTTCAGGTCACTGCAATTTCTTCTTAGTCTATGAAACTGTGAATAAGGAATGTTGCTTTTCCATTTTCTGAGGTGATTACTCTTAAAATGAAGGTAGCTGTTCCGATCTACTTCTTTGATGTAATTTTTGGTTCTGACGGTACCTTCTGATCCTGTTAGTACTAAGTCCAGGATTTCAATGGATTTTTCATTGGTGTTGGAGGTAAAGGAAAGGTTCATATTGTTGTCACTTATATATGAGTAAAATTGATTAAAAGTATCCAGTGTGCCGTCCCATATGATTAAAATGTCATCAATGTATCTTCTATAAAAAATTAAATTCTCTTTAAAACAATGAGGACCATAGATATAGGTGTTCTCCCACTGTCCCATGAAGAGGTTCGCGAAGCTTGGGGCGAAAATGGTACCCATAGCTGTCCCACAGCGTTGTAAGTAAAAACAGTCTAAAAACTTAAAATAGTTGTGACTTAAAATGAATTTCATAATGTCACATATAAAATCTTTGTGTTGAGTTGTTAAAGATGGGTCGTTGTTCAAAAAATGTCTGCATGCTGTGATACCTTTCATGTGTTCGATGCATGTGTAGAATGATTGTACATCGATGGTAACCCAAAGGTAACTGTCTGTCCATTTTTGATCTTTCATGAGGTTGAGTACCATAGTGGTATCTTTAAGGTAGGAGGGTAGCTCCTTCACATATTTATTTAAAAAGATATCCACGTACTCTGATAAATTGGACGTTAATGAATCAATGCCTGCCACTATTGGGCGTCCTGGTGGATTGGAGAGAGACTTGTGGATTTTCGGGAGGAAATAAAATATGGGGGTAACGGGGTCATTCTTCATTAAGTACTGATATTCATCTTTGGTGATCAATTCCGTGCGGAGCCCTTTAATGAGTAGTGTTCTTAGCTCCTCTATGTATCCATCCTTCGGATCATTTTGCAATGGGGTGTAGGACTTCTCGTCTCCCAGCAATCTTTCTGCTTCCGTGATGTATTTAACTCGGTCCATGATCACTAACCCCCCCCCCCCCCCCTTTGTCAGCCGGTTTTAAAACTATATCTGTGTTTTTCTGTAATTTCTTCAACGCTTCACTTTCTTGGTTACTTAGATTCTTCTCCTTCACTGGTTTGATATCACTATCACGAAGGTCTTTCTTTACAAGTTCATAGAAGACACTAATGTTGTTCCCTTTTGACTCCAAGGGGTAGTATTTTGATGTTGGCTTGAGTCCAGACTTTGAGCGACTCTCGTAATTGGATATAATGGCGTTTTCTTTCCTGGCAAAATGTCTTTTAAGAGTGAGTTTCCTCACGAATTTATTAAGGTCTATGAATGTTCCAAATTTATTAAGCCCTTCTGTGGGGGCAAATGACAGACCTTTACCTAAGAGAGATATTTCCGGTTGAGTGAGGGTATGTTTCGACAGGTTGAAGATTCCTTTTGTAATAGGGTCTAATGTTGTAATGTTCTTCTTTTCTGTTCTCTGCCTCCCGCCGCCCCGTTTTCCTCTTCTTCTTGGTGCTGCCTTTTGAGTGGTGTAGCATGTCTTATGTCTTCCTTTAGGTGATACTTTGTCAGTTCTTTTGGACGGGCACCTGTCCCTGACGATAAAAAATGTTGGTCGGTGTCTGAGCCCAACCTTTGCAATGCCGCAAATCTATTGGTCGATCTTACTTGTGATTTTGGTGTGTAAGTTGTCCTTTGCGTTCTTCCTTTGTTAGGTACTTGTGTCCACTGGGGATTTTCATGCCTTCGTGTGTTGAATGTCTGTGTTCTGAATCTGCTCCAGTTCTTTACCTTGCCCTGGTGATACCCAGATGTGTAGGATCCTACAAGTGTGGTCGTTGTAACGTTTGCAAATTCCTACATCCCAATCGGAGAAGCTTTAGCGATATGGGAAACCAGAAGGAATACAAAATCAAAGATTTTATCAACTGTAATAACTCATCGGTGATTTATTTACTGGAATGCACATGTGGAAAAAAGTATGTGGGAAAGACGAAGAGACAACTTAAACTCAGGATACAAGAACACGTTCGCAATATTAAGAATAAAGTTGACAGCCATACCATTTCAAGGCACTTCACGGAGAAACACAACTCGAATCCAGAAGAACTGACCTTCAAGGCAATAGAACTGGTTAAACTTGGAGAAAGAGGAGGAGATTTGGCAATCAAGCTATCACAACGAGAGATGTTCTGGATTTTCCAGTTAAATACCATGCATCCACTTGGCCTGAACGAGAACTATGAAATCGCTCCATTTTTGTAAAGGTGTCGTTGAATAAAACTCTCCTCTGCACTCTTCACTATATCACATGTATATATATATATATATAGCACCTTAATGTTAAAAATTAAATGAAATATACAACATCTAGTGTGGGCATTTTTTGTTGCGTACGAAAGAAATACAGTCAAACCACACTGGAAAGGCCCAATCTCAACCGAACTTGGAAGCGAAGCAGTGTTGGGCCTGACTAGTACCAAAAGGGGCGACCCATTGGGAATATTAGGTACTGTACTGAAAGTAAAGAGCAACTGTTTAAATGTCCAATCACGATGGATGTTTATAGAACACCTGACCACATCCTAATAGACACATACTAAACCCTTTTTAAGCACAATAAGATCTAGGTATATTTTAGTAAGCACTAAGTTAGTAGCACCGCACGCAATAGGCCACACAATTAAGGCAATCACTAGATCACCAATATTCTGGCACCAGCAACGAAATGGCAGAAAAAACACTTTGTAAATATCACGCTATAAATTTCATTAATTATCACTATTACTATAATGTATATTCACAGATAAATGGTTTGAATGATTTCAGACCACTAGGTCACCTCTTCTTCCTCATCCCTATATCTTTTCTATCTGTAATCCTATACAAAAAGTTTTTTATGTGTGCACTAGCACATAAATATAAATATATATATATATATATAATAGCATTTTGACTATATATGTGTATACATGATTAGTCCGTCCCTTGACTAAAATCAGAATATAACATATAGTATATATTATATGGCCCGTTATGCATATGCAAATAAATAACAAATATAAAATCTTCATGAATTTAATGTCCGCTCTGCAAGTGTAAAACACTATAGTATGCAAATTCTCTAAACATATTTTTATTTATATTTTATTGGGGACCGCGTCCGGACAATGCATGTTTTAAAGAAAGAAAAACTTCAAGAGAACATGGAGAATGTCTCCATGACAACAAAGCAAAGCCGAACATCCAGGTCACGTGAGGCGTTCCACCTGTGCGTTCCACTACATGACGATTCCGGGACTTAGAGATCATGTGCCAGAAGTAACCAATAGGACATACACAGCCGAATACTTGAGGACATCGTCATGCCGCAATACAAGCGCTACCGGAAGCGGGGAACGACACCAAGTTGGCGCGCATGCGCACACGAACTACACAGACACCGGAAATGTGGCGGAAGTATCGCGCCGGTCCGGGATTATTTGCCCTGATACCCAAAACACATTTTTTACCAACATACATGATCTACGTTATGCTGCACCTAGTAACGGCGGCTATCAATAAAAACTATGACCATGCCACAATAAGTAAAAATAGTCTAATGAATATGTATGAGCCTAGACAGGATATGATGTCATCAATTAACTCCCAATTAGGGGGGTATATTTAGGAGCTCAATCTTACCTTGTCACTTACCCCATGAAGAAGTCTTGGAGACGAAACGCGTTGGGCCTTCACCCAGAGACCTCCTGCTATATCAGTTAAGACTATATGCTATTTATTCCACTTTTTAAATGAGCTTATTTGCACAGGCTATTTTTTGCACTCCAAACTGAGGATTTTACATATATACATTCCCTTTTTTAAGAACTATTTTAGAACTATATTTTATGCTAAGCACTCTATCTATTTTTTTATATTTTTTTCATTTTTTCATATGTTAATTTTTACAGAAAATTGTCTCTCATCTGCATTGCATTTTAAATTCATTCCTAATGTTGTGAAATAAATTGATATTTTATCTTTACTTTTATAATTCTTATAAATCTTTTTAATACACTTGGCAACATAAAAACACCTCAGGTCGCTCATACCCCTATCCGGTATCTCTATTCTTTGTCTTGCGGCAACATACCATTGCCGTTTTATTAGGGGGCAGCTGATGCCCAAATAACTGGGAGTTTTTTTCAATTGAGAGTTTGTGTTATCACAAGTGGCGCGGCATTCTATTGCAATTACATAGACTTTTGGTTTACTTTGCAAAGCGGCCTGGTGAGAACACAACCCAATAGCAAATATGCATAGGAGCGATGATCGCAACACTAGAAGGAATGATATGTGCAAAAAAGTATTTAACGAAAATAAGACCACCCCAGTAGAACACAATAAGTGTGATCTAGACGAACTATTCTGGGGGATGGAGAGACTGCTTACCAAAGAGCTCAAAACCTGGTGGGACATCAAAGGACTAGAACATTATATCTCTGTCAATAGAGTCCCCAGAGGTTTCAGGCTACTAAAACAACCAACAATAGGGAATATGGACCCAGACTTTATAACAAAATGGGACCTGATACTACATACATGCTCAATTGATTTAATGAAGTTACTGGTTGTGGAGAAAAAAAGAGCTCTAATAGAGTTGGAAAAGGACATTAAGATTAAGGAATCTGATATGGATCCATTTAAAGACAAGGAAGATTACGCTATAAATGAGAAAGTACTGAATAAGAAGATAGAACATATAGAAAATGAGGTCATCAAAGGGAAAGAAGGAAAATTTGAACGTGACAAGAAGGACTATGACCAGGGCAAGGTAAAGAACTGGAGCAGATTCAGAACACAGACATTCAACACACGAAGGCATGAAAATCCCCAGTGGACACAAGTACCTAACAAAGGAAGAACGCAAAGGACAACTTACACACCAAAATCACAAGTAAGATCGACCAATAGATTTACGGCATTGCAAAGGTTGGG
Organism: Pseudophryne corroboree; assembly: GCF_028390025.1. Lineage (NCBI taxonomy): Eukaryota > Metazoa > Chordata > Amphibia > Anura > Myobatrachidae > Pseudophryne > Pseudophryne corroboree. Next base: position 731,409,881 of record NC_086449.1, read on the forward strand.
CTCAGACACCGACCAACATTTTTTATCGTCAGGGACAGGTGCCCGTCCAAAAGAACTGACAAAGTATCACCTAAAGGAAGACATAAGACATGCTACACCACTCAAAAGGCAGCACCAAGAAGAAGAGGAAAACGGGGCGGCGGGAGGCAGAGAACAGAAAAGAAGAACATTACAACATTAGACCCTATTACAAAAGGAATCTTCAACCTGTCGAAACATACCCTCACTCAACCGGAAATATCTCTCTTAGGTAAAGGTCTGTCATTTGCCCCCACAGAAGGGCTTAATAAATTTGGAACATTCATAGACCTTAATAAATTCGTGAGGAAACTCAGTCTTAAAAGACATTTTGCCAGGAAAGAAAACGCCATTATATCCAATTACGAGAGTCGCTCAAAGTCTGGACTCAAGCCAACATCAAAATACTACCCCTTGGAGTCAAAAGGGAACAACATTAGTGTCTTCTATGAACTTGTAAAGAAAGACCTTTGTGATAGTGATATCAAACCGGTGAAGGAGAAGAATCTAAGTAACCAAGAAAGTGAAGCGTTGAAGAAATTACAGAAAAACACAGATATAGTTTTAAAACCGGCTGACAAAGGGGGGGGGGTTAGTGATCATGGACCGAGTTAAATACATCACGGAAGCAGAAAGATTGCTGGGAGACGAGAAGTCCTACACCCCATTGCAAAATGATCCGAAGGATGGATACATAGAGGAGCTAAGAACACTACTCATTAAAGGGCTCCGCACGGAATTGATCACCAAAGATGAATATCAGTACTTAATGAAGAATGACCCCGTTACCCCCATATTTTATTTCCTCCCGAAAATCCACAAGTCTCTCTCCAATCCACCAGGATGCCCAATAGTGGCAGGCATTGATTCATTAACGTCCAATTTATCAGAGTACGTGGATATCTTTTTAAATAAATATGTGAAGGATCTACCCTCCTACCTTAAAGATACCACTATGGTACTCAACCTCATGAAAGATCAAAAATGGACAGACAGTTACCTTTGGGTTACCATCGATGTACAATCATTGTACACATGCATCAAACACATGAAAGGTATCACAGCATGCAGACATTTTTTGAACAACGACCCATCTTTAACAACTCAACACAAAGATTTTATATGTGACATTATGAAATTCATTTTAAGTCACAACTATTTTAAGTTTTTAGACTGTTTTTACTTACAACGCTGTGGGACAGCTATGGGTACCATTTTCGCCCCAAGCTTCGCAAACCTCTTCATGGGACAGTGGGAGAACACCTATATCTATGGTCCTCATTGTTTTAAAGAGAATTTAATTTTTTATAGAAGATACATTGATGACATTTTAATCATATGGGACGGCACACTGGACACTTTTAATCAATTTTACTCATATATAAGTGACAACAATATGAACCTTTCCTTTACCTCCAACACCAATGAAAAATCCATTGAATTCCTGGACTTAGTACTAACAGGATCAGAAGGTACCGTCAGAACCAAAAATTACATCAAAGAAGTAGATCGGAACAGCTACCTTCATTTTAAGAGTAATCACCTCAGAAAATGGAAAAGCAACATTCCTTATTCACAGTTTCATAGACTAAGAAGAAATTGCAGTGACCTGAAAGAGTGTGAAGAACAGTTGGAGATATACAAGGAAAGATTCAAGCAAAAAGAGTACCCGTCAGACATTTTAGAAAAAGCCATCATCAAAACAAAGAATCTCAAGCGGGAAGATCTGCTTGTCTACAAAACAAAGGACACCAAGAAAGAATCCACAGCCTTTGTAACCACATATAACCGTCACGAGGACCTGATAAGGAAATCTTTTAAAACACACTGGGGAATCCTGTTGTTGGACCCAGTACTAAGAGAGATACTCCCGCCACGCCCAGAAATAATATACAAGAAAACAAAAAACCTGAAGGACTTACTAGCACCAAGCATGTTGAAAACCAAAACAGAAAACACTATGATGATACCCAGATGTGTAGGATCCTACAAGTGTGGTCGTTGTAACGTTTGCAAATTCCTACATCCCAATCGGAGAAGCTTTAGCGATATGGGAAACCAGAAGGAATACAAAATCAAAGATTTTATCAACTGTAATAACTCATCGGTGATTTATTTACTGGAATGCACATGTGGAAAAAAGTATGTGGGAAAGACGAAGAGACAACTTAAACTCAGGATACAAGAACACGTTCGCAATATTAAGAATAAAGTTGACAGCCATACCATTTCAAGGCACTTCACGGAGAAACACAACTCGAATCCAGAAGAACTGACCTTCAAGGCAATAGAACTGGTTAAACTTGGAGAAAGAGGAGGAGATTTGGCAATCAAGCTATCACAACGAGAGATGTTCTGGATTTTCCAGTTAAAAACCATGCATCCACTTGGCCTGAACGAGAACTATGAAATCGCTCCATTTTTGTAAAGGTGTCGTTGAATAAAACTCTCCTCTGCACTCTTCACTATATCACATGTATATATATATATATATATAGCACCTTAATGTTAAAAATTAAATGAAATATACAACATCTAGTGTGGGCATTTTTTGTTGCGTACGAAAGAAATACAGTCAAACCACACTGGAAAGGCCCAATCTCAACCGAACTTGGAAGCGAAGCAGTGTTGGGCCTGACTAGTACCAAAAGGGGCGACCCATTGGGAATATTAGGTACTGTACTGAAAGTAAAGAGCAACTGTTTAAATGTCCAATCACGATGGATGTTTATAGAACACCTGACCACATCCTAATAGACACATACTAAACCCTTTTTAAGCACAATAAGATCTAGGTATATTTTAGTAAGCACTAAGTTAGTAGCACCGCACGCAATAGGCCACACAATTAAGGCAATCACTAGATCACCAATATTCTGGCACCAGCAACGAAATGGCAGAAAAAACACTTTGTAAATATCACGCTATAAATTTCATTAATTATCACTATTACTATAATGTATATTCACAGATAAATGGTTTGAATGATTTCAGACCACTAGGTCACCTCTTCTTCCTCATCCCTATATCTTTTCTATCTGTAATCCTATACAAAAAGTTTTTTATGTGTGCACTAGCACATAAATATAAATATATATATATATATATATATATAATAGCATTTTGACTATATATGTGTATACATGATTAGTCCGTCCCTTGACTAAAATCAGAATATAACATATAGTATATATTATATGGCCCGTTATGCATATGCCGATAAATAACAAATATAAAATCTTCATGAATTTAATGTCCGCTCTGCAAGTGTAAAACACTATAGTATGCAAATTCTCTAAACATATTTTTATTTATATTTTATTGGGGACCGCGTCCGGACAATGCATGTTTTAAAGAAAGAAAAACTTCAAGAGAACATGGAGAATGTCTCCATGACAACAAAGCAAAGCCGAACATCCAGGTCACGTGAGGCGTTCCACCTGTGCGTTCCACTACATGACGATTCCGGGACTTAGAGATCATGTGCCAGAAGTAACCAATAGGACATACACAGCCGAATACTTGAGGACATCGTCATGCCGCAATACAAGCGCTACCGGAAGCGGGGAACGACACCAAGTTGGCGCGCATGCGCACACGAACTACACAGACACCGGAAATGTGGCGGAAGTATCGCGCCGGTCCGGGATTATTTGCCCTGATACCCAAAACACATTTTTTACCAACATACATGATCTACGTTATGCTGCACCTAGTAACGGCGGCTATCAATAAAAACTATGACCATGCCACAATAAGTAAAAATAGTCTAATGAATATGTATGAGCCTAGACAGGATATGATGTCATCAATTAACTCCCAATTAGGGGGGTATATTTAGGAGCTCAATCTTACCTTGTCACTTACCCCATGAAGAAGTCTTGGAGACGAAACGCGTTGGGCCTTCACCCAGAGACCTCCTGCTATATCAGTTAAGACTATATGCTATTTATTCCACTTTTTAAATGAGCTTATTTGCACAGGCTATTTTTTGCACTCCAAACTGAGGATTTTACATATATACATTCCCTTTTTTAAGAACTATTTTAGAACTATATTTTATGCTAAGCACTCTATCTATTTTTTTATATTTTTTTCATTTTTTCATATGTTAATTTTTACAGAAAATTGTCTCTCATCTGCATTGCATTTTAAATTCATTCCTAATGTTGTGAAATAAATTGATATTTTATCTTTACTTTTATAATTCTTAGAAATCTTTTTAATACACTTGGCAACATAAAAACACCTCAGGTCGCTCATACCCCTATCCGGTATCTCTATTCTTTGTCTTGCGGCAACATACCATTGCCGTTTTATTAGGGGGCAGCTGACGCCCAAATAACTGGGAGTTTTTTTCAATTGAGAGTTTGTGTTATCACAAGTGGCGCGGCATTCTATTGCATATATATATATATATATATATATATATATAAATACACACACACATACTGTAATAGCTGACCGGCACTCCCTTGTAATAAATTAAACTGCTCCGGTGCCTTCCAGAGGTAAAAGCAACAGAGGAATGAAGAGGCGGCACTTAGAGTCTCTTAATTACTTGATATTAGTGTACACACTGAGCCATAAGGGGGGTACTCACGGAGCGATATTCTAAGCAATCTGACTAGATTGCTTAGAATATAAGCCTGATCGCTGCGTGTGTAGCCCTTACAGCGATAGCGATGCGCAGCCCCGCACATCGCTATCGTTGCTGCTAGATTGGCCTGCTGGGTGAAGTGATCGCGCTGTGCTGAGCGGCCTGTCTATATTGGCCTATAGAGTACATCAGCAATACATGGCCACCATTTATTATTAGTAACCTAGGGGGAGATCTCTCATCCCTTCTAATGATGGGAGGTGTTGCCCACAGCAACCAATCTGAATGTACTAGATAAATAATAGCTAGAAGATAATTGGTTGCTATGGGCAATAGCTCCAATTGTACTCTTTACAAGATTTGATATGTCTGGAAAAGTCTGAAAGTAGGTTTATGTCAGACTCTGCAAATGTCATTACAATTTGCAACATTGAAAGTGCACTCAGCTTACACAAGTAAAGTGGTAACAGGGAACTAGACTGTACAGAAAGGCCATTATACCTCTTACAGTTTCAGGTTCTAGATGAGCTTATATATGAATATATATGCCTAAATAGTTGATATTTCTTAAAATTGTAAATGTGTTTCAAGGCATCTAACACTATCTACTTTTCATCTTTCCACATGGCAGCATCATGGCTCTTAATTGGTTTGTAATACTTGATATGACCCCAAAAGTCCAGCTGGGGGATCACTACAGCGAGTTCGTTAATGGCATTAAGGCAAAGACACATCAGCATGTAAAAGAACTGGAGGAGGAATATAAACGCAAGGCCCATCCCAATATAAAAGCCCAGAAAGCCGAGAAGAATGAAGAGCACCACAGCTGTTTGAAGGCCTTGCAGGCACGGGAAAAAAATCTTACTGAAGTGGTTGGAGGTGCGCCCATCAGTGTAAAGTGCCGATTTCCGGTACTCTGCATACGCGCAAAGGAGTCCTGCGACACAGGACGCACAGCGACAGCAGACTGTCAGTGATTGTCAGTCTGCTGCCATCTGGAGGGCGAGGAAGGAGCGGCGATGGCCTCCGTTTGTGAAAATGGAGGTGTGTCGCCTCCGTGTAGGGGTGGGAAGTGGTGATGGAACTCCATCGTAAGACAGATTTCCTGGCCTCTGCGATGGTCAGCATGCGCCTCCTGCTGCATTACCATACAGCCCTATCACTGCTGCTTCCAAGGAAGTGATAGCAACTCCAACTACATCTGAATGACCCCATAGAAGTGATGTAGTTATGTGACCGGCGGTCACAATACCGATCCCGACATCCCGCCCCCTCTAAATCCCAACAGTCAGCATGCAGACTAGCAGGGACTATTCCCACTCAAGGGTGTCCACAACACCCATAGAGTGGAAACAGAAGCTTTGGCGAGCTTTGTTGTGCTCGCCCCCCCCCCCTCCCCGCCCATTCTGTGGCAGGTACCCCGGCCGCCGGTAAGCCATACCCAACCCCTATAGAAAAGTATCCAGAAAAATAAATATCTTAAACAGTTTTTTTTTTGTGATAACCTGAATAATTGGTTCTCAGATGAAAGTGACAATTTAGCTCCTGTATCAGAGCATCAACAAGATCGTCATTCGCCTATTCCGATATATCACTAGTAGAAAGTCTGCTAATTAATGTAACCAGTGGAAGTAATTAGGACTTGTACATAGTTACTATCATTAGTACTTGAGCCAGTAATGGATATTGGGCCTTATTCAGCTTGGATCGCTATTGACACAGTAATTGCAATTTTCTCAGAACTGCTTCTGCTGAAAAACGCAAGTGAAGAGCCGCCCAGAAAGGTAAAAGACGCCCACTGATGCATTCACAAATTTGCATATAAATTTGCATAATTACGATGCATACGCACAAATCGAGTACCACGGTTGACCCATGCTAACTGCTGCAGTCGCAGCAGCACCAGGGTCCAGATGCATCATCGCTTAGAAAGTGATAAAATGGAGAGTGAAAAAGTACCAGCCAATCAGCTCCTAACTGACATTTTTTATAACACAGCCTGTGACATGGCAGTTAGGAGCTGATTGACTGGTACTTTTTCTTTCTCCATTTTATCACTTTTTAAGCGATGATGCATCTAGCCCCATGTTTTTAAGTGCAGCAATCCCAGCAGATGTCATATGCACGCCCCCAAAAACCTCCACGACACTCCTGCGTTTTCCCAACCACTCCCCACAAATGCCATGCAACCTCCCACAAACGATCACTTCCTGGCAATTGCATTGTGAAAGCCTTTCAGCCTTCGCGCACGTGCGATGCGGTCGCAGAGCATGCGCAGTCGTCCGATAATCGATTTGCAATTTTGCAACTGAAGCTGAATAAGGCCCATTGTTTGTAAAAATAATTATATCTTTATGTCAATTTTTCAATTTTCGGGTTAAAACACACAGGATCCAGGATAAGTTCCCGTCAAGGTATTTTCACGATCGCGGCTGTGAAAACAAGTCAGTTATAACTGATTTTCCGGCAGGTGAAAACAATGTCCCTGATGGTGCCTGCTATTAGGGACAACTGAATAACTCCCGGCGGAATCAATTGACTTTACCCCCTTATTGGTTAACTATGTATGATCTCTATTTGGCTCTACAGTATGTACATAGGCCCTCATTCCGAGTTGTTCGCTCGCAAGGCGATTTTAGCAGAGTTGCTCACGCTAAGCCGCCGCCTACTGGGAGTGAATCTTAGCATCTTAAAATTGCGAACGATGTATTCGCAATATTGCAATTACACACCTCGTAGCAGTTTCTGAGTAGCTTCAGACTTACTCGGCATCTGCGATCAGTTCAGTGCTTGTCGTTCCTGGTTTGACGTCACAAACACACCCAGCGTTCGCCCAGACACTCCTCCGTTTCTCCGGCCACTCCTGCGTTTTTTCCGGAAACGGTAGCGTTTTTTCCAACACGCCCATAAAACGGCCTGTTTCCGCCCAGAAACACCCATTTCCTGTCAATCACACTACGATCGCCTGAGCGAAGAAAAAGCCGTGAGTAAAAATCCTAACTTCATAGCAAATTTACTTGGCGCAGTCGCAGTGCGGACATTGCGCATGCGCACTGAGCGGAAAATCGCTGCGATGCGAAGATTTTTACCGAGCGAACAACTCGGAATGAGGGCCATAGAGCACTATGTTGTTTTGGGATTCAAATAAGGGGTCTTATAAAAAATTATGTAATGCCACCACCAGATTTTTGATATTGTTATAGATAGTACTGTTATAGATAGGAGTTAGACAGGGGGAAATGTATAAAACATTTCTAAAGAGTGGAGAAGAGGATAAGTTGCCCATTGCAACCAATGAGCTTCTACATATCATTTTATAAAATGCACTTGTGCATGTGCAGCGGTGGTCATGTGACGGCGGTCACAGTGAGGATTTAGTCGCAAAATGACTGAAAGTCAAGGCTGTTTGGTGGAGGTAACAGGGAGTGGGGAAAAAACACAGGCGTGTTGTAACCGTCGCACTGTCCGCTCAAGCATTTTACATCCTGCGGCCAGCGTCTTACTTCTTCCAGCCAGCATCTTACTATCTGTGGCCAGTGTCTTACTTCCTGTGGCCATCGTATTGTTTCCTTCAGCCAGCATCTTACTTCCTGTGGCTTGCATCTTACTTCCTGCGGCCAGTGTCTTACTACTGTATCTGTGACCAACGTCTTTTTATCTGCGCCAGCTTCTGACTTCCTGCGGCCAGCATCTTACTATCTGTGGCCAGTGTCTTACTTCCTGTGGCCAGCATCTTACTACTGTATCTGTGGCCAACATCTTACTATCTGTGCCAGTGTCTTACTTCATGTGGCCAACATCTTCCTTCCTGCAGCCAGCGTCTTACTGCTGTATCTGTGGCCAACGTCTTACTATCTGAGCCAGCGTCTTACTTCCTGCAGCCAGTGTCTTACTTCTTGCGGCCAGCATCTTACTTCCTGCAGCCAGCGTCTTACTACTGTATCTGTGGCCAGCGTCTTACTATCTGAGCCAGCGTCTTACTTCCTGCAGCCAGTGTCTTACTTCCTGTGGCCAGCGTATTATTTCCTGTGGCCAGCATATAGTCTGGATTGAGGTGAGATGATGCCACTGCCAGAAATTTTAGGGCTGGGCCAGCAGCAATACAGTATAAATATGATCTGATTTATACTACTGAAAACTATAACTAATTTATGTGCGGCGCGCCCGCCAAGAAAACTGTAACCAAAGTAACACAGCCTAACCGCCAAATACGAACCCGTCGTAATAAGGCGAGGGCAGCGATGCGGAACTATCAGCAAAAATGACACAGCCAAACACAAATAAAGAAAATACGGCTTCAGCCAAACAATGCGGCAAAGCCGCTACTCACGACACCATGAAGGGTGTATGCAGAAGGAACAGGACTCCAAGGCTGAATATTCAGGATCACTGGACCGGAAGGCTAGAACAGATTCCCAGGACCAGGCTCCAGAAACCGTGACACAGGACACAGGAATGGACAGGCTGCAAGCAGGAATACTCCAGACGCAGGATACAAACTCCACAGGAAGCTGACAGGTTCTCACAGGAACATACAGGTATCATGACAAATTTCTATCACCAGCACTGGACTCCAGGGCTAGCTGGGTAATAATGGAAGCACGCCCCAATCAGGATGGCTGCATACCTCCCAACATGACCCTCTCCAGGAGGGACAGAATGTTCTGCTCCTGGACTTTTCTCTTAATTTTTGATTGCCGACACCTGTTTTGAACAGGTTAATGAACAGGTTCTCAAACTCGGTCCTCAGGACCCCACACGGTGCATGTTTTGCAGGTCTCCTCACAGAATCCCAAATGAAAAAATTAACTCCACCTGTGAACCTTTTAAAATGTGTCAGTGAGAAATTAATACACCTGTGCTCCTGCTGGGTTACCTACAAAACATGCACTGTGCGGGGTCCTGAGGACCGAGTTTGAGAACCTGTGGGTCAATGGATAGGAAAGTTGTTTCAGCACAGGTGATGGCAATCATAAATGAAGAGGGAAGTCCAGAAGCAGAGCATTCTGTCCATCCTGGAGAGGGTCATGTAGGGAGGTATGTGGCTGGAAGCCAGGCACAAGGTAATGGCCAAAATACTGGCAGGTGAGGTTACACAGACAAGAGCCAGACTGCAGTACACAGACTCACCACATAATGACCAAATATCTGACAGGTGAGGCTTAACACATAGAAAACAGGCTGCAGTTACACAGACTTACCACCGGTGGCCAACAAGAGTCTTCTAAACAAGTACAAGAGAAATCCTGACATGCACACAGAACTATAACATAAAATTCATGAACAGAAAGCAAACAGGAATGAACCACTGCTTGTGGTTCATAACAGTACCCCCTCCTTAAGGGTGGACTCCGGACACCCCATAAAAGCCAAGGGGAACAGAACAGAAGTATAACATAAAATACATAACCAAAATGCAAAACAGGAATGAACCACTGCCGTGGCTCATAACACCTGTGGCTAGCATCTTAATTCTTTCGGCCAGCATCTTACTTCCTGTGTCCAGCGTATTATTTCCTGTGGCCAGCGTCTTACTAGATGTGGCCAGCGTCTTACTTCCTGCAGCCAGCGTCTTACTACTGCATCTGTTGCCAATGTCTTACTACCTGCGGCCAGCGTCTTACGATCTGCACCAGCATCTTACATCCTGCGGCCAACGCTTACTTCCTGTGGCCAGCATCTTACTATCTGCGACACCGTCTTTCTTCCTGCGGCCAGCGTCTTACTTTCTCTGGCCAGCTCCTTACTACTATATCTGTGGCCAGCATCTTACTACCTGCGGCCAGTGTCTTACTATCTGCACCAGCGTCTTACTTCCTGTGGCCAGCGTCTTACTACTGTATCTGTGACCAACGTCTTACTACTGTATCCGTGGCCAGCGTCTTACTACCTGTGGCCAGCATCTTACTTTCTGCGGCCAGCGTATTACTTCATGTGGCCAACATCTTACTTCCTGCAGCCAGGGTCTTACTACTGTATCTGTGGCCAACGTCTTACTATCTGAGCCAGCATCTTACTTCCTGCAGCCAGTGTCTTACTTCTTGAGGCCAGCATATTACTTCCTGCAGCCAGCATCTTACTACTGTATCTGTAGCCAACGTCTTACTATCTGCGCCAGTGTCTTACTTCCTGCGGCCTGCATCTTACTTCTTGTGGCCAGCATCTTACTATCTGTGGCCAGCGTCTTACTATCTGTGGTCAGCATCTTACTTCCTGTGGCCAGCGTCTTACTTACTGTGGCCAGCGTCTTACTACTGTATATGTGGCCAGCTTCTTACTACTGTATATGTGGCCAGCGTCTTACTACCTGTGGCCAGCATCCTACTATATGCGCCAGCATCTTACTACCTGCGGCAGGCCTCTTATTTCTTGCAGCCAGCATCGCATTATCTGTGGTCAGTGTCTTACAATCTGCGGCCAGCATCTTACTTCCTGCAGCCAGTGTTTTACTTCATGCGGCCAGCATCTTAATCTCTGCGGCCAGCGCCTTACTATCTGTGGCCAGCATCTTACTTCCTGCGGCCAGCGTCTTACTACCTCCTTACTACTTACAGCTCCTCTCTCTTAGGCTCAAGCTGCTCAGTCAACTGCCAGACGCTGCAAGGGTAGGATCAGCAGCTGGGTCGGATGTTGCAGAAAAGACCGGAGATGTTCTCGGCCAGCTGTGTTGCCTTTTTAATCAAGAAGCCTAAGTGTGGTTTGATGGGTGGCAATCTGCCTTGTGACCTCTGTATAGGGTCTATGCGGGGTACCCTGGGATGATGGTGCTATGCGGGGTACCCTGGGATCATAGGAATCTTGTTACACCGCTGGTCGGGACTCAAAGACACTGCACTGTATGCACTGCAGAAATGACTGTGCCTGCCTAACAGCTGCTGCAGCCCCCCGTCTCGGAACAGGTGCCTCTGTGAACCTGTTCTCGGTAACTGCAGGGTCACACCAACCCTGTGTGGCGGCCCCTCTGTGCGTGTGAGGGCATCGGGGTGACAGCCCTGCACCCTTCCCCCCCAACCCCTTAATCTGGCATTGGGTTTCCATCCCCTGTCACTCCCATTTACTCGTTGCTGTTTATATTTTTGTGGTTGCTCTCCTTTCTCTTCTTATTTGTGTTATTTACAACACAAGTAAACTTTTTCCTTTCATAATTTCAAACTCACCAAAGTAATGAAATCGTTCAACCATTGTCAGCCTCTCAAATGCTTGAAGTCCTTTTCAGACTCTCCAGTGTAATTCTCATTGTCAGCTATAGTAAAACTGATTACATTTCACTCCAGAGTACCGGTATTTGCTACCACTGTATCTGTCGTAATTAAAAACAAGCAGCTTCTCGGTGAGGCACTGAGGTTGGTAGGATCTGTGCTAAGAAGCTGCACTACAAAGCCTTTTTTATTTAGAGTAGATGAAGGTTTTTTCTCAGTGGACCAGAAAGAAACGAAGGAAAGAATAAAAGGCCCCACCAGACTAAACGCTGGGATAACTGCCAAGGATAAAGTTGGAAACTGCATCTGAAACCACAGCTGTGATGTGAACTCTGGGAAACCCTGGGCGAGAAGGAAAGTTATTTCCCTGGAGGCAGTAGTGCCGAGAGAGGGGGGGAGAGGGTACAAATTACCCAGGCCCAGGTATGATGTAGGGGCCCAGTGGAGGCTCAGTGGGGGCCCTGGGCTTCCTCCCCCTTAACTGGCAGCAGCAGCTACAGCTCTTCTCCTAAGCCCAGCACACGCTGCTGACTGCTGGGCTGGAGTGTGGCCATGGTGGCGCTTAAAATAAAAAAAAATCTGTATTTTCTCAAAGGGTGCACGACCACGCCTCCTGTGAATAGACCACGGACCCTGAAAAGTACTTGGGCGCAGTCAGACTCTCTATTGCCCTGTATGTGTGTGAGTAATATCCAGTGTTGGACTGGGGCATGAAGGGCCCACCATGGAAATGCAGTGGAAGGGGCCCAAGCTTAGAGGCTTGGCTAACCAGTAGTGCATGGTCTGGGCCCTTGATAAATATATAAAGCAAATACTGATAACAACAATACACTATAGAAAGTACACCATAGTCATGTGCAGTATAATGTAACATATGAATAATGTGTAATTCAAGTGCAAAATCTGATCACTAGAGGAGGGGCTCGGGGCTTCCATCCCCCCCCCCCCCCTTCCCGCAGGCAGTGCGGCCCACTGGTGGTTTCTCTTGAAGCCAGTCTGAGCCTGGTAATCTCTATCTATATACAATATGGGGGTAATTCTGAGTTGATCGCAGCAGGATTTTTTTAAGCAGTTGGGCAAAATCATGTGCACTGCAGGGGAGGCAGGTATAACATGTGCAGAGAGAGTTAGATTTGGGTGTGGTGTGTTCAATCTGCAATCTAAATTGCAGTGTAAAAATAAAGCAGCCGGTATTTACCCTGCACAGAAACAAAATAACCCACCCAAATCTAACTCTCTCTGCACATGTTATATCTGCCTCCCCTGCAGTGCACATGGTTTTGCCCAACTACTAAAAAAAATCCTGCTGCGACCAACTCAGAATTACCCCCTATATACATGTGTGTGTGTGTCTGTCTGTCTATATCTATATATGTCATGGCTGGTACTCTGTCTAAAATACTGCACAATTGCCCGGGTGCCCAAGTGGGATGACGGTAGTATAAGCAGAAATACTGTGGCACTCTCGGGACTTACTAATGTAACAATATATTCTGGTGATGACCACTAATGTGCTAGTCAACATTTCAGTTTATTCAACTATAATCATAGTAAGTCCTAAAAAGTTCTGTGGTATTTCTGCATATACTATCTGTGTGTGTTTATATATGTATGTGTGTGTATACAGTGATTGCACTTACACGCTCTAGTGCATCCTTTATCCATACTTGCCTACTTTCTGGCAGCTCTCTCTGGGCTCAGTGGAGGGGCTGGGCTGGACAATGACGAGAGGAGGGGGTGGGGAGGAGGCGGAACGGGGCGTGGTGGAGGAGGGGCAGATGCAGAATGAGGGCGGGTTTACAGCGTCACAACGTCTAAATCACGCCCCCCGCTCTGTAATGCCGCTATAACCGGCATTTTACAGCAGGGGGCATGACTATGATGACGCGATTCAACAAAAATCACGTCATCTACTGTCTGGACCGCCCACTTTACTCTCAAACTGAAAAACCGGGAGACTTGTCTGCTCTTCCGTGGGGCCGGGAGGGTCACCCGATTTTCGGGAGCCTCCCGGCCATTCCGGGAGAGTAGGCAAGTATGCTCTTATCCCAAAATTACAAAAAGGGGGAGCCACTTTCACAAAATGAAGGTGTTCCAGGGAATGTACTCTGCAACCAATACAGCTTTTATGTGACTGTCCCACCATCCTAATAGTGAACACTTGTGTCCTAATTGCCGGGAGGCATGTCATGCTCCTGTGAGTGGGTATTTCTCATGTGCTAGACATGCGCCCAAAGCGGTGCAGCCATGCAACTAACAGGTTGTAGCCACACACCCTGCAGGGGGGCCCGGGAAGTAACTGTACCCGGGCCCAGGATTTCTCTTGGCAGTCCTGCCTGGAGGTCTCTAATGAAACCATCGCACCAATGACGAGATACCATGATAAGTAGCATGGAAATTGTGCACAATAGTGAACTGAGGGCCTAATTCAGACCTGATCGTAGCTGTGCTAATTTTAGCACATCTATGATCATTTCAGACATGCGGTAGGACGCCCAGCACAGGGCTAGTACTCCCCGCATGTCTGGCTCTGCCCCCTCAGCACATGGGTGCGAAAGCATTGCACGGCAGCAATGCCTTCGCACCCGGCGAGTAGCTCCCTGCCTGCGCAGCTAGTGCACATTCTATCTGTGCACGCAGGAGGCTACCTGCCGCATCCCAGGTATAATGGCTGCATGTAGTGTTACGCAGCCTCCGCGGCCTGCCCCCGCAACGGTCCGGATACGCCTGCGTTGTCCAGACCGCGCCCCGCCAACTGTGATCTAGCACTACTGGCACACCCCCTCCCGCCCCGCGACCGCCTCCGCCTGTCCATCAGGCAGAGGCGATCGCAGCCCTGAGATGCTTTTAGTATCTCACTGGGCTCCCGGGATAGGGCTGCAGACTGTGATCGCTGCATAGTCTGAATTAGGCCCTCAACCTTTCATTAAAACCATTCTCCCTACTCACTGTTGCTCAGGCAACAAACATGCAAAAGAAGGAGCCATAAGTGAGCTCTGCAGGTGTTATTACTGTGCCCACTGTATCTCCAGAACAACCCACCAATAGCATTTGTCTGAGAACTGCAATACTGTAAAACTGGTCACCTCTACTGACACCTCCAACAATGGGGGTCATTCCGAGTTGTTCGCTCACAAGCGGATTTTAGCAGATTTGCTCATGCTAAGCCGCCGCCTACTGGGAGTGAATCTTAGCATCTTAAAATTGCGAACGATGTATTCGCAATATTGCGATTACACACCTCGTAGCAGTTTCTGAGTAGCTTCAGACTTACTCGGCATCTGCGATCATTTCAGTGCTTGTCGTTCCTGGTTTGACGTCACAAACACACCCAGCGTTCGCCCAGACACTCCCCCGTTTCTCCGGCCACTCCTGCGTTTTTTCCGGAAACGGTAGCGTTTTTCCCCACACGCCCATAAAACGGCCTGTTTCCGCCCAGTAACACCCATTTCCTGTCAATCACATTACGATCGCCAGAACGATGAAAAAGCCGTGAGTAAAAATCCTGACTGCATAGCAAATTTACTTGGCGCAGTCGCAGTGCGGACATTGCGCATGCGCATTAAGCGGAAAATCGCTGCGATGCGAAGATTTTTACAGAGCGAACAACTCGGAATGACCCCCAATATGTGAACACTGTGATCCTTGTTCAAAAGGTATGAGACATGCCCCAGCCTGGTATGCCAAAACAGCCTTCAGTTGGGAAGCCATGCAACGTATGGATCAGGTTACCAAAAGAAGGATATACTGTGTTTAGGACACAGAATTATGCCAGATGTGGCAAAGAAGTAATGTGGTAAAAAATAATATTCCTTATGCACCAAGGTACCCGATGCACACTGCATTGATTTTCATGCTCATTATAGCAGCCTCATGTCATCACAACCCCATACGACCCCGAAATGCCCAACAAGTACATTTCCACACCCAGCATAACAACCCCAGATGCAGATAATACTGTCCATCTTACATTCCCAGGCAGTGACGGGGGTGGGGGGTTCCAGTTGGTGGGCATGTTGGGGGTGTACTGGTGTCAGGGACTGCATTGAAAGATGCAGTTCCATTGACGCCGGCAGCGAAATACCATTGGCATTAGACATTCTGAGCGACGTCCGCTCTGTGGTATGCCTTTGTGCACACCATAGTAAATTAGAGCTACAGCCGATGGGCGTCTCAATAGGCAGCAATAGACGACTATCGGCTACAGCATTAACTTAGTTTCACAGTAGCAGCTGCAGTATTTAGCATAGTATCACAGTAGGATGATGATTTTCTACCAATGGTACACCATTTTATGGCCATCACTAGTTCAGATTACCGTAAGCCATTTTCATTTATTTTTACAACAGGGGTGAATATGGCCCAAACTTTTAAGTTGTCCAGAACTCCTTGGGGTCATGTTTGTGCTGACACAGAACACAGAACACCTAACTGCGAATAGACCAGTCTAGAATGACTTCATCAGTACAGAACAGGTTGTTCTAGTCAGCAAGTGAAGCACTAGAGAACCAGTCTCACCATATTACACTGATGGGGTGAAGGCAAATTCCAAGCTACTGTATACTCCATACATGTCTGAGGCTTATTTGCATTTTTATACCAGTCAATAGTGCTAAGGGCCCGGTTCAGAACTGATCGCTCCTCTGCGAATTTACAGAGATTTGCAATCACATAGTCGCCACCCAAACAGAGTGAATAACCGCCCCATGCAAGTGTGCAGAAAGCTTTGCAAACGCCGGTTAGCTGCAAATCCATTCGCAACTCACTCACCATCTAATGATTTTTCCAGTCTGTGCAGTCTGTGCGTAGCCCAGGACTTACTC
This sequence comes from Pseudophryne corroboree, assembly GCF_028390025.1. Taxonomy (NCBI): domain Eukaryota; kingdom Metazoa; phylum Chordata; class Amphibia; order Anura; family Myobatrachidae; genus Pseudophryne; species Pseudophryne corroboree. Next base: position 731,426,521 of record NC_086449.1, read on the forward strand.
CTACGGTGCGATACAAACAGGCTGATCGGATCCGGAGTTGACGTCACATGCCCTCCCTGAAAACGCTTAGTAACTCTTGCGTTTTTTCCTGACACTCCCAGAAAACGGTCAGGTACCACCCCCAAACGTCCGTTTCCTGTCAATCAGCCTGCGTATGCGTAGTGATCAGAAAAGATGCTGGATTCTTTTGCAGTTTGGTCTAGCACGTGCGCATTACCATTGGTATGCATGTGCAGTGGATCAATAATCAGCCGCCCTGCGAAAAGGCACAACGGCAATCAGGTCTGAATCAGGCCCTAAATACAATCCATGAGTCTGATACCTAAAAACCGCAAAGAAAATCTTAACTACAGTATATAGATCAAAAAAGAAAAAATACATATACATTACAGAGGGAACATAAAGGAAATCCAGCAGACATCCATACCTTGCTAGCCTTTAATATCTCAGACATCAGGGGCAGCCCTTGTGTAATCAGTTCCTCGGTGTATTCCTCCTCTTGAATAGACTTGAATTCTTTCAGCAGACACTGAATGAGAGGTCGTCTGTGCTGGTGGAAGGAGATGCGCAGGGATTCCAGCCACGTGTGAAGGGTCCACGGGACTCCTAGAAATGACACACTGTGAATTATACAGGTGCTATCACTTTACACATTGGGTTACCATAGGCAGGAATTATTCTGTAACAAGACAAACCTGTTTTTCCAAACTATTGATCATATTATGAGGTCACCACCATGATACGGTCATTTAACCTGTGCCTACTGATGAGAAGAAATCACCATCCAGATACGGTTTGCAGACTGGTATTTACTTCCTCATAATAGATAATACGTATATACAGATGAAGCATAATGTAATACAGAGAGCTGTATTCCATGGCTACTTATCCAGTGGGGAATATGGGTTTGATTCATAGGTGGACACAGAAGGGCATGCAGCCGGATGTATTGGCGATCACCAGTCTGCGACCTTATGCAAATGCCCCTACAAGACCCTTCCCTCATGTACATCCGTGCATCTGCATGAGCAAGGACCGAGACACCCACTTTCAGCATCCGTACACCCCACCACTATACTTTCTCCATCTGAGTATGGGCTACTACAGTATGTGAGTGGTCGAGCACCTGTGTAAGCAGCCACTGTCACTGCCACACCTGTGACACTCCCATAATACGCCCATAAGGCGGGCCATCTCCGTGCGTGCACTAAGACACCTCCCTGTCACTGTCTGGGATCAGCCACTACTTTTTTAAAACACGTTTCCCTGTCTAGCCTGAAATTAGACCTGTGACACTGAAGAGACACAATTGGGAAAATCACTTCACTACTTCCGACATTGGCAGTGTATAAACCTCTTAATCAGACTCTATGGCTCACCTTGTGACAGGTCTCTGATTAAACTTATGAGCTATGAGTAGCTATCAGCGACAGCTCCTTACCTGCCTGGCTGGGGTGGGGCTGGCTGATCTCCTCCTTGCTCCCTGCCCTCCCAGTGATCGACGGCTCACGTCACCGGGACTTACGTCAGCAATAGCAGGAGGAGGGGCTTAAGCCAAGCGCTGGTAGAGAACAGGCTGTCTTCTAGAGACTGCATCATTTGCAGCTCCTAGAAGTCAGATTGGGCTGCTGTAATAGCAGGGGAGTGGCTTATCATGGGAAGCGTATTCTCTGCTATGACAGTCCGGACTAGCAGTCCCAGGGGAAGAAAACCCCTCCCCTGTGACTCCCTGTCTGGCTGTCATTAGGAGGGAGCGCTTCCAATGGGAAGTCACTGCCACTGCTAGGCAGTCCCTGTAAGTGGCAGATTTTACTGGGAGGGCTGCAGCAGGTAAAATCCGCCACTGGTAGCTATGGATATTTACGTTACGTGTAAATAACATTAAGTACCACGGTGTATAAATGCTGCTTCACCTGTAAATAGCGCTTTAAATATACAGGCCATGGAGCTCATTCTTAGCGTCCTCCCTTGTAGTCTTCCGCTGACACTGGTCACATCATCTGAATACAATGTCAGGAAGTTCCATCGCTGCACAGCTGGGGGCTGATTTAAACACCTGTGACAACTGCGCTGGTTTCCTTTTAATTCTGAAACCGTCAATTACAAAGGTTTGTAGATTGGACTAAAAAAGCAATTTACATCTAGCAAGAGGATTTTAAACTAAACTATAAATGTAACTCAGTTAGTGGAATTAAATTATAATGTGTCGCTTCATTAACCATTACAAAGGCTCGGACGATTACACTGCCGCTGTCTTTTGACTAGTATTGAGATATTTAGTGGATATTTAGGAATCATCCATCAACAGCCAAAGAAGATTAATAAGGGTCATATATATATGCGCAGCATGGCTGCAAGAACTGAGACTTGGGAGCCACTGTTACTGAGTACCGGATATCAGTCGCAGGCTGACAAAATCCCTGAATACGGCGTTCTCTGACTGTCTATCACATTGCAAATAAATCCTCTCTGCGACCGTTCCAAGGCCATTGGTCATTTATAGGCCTTAAAAAAAGGCAAAAGCAAAAGCAATGCCAGTAACATATTTCTTTGTGTGCATTGCTGAATTATTGGTCCCCCTGTGGATAAAGAGTCTGTGCCTCATTTGTAGCCAGTAGGCTTGCATCCCATATACAAAGTAGCACATAACCGGAAAAATAGAGGGAATTAATTAGTTACATTTTAGAAAAATATAATGGATTTAAATTGTCCATCGATCACAGTAAATGTATATAATGTAGCCAATGTGTCCTCATATACTGTATGTAGATTTTTTTGGACTCAAGTCAATGTACTGTAACTGCCAGATTCCACAGTGAATGTTTAGTGTCACAGGAATAGCTGAGTGTAATGCAGATGATCAATGATGTCCCGGGCGGGTGATCATAGGGGGTCATTCCAACCTGATCGCACGCTAGGATTTTTCGCTGCGCTGCTATCAGGTCAGAACTGTGCATGCGTATGTCGTACGGGTACAAAGCGGATCGTTGCTGAGCGATGGATTTTATGAAGAATCTATTCGCACAGCCGATCGCAAGGAGACTGACAGGAAGAAGGCGTTTGTGGGTGTCAACTGACCGTTTTCAGGGAGTGCAAGAAAAACGCAGGCGTGTCGAAGCGTTTGCAGGGCGGGTGTCTGACGTCAATTCCGGGACCGGACAGGCTGAAGTGATCGCTGCGGCTGAGTAAGTTCTGAGCTACTCAGACACTGCACAAAACTTTTTTGTCCCGCTCGGCTGCACATGCGATCGCACACTTGCAAAGCTAACATACACTCCCCTATAGGCGGCGACTATCTGTTCGCAGCACTGCAAAAAATAGCTAGCGAGCGATCAACTCGGAATGACCCCCATAGACTCTCCAATAGTCTTACAATGTACAGTGAGGAGGACTATGAGCTATTCTAACTGATAATAGCTGTGCTGCTAATACAACTCTTGGCTGCACTGTATGTGTACCATCTTATTCAGTTACAGGGAGACTGTAAGGGGTCAACTCAGTTATGGGCGATGCTCATGATTTACTGCCACAGCAAAAATGCATATTTTAATAGCAATCTGGGTGTTTGTGGGTATGCTGATTCTGTCACAATGGCACATTATGGGCATTGCTGGCAATTCGCTGGTAATTAAATTGACCCCTAAGAGTGAAGGGGGTCCTTTACAAAAAACAAATAGACAAACATTAGGGTGTCATGGGAGCGTCACTGCCTCCTAATACTGCCTAGGAAGTTCTACTGCTGTAGGATCATAAGGCAGCCAGTACTAAGAAGAAATGGGCATATGAGTGGCATGTTACTAGCAATGGGCATAAAGGTATACTAGCAATGGGAATATAGATGACATGTCAGCGGCGTTTTTGGGGTGGCTGCGTGTCATCACACACAAGCATTCCAACTGAAAAAATGGCGGCAGGACAGCCAGGCTGCCCCGGCATAAGGCTTCAGGGTCATTCGTTTCTGCCACCACGATCTAATTGCAATTAGAGTGAGATCGCAGTGGGTGGGCGGTGGGTCGCATGATGGACAGCCTTGACCTGCGATGAGCAGCCCCCAGCATGCGATTGCAAATATTGCTAAAAAGCAGAATCTGCAATCCTTACTGAATTTAGCCCAATATCTTACCAACAGATTGTTTTTCTTACGATCTATAAGACGATTTCATAGGTGTGTATCCAGCTTATCTCTAGTCTGTGCATTGCTTCATCACTAGTAACCACATCTGACTCTGGCAGACTTCTCCCATGCTGCTACCCTACCATGCCCAATCAGACTCTCCCGCAGCTTGCAAATATTTAAATGCAATTTGAGAACCCATCTGTTTACTAGTGCTTACCCTACTCCCATCTACACTAACCACACTAATGCCCTCTTATAACTTCCCCAATCTCCAATTGTCATACTTGCTCCTCTCGTTTCAGCAATGTCCCTCCCCCATTTTTTTTTTAAGCAATCAATTTTTATTGAGAAAAGACAGCAAAACATACAAACTATTATAAATAGTTCAGCTGGGACATAATAGCAAATAGCATCAATATCAAAAGAGAAATGTCTTATGTATAGTACCAAAGTGCAATATGGTTATACAAGTATGAAACATCACAGAAGTATAGCATTCCACTTTGCTACATAGATAAAACTCAAATATAAAACAATAGCAAGAGAAGAAGAGTAGAAGGAGGGAAACAACCGAGAGAGGAGAAAAGAGAAAAGAAGAGACATCTGTGTCATCTAAGGGGTTGTGTCAGGAAGGGGGGGGCAGCATAAAGAACGTAATCTGAGGTCTCTTTAAAGCATAACCATGTGTACCAGGTAGTAGTAAAGTCAGAGGAGGATGGTTTTGATGAGGACGTAAGGTCTTCCATTAGCATATACAGATGGGTCCACGTTTATCTTGACCTTTAATAGGATTAACTGAGACTGGCCAGTCGGATTAATCCCCTGCTGTAATGACTTAATCCCCTGCTGTATTGTTCTCTGTATTGTATTGCAGCTGAGAACAATAGATGAAGGGTTTATGCTAATAAGTCATGTTGCGCCTAGGTGCAGAAAACTAGTCAAGATAACCGTGGACCCATCTGTATCTGTCTAATCTCTGGAACCACTGAGAGATAGGAGGACGAGTCTAGGATCTCCAGAAACACATTATGGTTGCCCTTGCAGCATTCATCAAATGCCGGAGTAATGATTTTTTAAACTTTGAGATGGACATATCCATAAGATTGAGCAACCAAAACTCTGGAATATCTGGCAATGGAAGACCAGTGATTTTTATTGATTACCTCCTATTTGTCTGCCAATAATCGTTCAATTCTGGGCATAGCAACCAGATGTGAAGTGGGGAGCCTCGTGCCTGGTTGCATCGCCAGCAGAGATCAGATAAGTTCGGAAACATCTGGTGAATATACACTGGGCACCGATACCATCTGGATAGAATTTTATATTGAGTTTCTAAAACCTGAATAGAGGAGGAGCTAGCAAATGTAAATCAAAATATATGAGACCATCCGATAAGTCTTTCGCTAACTCTGTCTGCCAGGCTTTTACATAAGAGGGTAAACCAGTATTTACGGCCTCTAGACATAAATGGTATATAGCAGAGATTAGATGCCGAGGTGGGGTCTCTGGTAAACAGAGCTGTTCAAATTTGGTTGGAGTCCATGTAGGGATAAGCAATGCCCACTTTTAATTTAATTTCCTAAATGTCCTCTTTTAATATAATTTTATATTGTAGCCTTATTTTATTTTTCCGGAACCATTCTCTCCTACCGCTATGCTAATACATGCATGTATCTGTGGCTATACAAAGCTATTGTCTTTCTCTTTTACATTACAACTCACCTCTATTGACCTTTCTTTGAGTATTGGAATAATCTTAATTACCGTTTTATACAGGGGAAGAGATTAATTTCTCCGTCTCCTGTAATGTGTATAGAGTGACATGGCTTTGAGCATGGAAACTTACAGTATCGATTGGTCGGTGCAGTTATGTACTTGCACATAAAATCAATTGGTCCATCTGTGGCTCAGCCATTCTTTGTACAATGGCCACAGTTTCTCACGTTGCTTATGACTGCTAAATAAAAATAACGACAGTAATGCTTCCATAAGACTGAATTCCACTTGATTTACAAATGTGTCCACATACTGTACATCTATACTCATCGCAGCAAATAGCGTTTAGTTCTGCCACACAGTTTTGTACTGAAAATGTATCTGCATTGTGATACATATACTAATCTTACCTGCACAGTACACTATAAATGACTCTGGTTGCCGCTATGAGGCGCGAGAGATGCTAAATTAAGGAACAGGTAAGAATTTCTGCGACATGCCACCTGTGGCGGAGCAGCTGGGACGCGCCATGCATCTTATGGCAGAACAAGGATGGGTGAATGAAGTGGTAGCTGTACACTTTATTGCATTACTTAGTGGAGAATGTCCCTGGGAACACTGTATAAACACATCAGGACTGATACAGGCTGGAACACCAGGCGTCTGTATTAGCTCTCACATTGGGGCTGGCTCTGAGTAACATGCAAAGTGTCTATAGCTGCGACCAAGCGCAGAGTAACAGGACCCTAGATCCACATTCGGATCTGCATTAGACCAACTGAGGCTTGATTCTCACTGGGACAGTTCCTAATTTCAGTAACAAAATGGGGTAACCAAATGAGTTTGGTTATCACCCAACAGGCTACCTAGGTGCGGTTTGGGTGAATAGTGCCGCTCAACACAGATCAAAATTGCACCAGAGAGATGTCATTTCAGGGGAATATCTGGGTGGTAAGAAGGGGGTGGCTAGCCAGGTGCAGGCGCGTTGTGGTCAGCGACTGCTTCTAAAGACACAGTTGCACTGACACAGACGGCCAAGTTCAGGCGGAGAGTTTAATGGTTTCTCAATACTAGTCAGCAAATTAGTGACTTTTTCATTAAACACTGTGAAACTTGATGCTAAAGTCAGATATATATTTATTGAAAGACTGATGACACTGAAATGGTCCTTATAGTGATGTAAGTAAGTTCCCCCTTAACTTAACATTTATAAGTCAAGTTTATGCATTGGGGATTTTAAGGTCACAATGTACCTGGCTATAAGCAGATTTATCCCCAATGTAGACACATGCAGAATGTTAATAAGCTGTTCACTTCTGGGGCATTTACACTGGAATTAGGTTTCTATGTCTGACAATTCAGAAATCCCAATGTTTGCCAATATACTCTAGAACACATCACGTGAGCGCATGACTTCCCAGACGCTAGTCTGCAAGGCTGCATTTTAGCATCTCATACCTGGAACTGGCAGCAGACCTCCGTGGAAGAACGTTAACAACGGGTGGACATTAACAACGTCCAGGTGAAATGATGGAACATATGTCTAATGTATGGTATTGCACCAATTCAGCAACTTAATGGGTCCATACATCAGCAATCGATTGAGGCAATTTGCAGACCAGGGCCGGCTCGAGGCATGTTCAACTCGAGCGGCCGCGCAGGGCGCCACCCTTAAAGGGCGCCGCGCGCTGGCGCCGCCATGCCGGAGCCTGGAGCCGGCCCTGATCTCCCCTGCTGTCCTCCCGCGGTGTGCGCTATGTGGCGCCGGCGTCTGATGTCAGACACCGGCGCCGCACAGACAGCACAGACAGCGGCCGCAGCGGCGCGCACAGCAGCACTCCCCCTCCCTCGGCACAGCAGGTACTGGGGGCATATGTGGCACTGTGGGGGGCATTTATCTGGCACTGTGGGGGGCATTTATCTGGCACTGTGAGGGGCATTCATTTATCTGGCACTGTGGGGGGCATTCATTTATCTGCCACTGTGGGGGGGGGGGACATTTATCTGTGCACTGTGAGGGGGCATTAATGTATCTGGCACTGTGGGGGAATTTCTGGCACTGTGGGGTCATGTATCTATCTGGGACTGTGGGGGCATATCTGGCACTGGGGGGGGGGGCATTAATGTATCTGGCACTGTGGGGGACATTTATCTGGCACTGTGGGGGGCATTTATCTGGCACTGTGGGGGGGCATTCATTTATCTGGCACTGTGGGGGGGCATTAATGTATCTGGCACTGTGGGGGGGCATTTATCTGGCACTGTGGGGGCATTTATCTGTGTACTGTGAGGGGGCATTAATGTATCTGGCACTGTGGGGGCATTTCTGGCACTGTGGGGTCATGTATCTATCTGGGTCTGTGGGGTCATATCTGGCACTGGGGGGAGGGCATTGATGTATCTGGCACTGTGGCGGCATTTATCTGGCACTGTGAGGGGGCATTAATGTATCTGGCACTGTGGGGGCATTTATCTGGCACTGTGAGGGGGCATTAATGTATCTGGCAATGTGGGGTCATTTATCTATCTGGGACTGTGGGGGCATATCTGGCACTGTGGGGGGGCATTTATATATCTGGCACTGTGGGGGGCATTTATGTATCTGGCACTGTGGAGGGCATTTATGTATCTGGCACTGTGGGGGGCATTTATGTATCTGGCACTGTGGGGGCAATTATGTTTCTCGCACTGCTGGGGGGGCATGTCATGTGCATTTGGCACTGCTGGGGGGGCATGTCATGTGCATTTGGCACTGCTGGGGGGCATGTCATGTGCATCTGGCACTGCTGGGGGGGCATGTCATGTGCATCTGGCACGGCTGGGGGGCATGTCGTGTCTAGCTGGCACGGCTGGGGGGCATATCATGTAGTGTTCCCATGTCTCAGTGCAATACCTGGCGCAAAGTGTCTAACGTGCTCTGCCTGGCGCAAAGTGTCTAACGTGCTCTGCCTGGCACAAAGTGTCTTAACGTGCTCTACCTGTCGCAGTGTGTATAGGAGGTTCTACCTGGTGCAATGTGTATTAGCTGCACTACTGTGTGGTGTAATGCGAATTGCCACTATTATGTGGCCGCGCCCCTTCCCCACGAAGCAACGCCCCTAAATTTTTGATGCGCGCCTTAGGCGCGCAAGGTCCATGATTTTGAACGGAGCAACAAGCATTACAGTATGTACATAATTTTGCCCTTCTAACTTAAATATGTGCCCTCCCAAATGCAAAATGTGCCCTCCCCGTGATCAGCACCCCTGCCCTAAAAAAATCCTAGAGTGAACACTATCATGTGTAGCTGGCACTGCTGGGCGGCATATCATGTGTGGCATGTCCTGTCTATCTGGCACTGCTGGGGGGTATATCATGTCTATCTGGCACTGCTGGGGGGCATGTCGTGTAGCTGGCACTGCTGGGGGCATGTCATGTGTAGCTGGCACTGCTGCGGGGCATGTCATGTCTATCTGGCACTGCACTACTGTAGACATTATGTGTAGCTGGCACTATACTGGAGACATTGTGTGTAAGGAACACTACTGTAGCTGTTATGTGTAATGCTGCTAATTGTGTGCGTAGAGGGGGTGTGAAAATATATTTATTTATTTATAGTGTGATATGAAGTCGAGGCCCCGCCCACTTTTTCAGAGGCCACACCCACTTTTCCAGGAGTGCGCCTTCGACGCGCGCATAGAGTATGGGAGGGGGTGCTTTTACATTTTCTCGCACAGGGTGCTAGTAGGCCTGGAGCCGGCCCTGCTGCAGACGATTGTGCAGATAAATCGACAATGTATGGGGTTCATAGATCGCGGATTTCGGCGACAAATTGATTGGGATTGTTAATTTCACAGATCAATTGGGACTGTAGATTGCTAGTGTATGGGTAACAATTAGCAGATATGCAGACTGTTTCTAGTAAACTGATAAGTCTTTCAAGATTGCCAGATCTGTTTAACTGAAAATTATGTTCAAATCATTGAAAAATATCTGTAATGTATGGGCAAAGTCATATGGAGTGGGGGAACAATATATCTGGGAAATAAATCACAGGATCTGTGAAACAATAAATAGTGATGGCTGATGTACAGTATGTGCCCCTTTAGACCAATTAGTTTGGGATATGGCAAAAGCATATAAAGGGATATAGTCAACTGATGTCGGATTCTTTCCGACGGAAAGGATCCAACATCCCAGAATTCAATCCGACAGGATTTGGCCGTTCCCGACAATGCCAATCCGACTTTTTTTTACATTGTCGGACACGGGGCCTTAAACCTGTTGGATTTGGCCGCGCTTCCGACAAAACACACGGATCGCGGCTATTCCACCAATCCACGTGTTTTCCGACAAGTCAGAATTGCAGACTTGTCGGAAAAACGTCAGAGGGATTGAATAGGTCGGAACAGTTTCCAACCGAAAAAAGTCAGAAACTGCTGTCTTTCCGACAAGGCGGCAGTTCAGACTACAATTGAATACCCCCCATAACCATGATCGTCTCCGCGCTCTTCATATACAATGACTCTCACAAAATGCAAGTCTACAAATACAGTGCAGGAGACCATTCAGAGATCGGGACTCGCAGATTGCATCCATGGAACTGCTATATACTGTATTTCACTAATCTCTCCTCTATATACTGTACATCTGACTTGATTTTGTATAACACCTGATTCAGTTCATGTGTGGCTGCGATTACTCACAGATTCGTCAATGAGAAACTATGCAAACGTCAGTGTAAGAATTCCCCTAGTGTACTTCCGTGCGATGGACCTGCATGCCCAAGACACTCCCATTACACGCCCAAGACACCTCTTTGTGATGATTTTAGGTCACCACCTAATCACAAAATTACTGTACACCTTATACTAAGCTTGATTCAAGGGTGGATGCAAATCGGTTTGGTGTTGCATCTTCGGTTGTGAACCCTAAACCGCCCACTGATTGCAGAAGCCGTCTAAAGTAATAGCAATATCATACACAACTGCGTACGCCATCCCACACATTGGTTCGCGCGTTAGTAAGGATTTCTTATGGGCTGCACCTGCTCAGTTTGCTGATTATCGCCCCTAATGTCCGTTCTCTCACCTGTAACCACCACAAACTCAGGACCATTATCACTCTGAAGTAATCAGTGATCTCATCCTCACTATGTCCAGCCACAGCTCCCACGAGCAGGGCCCTCTTATCTCTGTATAAATTTAAAGCTATGTTTCTATTTGTTGAGGTGTACGGTGATAACGTCATGCCCTTTAGACACAGAAATCTGACAACACTACACACCTCAATGTGTGACCATGTGTCCGCCAGCCCCGCCATCTTACACCTGGCACTGGGACAGTATGACTGATATGAGGTGCAGTCTAATGGCCGTGATGGGAAGCAGTCTACCTGCTCTGGCCTGGCGGGTAATAAGAATAAAAAAGAGAACATTACACATGTGTGAGGTCTTGTTACCTTACTTATTGAACCACCCTCGTATTTTGTGCATATGTTGTCTTATTTATGTGGCACCATATAAATCAAAACAAATAAGAATCTTTATATTTATTTTCCATCGTAAACTGTCTAAAAAGTAATAACGACTTCACAGCTTTCAGATATAAGACAGACTGTTTTGCTAAAACATTATGACAGTTATGTGAAATCCAGATGTATAATACAGCTACCCAGAAGCACAGAGAGGGGTGGGTGGGGCATAGTCAGCCCCCCAAGATAGTGTGCCTATGCCACCTCTGCACATGGCAGGGCACAGTTTCTGAAGATGTCTAACAATTGGGCATAGCCGCACACCAACCTTGTTCCTCATTGATCTCATAGTGGCCCTACACATAACAACTCTCTAGCTGCCCAAATAAGATATATATATATGGTCCCTATTTCTTGTATGAAGAAGTATTTATTATACTGAACCGGCAGCAAACCACACATGCACGTACCTAAGCTCCTTATATCGATGGTCACGTCCACGTATCCGTGCTCAGCACTGTGATACATGGCCTCCTTCAGCGCCTTTAGCTTGGCTTTGCTGTTGCGGCTCGGGCACAAGGAGGTGTTGGTTTCAGGCACATCTGTCCCTTCTGCTAGAATCTCCTCAAGTGATAATATGTCACCCTTGTCTTTCTCAGGCTGGGACAGTAGCTTCCGGAATACATTCCTAAGCAAATATAGAAAGGGCACAATCAATGACATTCTTACATTTAAGGAACAAAATTAGATAGAAAGGACATTAAAACCACGGTGACAGATCTTTCAGTCGGACATAGTTATTATTCATCAAAATAAATTAATGTAACAAAGTTTGTGGGAAAAATGCTAACTTCTAAAACTGTACAATCATGGAGATGATAATAAAAAGAGTGATACTAAAGAGAGTGTCACGTAGCGGCACTGAAGCAGAGACCACTCCAAGCAGTTAGAGAACAACAAACGTTACGGGTAAGAGAGTCTATTTATAAAGTACCTGTGCCCGTGTGCAGCCGCTTGGCTGAAAGAGTTCATATCTCCTTGAGGTGCTGTAGAAATCCCATTTCGGTACATTGTTCCTATCATGGGATCTCCTCCGCGTTCCAGCAGTAAACTCGCAAGCTCAAAGTTTCCTGCAGTAATCAGAGAAGAAATTAATGTTCAGTTAATGTTTTGTGCCTATAACCTGCATTTATCTGTACCTGTTGACTACATACACACGTAGGTAGCCATATTGTGGGAAATTATACTGTTTAAGAAAATGGAGCCTATCCAATCATTAAGTAGGAGGTGTATCAAGACTTGGAGAGAGATAAAGTGCAACCATTTATCAAACATGCATTAATCAGTGAAAAGAGTGGAGATGTGGACTATTTGAGAATTTCCCAACAACAACCAATCAAGTTTGAAGCAGCATTTATAAAGGACACTCTATAAAATTATAGGTAGAGGCTGATTGGTTGCTATGGGTAACTTTTCCTCTGGTCCACTTCTCCTCTCTTCTTTATTGTTTGATACAACAACCTCATAGTCTATGAAAATGACAGAAGCTTTTGGTAACATCTCCCTTTAAACTCTCTCCAAGGCTTGATACATCTTCTCCTCAGACACTTAGCAAGAGGCATGTGAGGCAGCCATTTTGTGTGCTGACTGAGCATGCACTCATGAAAGTGCAGACTACAGGTTCACTAAGAACCAGTAACATAGCTGAGAAATAGAGCACTTTGCTATTGAACACTGTAAGATTCACCGCGTGGGATGTACTAAAGCCGAAAATACATCCAAAACTCTGAAAATCCAGTATTCTTTTTGCATTTTCCAGAGAGGGATCTAATCAGATCCCTCTCTGTAAAATGTCCTTCTGTGCATGCGGCTGCATTACTCTGCGCATGCACAGAAGGGCTCCCATGTCCTAAACCCGGAAGTCCTTCTATCGCTAAGGACAGCTCTTATTGGGAGAGCTGTCCTTTGCGATTATAATAGCATTTCTAAGTACATACCGGTTTTATTAACACTGGTATGCACCCGATAAGTGGAGGGATGTCGATAATTAGTACACATAAATTAAAACCATACTAAACTCGGAATCCAATTATCTGTGATAATTTACTGTGGATAGTGACTTTCCTATTAACCCCTCAGGCAGGCAAAGCCAAATCCGCGATAAGTGGGCTTTTGTTCTTCGAAAGGCTTGCCACCTAGCAACAGCAGGTGGGTTAGGCAGCAAGACTCCCGAAATCGCTGAGGGAGAGGAGAGTGAAAGAATTTTCACTTCCTCTCCAACACTTACAGTGGCCGCCGGCGCGTGCGAGCCCACGGTCACGTGCACGTGCGCCTCAGCCACTGACCAGATTTTTTCTGTCAGCGCTAGCATGGAGGACTGTGTCTCTGTCTCTGCGACAGACTCCCTCACAATGTCCTCCATGGCTGACAGTATTATAGGGAAAAGAGCCCATAAAAGGGCAGCACATTCTTCTCCCTCATCCTCTACATCTTCAGAGGATATCCCCACAAAAAGAAGGAAAACATTTTCTGTCAGTAACTTCCTTGACTGACTCCTCTCATGCTGAGGTAAGCAAATCCCCTCAGCAGAACAGAAAGTTATCACCTAGCTCAGGGAGCCTGTTACACAGGAAAAAACTAAAAAAGACAGATAAGAATAAGTCTTATAAAAAAGGGACCTGTTCAGGTGATATGCCCCCATTTCCTGGCATTGTCCGTAGCAGACAGCCTTATAGTGCTCGGAGCAAGCACAATTCTCCTGCCCGTAGTAGGCAAAATATATCTGCCCGTAGCAGGCAGCATTAATTGACCCACTCACAGTACATGGGGTCACCTATAAAACAACCACATTCCGCCTATAATGAACACAATCACTGTTCCTCAGTGGATTGGGAATCCGAGGAGGTGACAAGATCATCCGCTTCTACCCAGTGCGGAGAATTTAGCGATGTCCAAATGGCCAGAGTGGCTTTAGCGGGAAAAACACCTCCACCTAAACTATACGCCACAAATTGGGCACTAAAACATGACTCGGAAGTACAAAAATGTGCCCAGCTGGCATTTAGAGCAACACTCATTAAAGAGGATGAGTTTGTGTTACGCTCTTATACAGGGATACCAGATGTGCCTGCACTATTTGCACCTGGTATAGACCCAGCCCTGAATTCCATAGTGGGCGAAAAGAGATATAATGACACCACTGACCGTACTCTTAGGAAAATACAATATAAGATAGCGAATGCAGCGGGCCCCCTCTTACATGTACTTGACAAAGCCGAACGAGAAGGGGAATCCAGCGTTTCTATAGATTCGCTAGTGGCATCCAAACTTGCTCTCCTTAAGGCTATCAGCAGAGCAATGCTTATTATAGGCCAGACATTCAGTAACATTACCAATACTTGCAGATCCAGATGGCTAACCAGTGCAGGATTAGCAGACTTGGCTCCAAAATACCTAGAATTCCCTAATTTAGAGAATGCCGACTTATTTGGTCCCCAATTTATTGAGGAAGTTAAAATTAGACATAAGGCCCGCAAATCCTTTTCTGACCTCAAAAAAGGGAACGATCAGTTCAAGAAGACCTTTCCACAAAGGGGCCGGACTTCAAGAGCCGCAGGTCCGACCCGAGACTTTCAAGGCAACAGAAGAGCCCAGACAGGAGGCTTCGGTAACAGGTCCAACGACACCACAAGAGCGTCAACCTCCAACGCTTGGAACAACAACAAAAGAGGTCGCAACTACGGTAAGCATACCCGTAC
The DNA here is from genome assembly GCF_028390025.1 of Pseudophryne corroboree. Classification (NCBI taxonomy): domain Eukaryota; kingdom Metazoa; phylum Chordata; class Amphibia; order Anura; family Myobatrachidae; genus Pseudophryne; species Pseudophryne corroboree. The sequence goes on from NC_086449.1 coordinate 731,441,563, forward strand.
CACACAAAACACTAAAGGAATCTTTCGCAGAATGGCAAAAGATTACCACAGACAAATGGTTGTTAAAGACGATTCGGGCTGGGCTAAACCTTCCCCTGATTCGTTTTCCAAGCCTAACAAATCATATTCCTTGTTCAAGGAATTGCAGTCCTCAGCTAGACGAGGTACTTTCACTAGCACTGCTACAGGGAAAAATAGAACCGGCAGACCCAGCAGTAAGGGGCTGGGTAAGCCACCTATTCCCAATATTATAACAGTATGGCTCAATAAGACCAGTGTTAAACGTGAAGGGGTTGAACAGATACTTGAAAGCGAAGAAGTTTTGCATGGAAGGTATCTCAGACATTCCTTATACACTCACAAGGGACTGCTTCTGTATAAAAATAGGCTTAAAAGAAGCTTTCCATTCTATATCAGTTCACCCCAACCACAGGCGATTCCTCAGGTCCTCTTGGAAACACAATTTATACCAGTGGACTGTCATGGAATTTGGCCTCTCATGTGCACCCTATACATTTACACGGGTCATGAAAGCCGTTATGTCTCACCTGCGCCAGCAGAGCGTTTTGTGCAGACCTTGATACCATTTCGAAACACAGAGAAGTAGCCCTCTCCTTATTAGCCGACTTGGGCTTCACTATAAACACCCAGAAATCTATTCTTACTCCAACCAAGACATTAACTTTCCTGGGGTTCAATCTGGACACCCATTCTCTCACTCTAGCAGTTCCGCTGGAGAAATGGTTAGATATCAAAACTTATATACAAATTTTTTTCAAGAAACGCAGATTATCCCTACGCGATTTAGCAACAATTGGGAAAAGGGAACTGCATGGCCTTCTAAGGACCTTACTTTATGCTCATTATACCTGGAAAGAGACGATATTCCTCTCCAGAAGGGCAAAGACGGAGCTGTCACACTAGAACAGTCTCTTTATTCCTCCTCCTCGCCCTCTCCAAGATCCCACACCCTCCATGACAATAACCACAGACGCACTTGGTCAGCCAAAGAATCCCAGCTGCACATCAACATACTAGAACTAATCCTTCTCGCGTCCTACGTCCCCGGACAGCTAAACGAACTAGCAGACTCATTGTCCCGCAAAAGACTGTCCCTAGACTCTGTGGCCCTAAAAGGCCAAGTTTTTCAGACAATAATCCAAACCTTTGGGAACTTGGAAATAGACCTATTCGCCAGTCCCACAAACGCTCAGATCCCGCGATTTGTGTCCAGAATATGGACCAAAGGAGTATGGCAGATGGATGCGATGTCCTTTCCGTGGATGGATCTTCCTCACCCCTATGCCTTCCCCACCCCCGGCACAGCTAACAAATTATACTTGCGATGCTTTTGTACTTGAAGAGTAGCTCCAAGCCAGGGCAGCTCCATAGCGCTGGCAGCGAGCTACTCGTCCCTGCCCGTGTCACAGTGGCTGCGTGTGATGTAACGCAGCCGCAGCGGCCCGCCCCCCAACCGTCCTGGCACGCCTGCATTGCCCGGATCGCGCCCCCTAAACGCCGCCGGCCCGCCCCCTCCCGCCTCTGCCTGTCAATCAGGCAGAAGCGATTGCAGCGCTAATACAGCCGTCGGCTGCCTGGCATGCGCCGGCGCATTTCAGATCTGATCGCTGCTATGCGAGCAAGCACAGCAGCCATCAGGTCTGAATTAGCTCCTATGTCTCATACTTCAATAATGACATTAGTCATACTTAATATACAGTACCTGCAGCTGCAGCCAATTGCAATGGGGTTTCTGAATAATTCTCCTCCCCAGCTTCTAAAGATCCTTCCACGTTAGCACCGGCATCCAGTAGTAACTGTGGACAGAAACACATATACCAGGTGAATATTAGACGTGAAATTAGCATGGCATTTACAATGTGGGCATGTTTTATAGTTCTGTCTATAAAACAAAGAAAGAAAACTGGGAGAAAGGAAACGCAGTGACTTAGAGGTGCGTGCAGTTGCATGCACAGCTGCGATTTCCCGCTCAGGGTAGCCTATATGAGAACATACGCTCAATGGCTCAGCTGCTGTCTTGTGCCCACATCCACAAGCGAGAACATTAGGAACATCGGTGCACCATCGGACCTCTGAGAAACCCTAAGATGTCTCAGACTGAGCAGCTCTCTAAAGACACCGCAGTGGCTGACTAGGGAACCCCCAGAAAATTAGAAAATGGTCCTGAGATGCTTCATTTTTCTAGACAACCCCCAACCCCTGTTACCTCCCCCAAAAGTTGAGTACTTGTCACTCAGTGGGCCTGATTCATGTTTGTAAGAAAAGTAAAACAATGAAATAACTTTGTTCCTGGAACAAACCATGTTGCCATGCAAGGGGAGCAAATACAATACAGTATGTTTTCTGCGCAGGGTAAATACTGGCTGCTTTTGCATGTAGCCTACATATGTTAAACAGCTTTATTTTTACACTGCAATTCAGATTTCAGTTTGAACACACCACACCCAAATCTAACTCTTTCTGCACATGTTACACATTTGCCCCACTTGCAGTGAAGCATGGTTTTGCCCAGTTGCTTGCAAACATGAATCAGGCCCACTGAGAATAAATTCTGTGTGCGTGCCCAATCGCTAATCAATTGTATGTGCAGTGCGGCTGTGGAGCATGCCTTACGCTGACATTGTGTGCACTTATAAATCTGGCCCGTAGCACCACATATTTGTATATAATCCGCTGAAAAAGTGAATTAACAAAAACTATCTGTCATATTACATGAACAGTGCAAAGTAACAGTTTGGGGTCATTACACCTCCCACTGCCAATGCACTACAATAGTCAGTGACGGGTGCTGTACCACAACCATCATTGGTTTAACTACCATACCAGTTCACTCTCTCCCCACCTCCACAGACACAATGGGGGTCATTCCGAGTTGCTCGCTCGTTGCCGATTTTCGCAACGGAGCGATTAAGGCAAAAATGCGCATGCGCATGGTACGCAGTGCGCATGCGCTAAGTATTTTAGCACAAAACTTAGTAGATTTACTCACGTCCGAACGAAGAATTTTCATCGTTGAAGTGATCGGAGTGTGATTGACAGGAAGTGGGTGTTTCTGGGCGGAAACTGACCGTTTTCTGGGAGTGTGCGGAAAAACGCAGGCGTGCCAGGATAAAAACGCGGAAGTGTCTGGAGAAACGGGGGAGTGGCTGGCCGAACACAGGGCGTGTTTGTGACGTCAAACCAGGAACGAAATGGGCTGAGCTGATCGCAGTGTAGGAGTCAGTCTCGAGCTACTCAGAAACTGCTAAGAATTATTTATTAGCAATTCTGCTAATCTTTCGTTCGCTATTCTGCTAAGCTAAGATACACTCCCAGAGGGCGGCGGCCTAGCGTGTGCAATGCTGCTAACAGCAGCTAGCGAGCGAACAACTCGGAATGACCCCCAATATTCTATAGGCAGCGGACATGTAGAGAAATATTACCTGCACCACAGGAATGTGCCCCTGGAGGACAGCGAACGTCAGGGCAGTCCAGTGATAGGTTTCTGGATGAACAGAAGGAAACTTGTGCGCCGTGCTTGGGACCTTAAGTAAAAAGTCAATTATACAGTTTTGAGTCAAATGAATTCCGTTAATGTAATTCTACAATGAACAAGCAGAGACATAGGGGGAGATTTATCAATGCTTGGAGACAGATAAAGTGGAGAAAGATAAATTACCAACCAATCAGCTGCTGTAATTTTTCAAACACAGCCTGTAACATGACAGTTAGCAGCTGATTGGTTGGTATTATTATTATTATTATTATTGGTATTATTATCTCTTTCCACTTTATCTCTCTCCAATCTTTGAAAAATCTGCCCCTTATACTCCTTTTCCACCCAAATCCTGGGTCTGACCTCGGTTCTTGCTGCACTCGCTCCCACCCCCCTGCTGGCATTCCGGCGTTGGTATGCTGACCGGTCAGGCAATAAATATCCGTACTAACTATGTGTTTAGTGTCGCAACGGACAGCTCTATCCGATAAGAGCTGCTCTTTGCGATCAGCGCCGGTGATTGGTCTTCCATGTGCAGAGGGACAAGGTGGCTGCTGAGGGTTCTGGGAGAGCTACAATTAGATCCCTCCCATGAAGAATGCGGAAAGAAGCTCATAGGCTTCTATGTGGTAACGCTCCATACCGAAGTCCTGGCGTCCACAGCTTAGTATAGTATCGGAATTGCGGCAAAAGCCCAAAAAGGGCATTTCGCTGCATTTTCCCGATAGTACATCATGTTCCCTATGCTATTGTTTTAACAGGACCCGGGTGGATGATCTGGGTCACCCATTTACACTGCCCCATTACCCGGTACCAACCCTGCTCGCTACCGGGCTGGATTCCTGGGTAACTGTAATTAGTAAGCATTGCTAATTGTATTCCTTACCTCTACGTTGAGTTCTGCCCCAGCATCCAAAAGCATTTGTACCATTGCTTCATCGCCCCTAACACAGGCGTACATCAGCGGAGTCATTCCCTGCAGAAAACCAACATTTAATTACATAAATATCAACTCTATATTTAATAACATAAATATCAACTCTATTCAATATTTGAGTCTTTTTTATTCACGATTCAGATCACATGCTTTAGGTCACATGATTACATCCTTCCCTAGGTTTTCTGCTGAGATTTGCAGCTCCTTTCCAATATAGTGGAAAAATGAGAGGATAAGGTGTATTTACTATAGATTGATTTACGTCTCCTTTTTTTTTTTTTTTAATTAGTTCTAAATCGATGTTGGGTTTCCAGGGTAAATGTGTTAAACACACACTTACTAACATTTAAAAATGGATATAAAAAAAAAATATGTGTATTTCAGTCCCTGAAACCCAATATCGATTGAGATCATTTGAAATCGGTAAAAATCTATGGAAATCAACCTTCAGTATATACACCCATAAGTGTGTTTTTCACAATTCCCACAGATACTTGACAAGAAAAAAAAAATTTTCTGAGAAAAACTGAGGTAAACTCAAATGGTGGCAAAAAGGGAGATTCAAAATAATTTTTTGCAACAAATTGATGTGTCTGCCCTGTTGTCAAATATAACAATGATTGAGGTGTCAATCGTGCATACAACAGAATGATCAGGTGTTGCTGCCCTGTTCTTATAAAAACTGAGTATTAATCCAGATTACCTAATAGCTATACAACAAGGTGAAGGTGGGATGAATATGATATAACTGCTACTTTTTATTTCACGCCATAACGAATGATAAAACAAGTAAATAACATCAAATACAATAGAATTTAGAAGACCTTAGATGATATCAAGGGGCCCATTTATCAACGATAAAACTCGTTGGGAATGATAAAAATTGCTGTGTATGATAAATGGTGCTCTACCCAATCAGATCCCAACTGTCATTTTTCAAACACATATCAGTTAGGAGCTGAACACAGGAAAGGAGCTGAACACAGGACAGGAGCTGAAAAAATGACAGGAGCTGAACAGCTGAACACAGGACAGAAGCTGAAAAAATGACAGTTGGAAGCTGAACACATGAAAGTTGGGAGCAGAACACATGATAGTTTGGAGCTGACCACATGACAGTTTGGAGTTGAACATGACAGTTAGGAGCTGAACACATGACACTTAGGAGCTGACTAAATAACAGTTTGGAGCTGAACACATGACAGTTGGGAGTTGAACACATGACAGTTGGGAGCTGATTTGATGGACACCATTTATCATACGCAACGAACTTTATCACTTACAAGTTTTATCACTCGTTGATAAATGAACCCCCAAATCTTTTAAAGAGGACAAGTTGCCGATAGCAACCAATTCGTTTTTAAGTACATTCTACAAAATGATAGATAGAATGTGATTGTCTTGTCCTCATTAAAAAGTTTGTTACATTGGCACGTGTTGCTTTATAAGATACATCATAAGACAAGAATATGGGACCAATGTAGAATGAAAAGAAGTGTATCAACAGCCATACAGAGGAGGAGAATTATCAAATCTTGCAGAGATATAAAAGTGGAGAAGTTGCTCATAGTAACCACAGCCTGTAAAATGACAGAAGCTGGTTGGAATGGCCAACTTCTCCACTTTTGATAAATATCCTCCTGTGTATGGCTTCCCTTCTGTTGACCCCTTCTCCTTATATTTAACATTCTCCAAGATTTGATAAATCTCCCCCACGGTGCCTTACTCCATTAGATCCTGGCAAGGGTGAAGTGAAGTAACATATAACTTAAATATCTCAAATGGCTAAATAACAGGACTCAGCAGAAAATAATCCACCTGTCACTGCCAATAATAATATAACTTCTATTCAGCAGTGTATAGAGATCTGGGGGATGTCTGTGTGCAGCAGGTCCAACCACGGCCCCTCCAGTAGCTGTTTAAATGCACATCTACCTTGTTGTGTGGTGTTTTACTGCACACCATGCACCCAGGACCAATCACTGTGCCTCAACTGTTCTCCTGCTGCGCCATCTTTCCATTGATAAATTTGGAAAAGATGTTGCATGCAGAGCAAAGACTGTGCAACTGCACCAGTTCCTCCCTGCTTCTATCAGGGCATGTTCTATCATTTATGGGATGTAGTTGCTTTACCAGTGGTGAGGGTCCCGGCAGTCAGGATACCAACGCCGGAATCCTAAACGCTTACAATGCCGGCAGCCGGAATTCCGGCAAACAGGGGCTATTCCCACTCGTGGGCGTCCACGATACCCGTCGAGTGGGAAGAGAATCTGCGCTCTGCTGCGCTCACCCCCCGCCGGCATTCTAACGGCCGGGATCCCGTGGTCGGGATGCGGATCTCCGGGATCCCGATCGCTGGCATTACAGCACCAACCCATCATTTATATGCAGCAGATTACATTTCCTTACTTGTTCGCTCATGCTGTTGATTCCTTCAGGACCCAGCAAAGTCACAGCTTGTTTGACCAAGTCCGTCCTCCCGCAGTTCAACATCCTAAATCCAAGGTCTTGCTTAAACTTAGCTTCTGTGGCCACGGCGTCTAGTTTGCGAGACGCACAAAAACAGTCATCGGCCCTGCAGAAGAAAACAGTCACTAGCTTAACATGCAGCCTTGCTGGTTTCACATTTGTATTTGTTCTTATTAATTCCAACTGAGGCCACAAATAGGAATCAATGTATTATGCATTTCTGTGTCACTGTACTTTTAAGGCCTGATTGCTTCCCGTATTGAACACTGACGTTGGAGAGGCTCTTCTTGGTTATTGATGTCAGAAGGTCATTTTCAAGAGGGCTTTTCACTGTTCCTTCCACAGTATCACTTAATGATAGATGTCTTATGTTTGATCATTAGTGGTTAGATAATATACTGTAGGGTTGCAATCTATATTATTACATACAGTACTATACATCATATAACCTAACACCACTAATATCTGCATCCAGCTTCCATTTAGTGGCAACATCTTTACTGTATCTCAGCACATACTGTACATTATATATACACAAATATCTATCTATCTATCTATCTATCTATCTATTTATATTAAGTAAATAGCAGTAATATCACTGTGGCACTTTATAACCTGTATTCATGATGCTCACACCTTAGTTTAATGGCACTAGCTGCTTCAGTGGTAGAACACAATTATAGTATCAATGGGCTTAGCTCAGTGGTTCGCAAACTCGGTCCTCAAGGCACCCTAACAGTCCAAGGATATCCATGGATGAGCACAGACGTATAAATCAAAGTGACTGAGGTACTGATTAAGTCATCTGTGCCCAAGCATGATTATCCTTAAAATTTGGACAGTTAGGGTACCTCAAGGACCTAGTTTGGGAACCTCTGGCCTAGCTGATGTCTTAGTCCAGTGGTTTCCAAACTTTTTTGAATCACGGCGCCCTAGAGTATCCAAATTTCTTTCACGGCACCCCTAGGCCAAAAATTTCTTATTGAGAAATTTAGAAAGAAATATTAAATTAAGTAGATTGTGTTTATATGTCAATTGTGTTGTGAGGGACAAGATTTGCTTCTGTTTGTCCCCATATTTTATGACTGACAGCTACTAGCACTATTTTTGCCTATTATATTGACCATAAATAATTTGAATTGGTCATGGACCACCAATCCAAGGCACCCCTGCAAGTGTCCCGAGGCACCCCAGGGAGCCACGGCACACAGTTTAGGAATCACTGTCTTAGCCCCCTGTCCGTCTGCCCCTCCCCCTTAGAATGTAAGCTCTCACGAGCAGAGCCCTCTTCGCTTGTGCGCTTATTTCTTCCTCACTTATACCATCATCTCCTCCCTTCTGCAAACAGTGGCACTGAATCCTTGGGCACAGCCGGCACTGCGTTTGCGGGTATTATGACTGCAAATGCAGCAATAGTTATGAAGCCTGTATCCCAGGTTCTACAGTATTTAGGGCCTGATTCAGACCTGATCGCTCTTGTGCAAAATCGCACAGTGGCCGATTATCGATAGACCGCATGCGTATGCGCCACAATGCGCAGGTGTGTTTCCAAACAGCGACAGGATGATGCAAAAATTTCAATTGTACGGGCGTTCGCAAGGTGACTAGCTGTTATCTGGGAGTGTCAGGAAAAATGCAGGCGTTCCCAAGTGTTTTCAGGGCGGGTGTGTAACGTCAGCTCCGGCCCCGATCAGCCTGATTCTATCGCACTGTAGGAGTAAGTCCTGGGCTGAGCACAGACTGCACAGTATGGAAAAATCATCAGATGGTGAGTGAGTTGCAAACGGATTTGCAGCTGTCAGCTGTCTGGCAGAATTTTCACATGCCGTACACATGCAATCGCACACCTGTATGGGGCGGGTTTTCACTCTCCATGGGCGGTGGCTATCTGATTGCAGACTGTTGCAAAAACGCATAGCACCAATCAGGTCTGAATCGGGCTTTTGGGGGGTAATTCTGAGTTGATCGCAGCAGCAAGTTTGTTAGCAATTGGGCAAAACCATGTGCACTGCAGGAGGGGCAGATATAACATTTGCAGAGAGAGTTAGATTTGAGTGGGTTATTTCGTTTCTGTGCAGGGTAAATACTGGCTGCTTTATTTTAACACTGCAATTTAGATTTCCGATTGAACACACCACACCCAAATCTATCTCTCTCTGCACATGTTATATCTGTCCCCCCTGCAGTGCACATGGTTTTGCCCAACTGCTAACAAATTTGCTGCTGCAATCAACTCAGAATTAGGCCCTAAGTACTGACTTTTGCACTTTTTGTTTGCACTGTTTCTGTACTGTATAAGACACTGTGAACCCCTTGTAGTGCCTTATAAATATATATAATTAATAATGAAACAAATATAATTAATAAATAATATTGCTCTTTTAGTCAAATAACATTATTTTTGCACCTGAATACATTAATTAAATAATATTGCCCCGTAAGAGTATTTATTAATGTTATTTTCCTCCTTTATCAATACACACTGAGGAAGCCGCTGACGTAATCATAGGCGGGGAAACGCATCTGTCATCACTTCCACATACAGGATCCAGCAGCAAAGACATCAGCGAGCCGGCCGGCCGCAGGAGTGACAGCCCCATCATTGGTCGGGGGAGGAGGAGTGCGCTTTTGAAAAATACCCGGAGGCTCCAGATAAGGCTGATTCAGCCGGGAGGGGTTGTTCAAGGACACTGCACAGGCACAATATAATATATTCTTGATCATATGAAAGATATGAACTGCTATATAAGAGGCTATAATCACGCATGATCTGCTTGGCTAAACAGCAGGAGCCTTTATATATGGAAAGTGCTTCTAACTGATGGACGCTTGTGACGTTTGTGGCTTTTAATAACGTGAGGAAAAAAGGTTCATCGGTTAATAAGGATTTTATCAATGCATGCTATGCTGAATTATTAAGACCTGGAGTGAGAGACCCTTGGCATGTTTGTGTGCTACTAACTACAAACGTTGGACAATCTATTTTTGCTTGATCTGTCTTATTAACTGCAGCAGCCTCACTAACACTGCATGTTTATACGTACAGAAGGGAAATACAAACAGCACATTCAAAATAGAGGTGCTAAGTGTGGTCTTGAGCGACTCTGAATGAAAGTAATATACATTGTTAGGTAATTGTCAGATTGTGTTTGGGCTGTGTCCCCGGAGGGGGCGCTAGTGGGTCAGTGGAGGTAGATGGGAGAAAACGAGGAGGCTGGATAACGTTCCTGCGCATGAGCGCAATGGTATTTATTTGGCAGATGATATTATACAGAATGGTAGCAGAAACAATAATAACAGATGAATAAAGTCAATCACTCAGTATGATAACTGAAAGTCTATGGCAATGGATGACAGATGACTTGAGAAAATAATATCCGGTAAAATATAAACAGAAGAACAAGTGCTTGTGAAATGGTTCTGGTTTGGAAACCAGTGCAGGTTTTAACACAGGAAACTTAGGCAGCAAGGTGGAAATGGCAAACCTGAGCAGAGGCAGGAGTCTGACTTCACAGTGCAGGTGATGAGGCACTGGCAGCAGCAAGCTGTATCACAGGTGGAGGAATGAAACACACCTGGAGTCAGTCTTCAACTGCAGGCTGAAGCACACAAGGTGGTGATGAGTGTGAAGCCTTGTTTGCAGGTTGCAGGTATTGCTGGGCCTTGAAGTTCCACGGAGCTATGCAGAGTAACCAGGAGTACAAGTTCTTAACAGAGAACCAGGAACACAGGAGGAACAGGAACAGATCCTTTCACATGGGTCGCTGGAGAGACACAAAGTCCAGGATGCCTGCAGACTGATCCTGCAGTCTCTTATGTACCCCATGGTGCACAGGGATTGGATGAGTGAAGGAAAGTGGGTGCGGCCAAGCACCGGATTGGCCGCAGTGTACTGGCTGTTTACAGACTGTCATGGCGGCGCCCACGCTGCGGCCTAGCAGGGACGCGGCGCGCTACATGCCCGCTGTCTCAGGAGTGTTCCCAGGCCCTTGATGATGTCCCATGGCAGGGGCATAGGCGACAGGTGACCGCAGGGAGCCAGGACGGAGTCCGCAGCGGCGGACGGATGTCAGCCTGGTAAGTCGATTCCTGACAGTACCCCCTCCTTTAGGGGTGGACACCGAACACCCACGTGATTTGGAGGGATGAGTGCTGTGGAAGACACGGACCAACCTAGGAGCATGGACATCGGACGAATTCACCCAACTTCTCTCCTCTGGGCCATAACCGGACCAATCGACCAGGTACTGGAGACGTCCATACCGACAACGGGAGTCCAGAATTTTGTTGATCTCGAATTCCACGCCCCGCTGAGTTCGAACCTTGGGACCTACTGGAAGAGTATTCTGAAAGCGGTTTAGGACTAGAGGTCTGAGGAGAGAAATATGAAAAGCGTTAGGTATACGAAGGGAAGATGGTAACTTTAATTTATAGGCCACTGGGTTGATGACTCTTTCGACAGGGTAAGGACCAATGAAGCGTGGTGCAAACTTCATGGATGGGACCCTGAGACGGAGGTTACGGGTTGATAGCCAAACCTTGTCCCCAGGTTTCAAATGGGGAACCGCACGTCTCTTGCGGTCGGCAAAGACCTTGTACCGACTGGAGGCCTTTTTGAGGGAAACGTGAATTTTTCTCCAAATAGATGAAAACTGAGTCAGAGCAGTAGTGGCAGCAGGAACATCCATATGAGGGAGTTCTTGGAAATCAGGTACACGGGGATGTTGCCCATATACTGCAAAGAATGGTGTCATTTCAGTGGCAGTATGGTATCGAAAGTTGTGGGCAAACTCGGCCCATGGGAGCAGATCGAACCAGTCATCCTGGGAAGATGAAACATATAATCTTAAAAAAGTCTCAAGTTCTTGATTGACCCTCTCTGTCTGCCCATTCGTCTGAGGATGGTATGAAGATGAAAACTTCAGTTTGACCTGCATGGCAGAACAGAGGGCCCTCCAAAACCTCGCTACAAACTGTACCCCCCGGTCAGATATTATTTCAGAGGGTAAACCATGTAAGCGGAAAATCTCCCGTAGGAAGATTTGGGCAAGTTTTGGGGCAGAAGGGAGACCCTGGAGAGGAACAAAATGAGCCATCTTGGTGAATCTGTCCACTACAACCCAAATGGTATTATGTCCTTGAGAAGGAGGAAGGTCGGTGATAAAATCCATGGACAGGTGTGACCAGGGACGACTAGGGATAGACAGTGGTTGTAACTGACCTGCTGGAGACTGACGAGGAGTCTTGTGCTGCACACATTTAGGACAGGATGCCACGAAATCCTGGATGTCCATTTTCATCTTTGGCCACCAATATGTAGCAGAAAGGAACTTGTAGGTCTTCAGGACCCCAGGATGACCAGTAAACTTGGATTGATGGGCCCAAGATAGCAACTTGGGACGGAGATCTGGGGAAACAAAAGTCTTACCAGGAGGAGGAGCTGGGGAGACTTGAGATGCAGCGAAAACCACGGGACTCAGGATGGAATGTGGCACTGAGTCAGATGTTCCTTCTTCAGATTCCATGGATCGGGATAACGCGTCGGCTTTCACATTCTGCGAACCTGGGCGGAAATGAAGCTTGAAATTAAAACGTGAGAAAAACATAGCCCACCTGGACTGGCGAGGGTTAAGGCACTGAGCTGCCTTTAAATATAGCAGGTTTTTATGATCCGTGTAGATATTAAACGGATGTTTGGCCCCTTCTAGGAGATATCTCCATTCCTCGAGAGCCAGCTTGATCGCCAGTAGTTCTTGATCTCCCACGGAGTAGTTAGCTTCTGCAGGAAGAAACTTTCGAGAATAAAATCCACTAGGGTGGACTTTCCCATCGGATCCCTTCTGGGAGAGAACAGCTCCAACCCCAACTGTAGAGGCATCTACCTCCAACTCGAATGGTCTGTTGACATCTGGCTGAGACAGCACTGGAGCAGACATAAAGGCTAGCTTGATCTTCTGGAAGGCTGCCAAGGCTTCTTCTGACCAGTTGGAATGGTCTGCCCCTTTCCGAGTCAGGTTGGTAATAGGAGCGATGAGAGTGGAGAATCCTCGAATAAATTTTCTATAGTAGTTGGCGAAACCCAGGAATCGCTGGATAGACTTGAGAGAGTTTGGAATGGACCAATTGGCAATAGCTTCCAATTTTGTCGGGTCCATCTGAAGATCCGATCCGGAAATTATATAACCCAGGAAGGGTATAGAGGGAACTTCAAAGGTGCATTTAGATAGTTTCCCGTAGAGCCGGTTCTCACGAAGACGTCGGAGAACTTCACAAACTTGTAGACGATGAGATGGAAGGTCTTGGGAGAAGATAAGGATATCATCTAAGTAAACAACGAGGTACTTATACAGGACATCACGAAAGATTTCGTTCACAAAGTGTTGGAACACTGCTGGAGCATTACTCAACCCAAATGGCATTACCAGGTATTCATAATGGCCATCTCGAGTGTTGAAAGCTGTCTTCCACTCGTCACCACTCCGGATTCTGACGAGATTATAGGCACCGCGGAGATCTAACTTGGTGAAGATGCGGGCTCCTTTAACTCTGTCAAATAATTCGGTAATGAGTGGTAATGGATAACTATTCTTGATAGTAATGTCATTGAGACCCCGATAGTCAATGCATGGACGCAGTCCTCCATCCTTCTTTTTAACAAAGAAGAAACCTGCACCAGCGGGAGATGATGACGGACGGATGAATCCCTTCTGAAGATTCTCTCTGATGTAATTACTCATCGCCTCAGTTTCAGGAACAGACAACAGGTAGGTGCGCCCCCTAGGTGGCTTCTTGCCAGGAAGGAGATCGATGGGACAATCCCATTCCCTATGGGGCGGCAGGATATCAGCAGCCTTTTCACAGAAGACGTCTGAGAAGTCTTGATAAGCTGCTGGGAGACTTGACTGTGTCTTTACTTCGGTAGACTTAATGGGACACACTTGGGCTAAGCAGGATTGATGACAATGTGAACCCCATGAGGTAAGCTGCAACGTTGACCAGTCAAACTGTGGATTATGTAGCTGGAGCCAGGGCATGCCCAAGACAATCTCCTGGGTGGCTTGAGGGATGACCAGGAACTTGATCAGTTCAGAATGGAGAAATCCAACTCCCAGAACCACTGGAACAGTTTGATGAGAAATGTTCCCCTTGGAGATTCGACTACCATCCACAGCAGTAATGTAAACTGGACAAGAAAGTTCACAGGTAGATAGGCAAAATTTATTTACCGCAGCTTGGGTGATAAAGTTTCCTGCAGCACCGCAGTCCACTAATGCTGACGCAGACTGGAGCCCAACTGGAGTCTCTAGCATCACTGGAAGGATGAGGTCTTGTTGAGAAGGAGCTTGACTGAAAGATCCTAACTTGACTCCTCCCTTACAAGTCAGGATCTGGCGTTTCCCGAACGCACCGTGCAGGAGTTAATCTGATGGCCCGCAGCAGCACAGTATAGGCAGAGTCTCTCACGTATTCTTCTTGCCCGCTCTTCAGGAGTTAGGCGGGACCTATTTATCTGCATAGGCTCGTCAGAAGAGGGAGACTGGAACTGTACAGAAGGTATGAACCTTGATCTGCGTGGCTCACTCCGAGCGCGTTCATTATTGCGTTCGCGGATGCGAGAGTCCAACTTAATGCACAGGGAGGTCAAATCAGACAGTTGAACAGGAATGTCACGGGTCGCCAATTCATCCTTGATCCGATCCGAGAGTCCGTGCCAGAAAGCTGCTACCAGAGCTTGGTTGTTCCACTGAACCTCTGCAGCCAACGTCTGGAACTGGATGACATATTGTCCCATGCTTCGGGTACCTTGACGAAGTTGGATCAGGTCTGCCGAAGCTGATGTCGCACGACCAGGCTCGTCAAAGATCCGTCTGAAGGTTGACACGAAGTCTGTGTAGTTGTTAATCAGAGGGTCAGCACGTTCCCACAGAGGAGACACCCAACTCAGAGCAGATCCAGAGAGTAAGGAGATGATGTAGGCAACCTTGGATCTTGGCGTGGGGAAATTATGTGGCAATAACTCAAACTGTATTTCACATTGATTGAGAAACCCGCGACATAACTTAGGACTGCCATCATACTTGCTCGGCACGGGCAGATGCAGACGTGACACTGGAGCTGATGCAGCCGGCATAGAAGAACTCACAGCACTGGCAGGTGCTGGAGTAACAGGAACAGTAGGAGAGAGTACACTAGGCAGGGATTGCTGTAGTGTATCTAATCGGGAGGACATCCCTTGCAGGAATTGAAGCATCTGCTGCTGCGCAACCTCTTGACCATCCAGACGGGAGACCAGATTTTGCAAGGCCTCTGACCCCACACTCCGTCCACCATCCGAGTCCATCGATCCTGGACTTACTGTCAGATTGTGTTTGGGCTGTGTCCCCGGAGGGGGCGCTAGTGGGTCAGTGGAGGTAGATGGGAGAAAACGAGGAGGCTGGATAACGTTCCTGCGCATGAGCGCAATGGTATTTATTTGGCAGATGATATTATACAGAATGGTAGCAGAAACAATAATAACAGATGAATAAAGTCAATCACTCAGTATGATAACTGAAAGTCTATGGCAATGGATGACAGATGACTTGAGAAAATAATATCCGGTAAAATATAAACAGAAGAACAAGTGCTTGTGAAATGGTTCTGGTTTGGAAACCAGTGCAGGTTTTAACACAGGAAACTTAGGCAGCAAGGTGGAAATGGCAAACCTGAGCAGAGGCAGGAGTCTGACTTCACAGTGCAGGTGATGAGGCACTGGCAGCAGCAAGCTGTATCACAGGTGGAGGAATGAAACACACCTGGAGTCAGTCTTCAACTGCAGGCTGAAGCACACAAGGTGGTGATGAGTGTGAAGCCTTGTTTGCAGGTTGCAGGTATTGCTGGGCCTTGAAGTTCCACGGAGCTATGCAGAGTAACCAGGAGTACAAGTTCTTAACAGAGAACCAGGAACACAGGAGGAACAGGAACAGATCCTTTCACATGGGTCGCTGGAGTGACACAAAGTCCAGGATGCCTGCAGACTGATCCTGCAGTCTCTTATGTACCCCATGGTGCACAGGGATTGGATGAGTGAAGGAAAGTGGGTGCGGCCAAGCACCGGATTGGCCGCAGTGTACTGGCTGTTTACAGACTGTCATGGCGGCGCCCACGCTGCGGCCTAGCAGGGACGCGGCGCGCTACATGCCCGCTGTCTCAGGAGTGTTCCCAGGCCCTTGATGATGTCCCATGGCAGGGGCATAGGCGACAGGTGACCGCAGGGAGCCAGGACGGAGTCCGCAGCGGCGGACGGATGTCAGCCTGGTAAGTCGATTCCTGACAGTAATAGAATAATTTATATCAGGATATAGTAGAAAGTTTATTAGAATATAAAATATATTAATTTCTTTGGAGCTGAATATTACTAGATACTATCGAGTATAATCATCTATTAATTGGTTTTATGTATTAATATTTTATGTGATGTTGGCCGGTATCAAGTATTATATGTATGTATGTATGTATGTATGTATGTATGTATGTATAGAGTAAATTTTATGTGAAAATAAATATCCACAACAGTTTGGAGTGTGCAGTTCTTGTATTCGTTTTTTTTATCAATACATAATGGTTGCCCTCAGTAAAAGTGTATTGACCGTTCTCTCTGTCTGGAAAGCATGCGGTTTGAAATATATTGTCTGTCACAACCAAGTCTTGCTTTGGTGGGTTATTCTGTCAGTTTTACTGCGGTGTTCAAAACCGCTGCTTGATAAATCTGTTGGTTTCTATTCCTTACTAATGAAGAGTCGGCACAAGAGTGTGTCTGGGGGTGATTTCTAAATGTTCCTACAGCAATTCCAGCATTTTTTTTGCCAGTTTTTCTTTTTTAGTAAAATTCAAAGCTGAAAAAAAAAAAAAAAAAGTGCTGTAACATTGTTCTGACAAGGTGTAAAAATTGGATTTCCTTTGGCCACTTAATGATGCCCATAATGCATTTTGTTTAGTAATTGAATGACACTGTTCCTTTCATGTACTTGCTTTAGTAAATTAACTTTTAATACATTTAATAACACAGTTATGGGAATGCCCTGCTATTTAAGATGACTCCTCATGCCTCGATTTGCAGACCCCTCCTAAACTGATATCTAATATATTATTTATCACATATTTATTTATTTCTAGCATTCTTCATTGCATGCAACATTTGTCATTAAAAGGAATGTCATTATTAATTGACGACTTCATTAAGAGATGTAAAGGATGATTTAATGGATAAATAAGCGACCTATATTTTAAAAAATAAGAATTTACTTACCGATAATTCTATTTCTCGGAGTCCGTAGTGGATGCTGGGGTTCCTGAAAGGACCATGGGGAATAGCGGCTCCGCAGGAGACAGGGCACAAAAAGTAAAGCTTTCCGATCAGGTGGTGTGCACTGGCTCCTCCCCCTATGACCCTCCTCCAAGCCTCAGTTAGATTTTTGTGCCCGGCCGAGAAGGGTGCAATCTAGGTGGCTCTCCTAAAGAGCTGCTTAGAGAAAGTTTAGCTAGGTTTTTTATTTTACAGTGAGTCCTGCTGGCAACAGGATCACTGCAACGAGGGACTTAGGGGAGAAGAAGTGAACTCACCTGCGTGCAGGATGGATTGGCTTCTTGGCTACTGGACATCAGCTCCAGAGGGACGATCACAGGTACAGCCTGGATGGTCACCGGAGCCTCGCCGCCGGCCCCCTTGCAGATGCTGAAACATGAAGAGGTCCAGAATCGGCGGCAGAAGACTCCTCAGTCTTCTAAAGGTAGCGCACAGCACTGCAGCTGTGCGCCATTTTCCTCTCAGCACACTTCACACGGCAGTCACTGAGGGTGCAGGGCGCTGGGAGGGGAGCGCCCTGGGAGGCAAATGAAAACCTATTTGGCTAAAAAATACCTCACATATAGCCTCCGGGGGCTATATGGAGATATTTAACCCCTGCCAGAATACACTAAAGAGCGGGAGACGAGCCCGCCGGAAAAGGGGCGGGGCCTATCTCCTCAGCACACAGCGCCATTTTCCTTACACAGCTCCGCTGGTCAGGACGGCTCCCAGGTCTCTCCCCTGCACTGCACTACAGAAACAGGGTAAAACAAGAGAGGGGGGGCAAAATAGTGGCAAAAATTATATTATAAAAGCAGCTATACAGGGAGCACTTATTATAAGGCTATCCCTGTCATATATAGCGCTTTTGGTGTGTGCTGGCAAACTCTCCCTCTGTCTCCCCAAAGGGCTAGTGGGGTCCTGTCTTCGTTAAGAGCATTCCCTGTGTGTCTGCTGTGTGTCGGTACGTGTGTGTCGACATGTATGAGGACGATATTGGTGTGGAGGCGGAGCAATTGCCAAATATGGGGATGTCACCTCCTAGGGGGTCGACACCAGAATGGATGCCTTTATTTATGGAATTACGGGATAGTGTCAACACGCTAAAACAGTCGTTTGACGACATGAGACGGCCGGACAATCAGTTAGTGCCTGTCCAGGCGCCTCAAACACCGTCAGGGGCGGTAAAACGCCCTTTGCCTCAGTCGGTCGACACAGACCCAGACACAGGCACTGATTCCAGTGGCGACGGTGACGAATCAACCGTATTTTCCAGTAGGGCCACACGTTATATGATTTTGGCAATGAAGGAGGCGTTACATTTAGCTGATACTACAGGTACCACTAAACAGGGTATTATGTGGGGTGTGAAAAAACTACCTATAGTTTTTCCCGAATCAGAAGAACTAAATGATGTATGTGATGAAGCGTGGGTTGCCCCCGATAAAAAGATGCTAATTTCAAAGAAGTTATTAGCTTTATACCCTTTCCCGTCAGAGGTTAGGGCGCGCTGGGAAACACCTCCTAGGGTGGACAAGGCGCTCACACGCTTATCTAAACAAGTGGCGTTACCCTCTCCTGAGACGGCCGCACTTAAAGATCCAGCAGATAGGAGGATGGAAAATATCCAAAAAAGTATATACACACATACAGGTGTTATACTACGACCAGCTATAGCGACAGCCTGGATTATTAATTATTAATTATTATTAATTGACTTATTAATTGACTTATTAATTGACATTATTAATTGACGACTTCATTAAGAGATGTAAAGGATGATTTAATGGATAAATAAGCGACCTATATTTTAAAAAACAAATTATAAAACATATATATGCACTGAAACCTGCTGAGTTACTATACGTACTTTAATTGTCGTGGCTCGCAGTCCACTCCAGGAAGCAGAAGACGGGCAGCTTGTCGCACATCATCGCTATCAACGGAAAAACTGCGGCGGTATCCTGCGTGAGCTACAGCGACGCGGATCCATTCCATTAGGGGTGGGAGCATTAGGAATGGCCTGAAAAACAAAGAGAATCAAGTGGTCAGCTGTAGGATTCCAGAATATTCTCCTGTCATCAAATCGTTCTCTTTCTGCATTGTGAAATATAAATTGAGTCCCGGGACAGTCCTACGGTGGTTGGCCGTTCTCCCAGACCACATCCTGTGTGCCTTCCAGCTGACATGACTGACAACCTGTGTACAGTATGTGTAATTTCCCCACTTGTGTAACACAATACATGTGTTCTGAATAGAGATAACTTTGTTGCTCATATTGTCAGTTATTAAAACAGAACCACTTGGAATTTGTTAATTCTCCCCTGAAATCATTTGCCTGGTATGATGTCATAACATAATTCAAATGAGGACTTGACTTTTGTTCCAGCCAGAGACGCTAATATGGAGCAATTGATCCTTACTTTGAAATAATAGAATCAATTAAATTCACAAATAAACTGTTTTGATACCTCCCAACTGTCACTATTTAGTTGAGAAAGTCCAAGTTTAAGGGCTGTATCCCACTGTCATGATTGGGACTGCATTGTACTGATCAGCATGGAAGTTGAGTGGCATGCCCCATTCACCACTAACTAACATAGCAGAGCAAAGGTGAATGGGTGCAGTGTGCACCAGACACTAAGGATGGCCACTGACCATCTCACACCGTTGAGCAATAGTTTTGCAGTCGATGGATATTCACCAATGGTGACCACTGTCTGCGGTGGACCAGGCCGCAGTCTGCACATGCTCGATGGTTTTCTCCTAATGGTTAAAAACTATCAACCACCAATGGGTGACCTGTTGATTGTCATCCAAACAAGGCACCAGTTCCAAGGAAAGGATGACTAGAGGATACCAGAGTTGTATAAGGGGCCCCCTATTTCGGTATGCCCCAGCGGTGTCATCACGCCACTCCAGGACATGGCAATGCCCCCTGTCCTTATTCTCCAACTTGGAATGTTGGTAAATATGTTATATGCATATAACTGGTGCATATACTTTTAAATGGCAAAATAATGGTTTGTAACATTGAAACATACAGGACACAATCATAAAGGCTACTATACCACACTACATACACAAAAAGAAAATAAGTCAATTCTTCAAAGGTCTATTCTGGGTACAGTCTAACATATATCATAAAGATGGTTGTAAAGTTTAAACTAATTCTGGTTAACTGTACCCAGGATTTATCATTGAGGGTGGAGTCAGATGCATATATTACAGTATCTATTACAATACGTCCTATTAGAATCAACTGAAGCTCCGCCCAGTGTTCGTATGGGAACAGATATAGGTCAAAAAGCAATTTGCACAACTGCACCTGTATTTGAGTCTTCCACAAAGTGCATACTTCTGCAAAGCAGGACTACAAGCTGTCAGTCATTCACTGTTACCTACCGTGTGTTAAATGGTATCTTAAGCTGCTGTTTAAAGAGATAACTCAGCAATTTACCCCAACAATGCTATTCCAGACCAATTTGCAGCTTCATCAATTCTTTTTTTTAAATGCCTTACATTCCGAATTTTGCTTCTAAAATCTATACATCGGCAATACTTCCTCATGGATATTACACCACCCTATTTCACACTGCTTACTGTAATGCAACTTCTGCACATTTATTTATCCAATTATACAGTATTTATAGATCTGTGGGTAACAGATATATTCTCAGTAGTTTCAATTTTAAAAGATTTACAGTACGCCTGTAAAACGCAGGGATATAGATGGCCTGACTGATTACTCTGTGCTGGATAGCTATCATTTACACTGCTGGACAGAACAGCAGATTACTAGACGTTTCCTCTCACTTGTTCTCACTCTCTACTAACCTTGAATATAAAAAAAAAAATAGGTACATTTTTATAGGAATTTTTATTTTTATAAATCCTTTAACTTTTTATTTACCATAAAACAAAATGAATATAATCAATATAATTATAAGTAAATTGAACACAAAAATAAAATACAAAATTCTACTTTCCTTTGGGCCAGCGTTTCCCCAATACGGCAGGTTGAACCAAATGTTACTAACTTTCTAATTTCTGTTGCTAGGTCCTGAGCACCCTAGCCAACCCCTGAGCTGAAAAGCAGCGTATCATCCAGCTGGAAGGCATCCAACGCCCCCTCCCTTCCCTGTTTCCTACCTAGGCAGGCAGGAGATGCCGTCATTATCCTCGCCTCCTCATAATGAATGCGTGGCGCTTAGCTTTGACATCAAACTCCAAGCATAATGCTGTCATTGAGGAGCAGCAGCCGACAACTTCAAATGTAAAAAGCCACAGAGGGTAAATAAATGATATTATATAATTAATTTAGTGTTTTAAGTGTCCCTTAGCCATTGGTGCCTAGACTCCACTAATGGAAGTGCTGGACCTTCTCCGACTACAAAACCTTTTTGTAACTTCAAACGGTTATCTGGAGCACATGCTCCAGTATAACTACTTACGACGTATAGAGACCAGCTGCGCCATGCATGGCCGTAACTAGGTGTGTGCAGAAGGTGCATTGCCCACAGCACACTTGCCCTGTGGGCGCACCTTCTACATCAGGGACGTACAGTCAGGGGAGGCAGGGGAGGCAGTGCCTCCCCTGTCTAATGATTAAAATAATACAAAGAAGATACTTATGACACAGCTACTGTGTCATAAGTATGTAGTTTAGTCTTTATATTATGTTAATCCATTTTATGATGTCTCCTGCTATCATTTGTTAGAGGGCTGGAAGCGGGGGGCGGTAAAAGCCCATTAAAAAATGGTATGTAAGCGGCACCTCTAGAAGTGCCTCTTTGCCCAATCACATCTAATTCTGTGACAGGGGCGTGCTTTCATATGAGCTGAAAGCACGCCCCTGTCACTGAATTAGATCTGATTGGGCAGTGGGCAGGACCAGTCCAGCCGAGCAGCAAAGCTGTGCTCGGCACCGGCGGCAGGGGCAGATCGGCTGGCGCTGTTTGGGGCTCCTTATGAGTGAGTTAGCGGCAGCGGCAGATCGGCTGGCGCTGTTTGGGGCTCCTTATGAGTTAGCGGCAGTGGCGCCGCCGGCAGCAGGGGAAGATCGGCTGGCGCTGTTTGGGGCTCCTTATGAGTTAGTGGCAGTGGCGCCGCCGACAGCAGGGGAAGATCGGCTGGCGCTGTTTGGGGCTCCTTTTGTGTTAGGCAGCAGCGGCGGCGGGTGACGCTGGGAAGAGGGCATGACCTCTGCTGCAACCCCTGCTCTCACTACATATGCCGAGCAGTAAACTCCAGTGGCAGAGTGGGGGGTACTCTGATGAGACAACGGGGCCAGCCAAGTGCAGACCAGAACACTTACATATTTTCCTTGACACTAAGTGAAACCTGTGTTTGTTGGACACAATAATGTACAATTTTGCTGCTTATTTGGAAAAGTGGGATTGGCTGGTCCCGTTGTCTCATCTGGCGCTGCTCTTCAAAAAACCACCCCCCTTGCCGGGCAGACTTCCGCGAGCATTAGCCACCCCCCACCCCGCCGAGTTTACAATAGTGGCGGCCGATAGTGCCCCCCACTCTGCCACTGGAGTTTACTACTGCGACATATGCAGTGAGAGCGGGGGCTGCAGCAGAGGTTATGCCCTCTTCCCAGCGTCACCCGCCGCCACCGCCGCTGACACAAAGGGAGCTTGGACAGACAGCACCAGCGTGCTCAGAGGAATGTCTGTGGGCTGCAGCGCACAAACTATGGCTGTCACAAGTAATGAGAAGGGCACTGTTACAGGCAGACAGGCATTAAAGAGCCTTATCATGTACAGCCACCACATCCTATCCGATTGCAGGCCACGTCCACCACTCTGTCCAAGCAGGAGGCAGTTACGTGACCGGCGATCAGAATACCGATGCCGGAATCCCGCCCCCTTACAGTCCTGAATACCGAGCCCGCAATGTGGCTAGCGCAGCGAGATGCAAGGGGCTTCGTTCCGCTCCCCCCACCCCTTCCCTGCTGGCCATCTGCAAGCCAGGATTCCGGCGTCATGCAAACCCAACCCGTCCAAGCTCCCCTGGACCATACAGGGAAGAGACTGGTGTGAGCTACCGGAGGAGCGGGACCCATCGCTTCCACTCAGGCTGCCTGCCCATCCTGTGTGAGCCTGCTATCAGCATGGAGGGAGCAATGGTGGATGGGACCCAGGAGCTGTCTAAGAGGAGGTGAGATCCATTTTCAACTTATTCTAACTTCGCTGAGTCCCTTCCACTCCCATACTGCCCACTGCTTCCCACCACTACTCCTATCCTACCCCCCTTCTATTACTCCCTGTCTACCCCCTACTCTGCACTACTGTTACTCCAATCCTGTCCCCCACTTTCCACTACTACTCCCAGTCTGCCCCCCTGCTCCTCCTCCCTATCTCTCCAGTCTCCCCCTATTCCTCCCGTCTCGATATTTCTCCTCTCTCTCCTATCTCCCCATATTCCACCTCTCTCTCCCATACATTTATAAAAATTTACAATATATTAGCCGCCTGCTCATCATAAGTTTGATGAGCAGGTAGGTTGTGGGCAATGGCGGCAGCATCAGACTGAAATGTAGATTAGCGGCTGAGGGCCAGGCAGATGATGGTGGTGATTTTGTAGTCCGTTGGCAGGGGCAGCACCCATTAACAGCAGCAGTATTGGGCATTGGCCCTGCGGTGGTTCGAAACATTGTCGGGACTCGACGGACATTATGCCTCACCAGCCACTGACCTCACCGCACGCCACTGTTCTACATACACCCCGAGTGGACGCATTTCCCTCCTGCTTCCCTGTGCCTGGCACCCACAGCCCCAAGCTCCGACCAGCTGGAGCTTTTGTTGCTGATCGCTGTGTAGAGTCAGCGGCAGTGATGGACAGTATATCCCCCCTGTGCTGCTGCGCTCCCGCAACCCGTTCCCTCTCTGTCTGTGAAGTATACAGAGGAGGCAGTTCTGTACAGGAGCCGGCAACAGCGCAGAAAGAACGTAAACATCACGTAAGTGCCTACACAGACACTACACTTCACTACAGTA
Source organism: Pseudophryne corroboree (assembly GCF_028390025.1). Lineage (NCBI taxonomy): Eukaryota > Metazoa > Chordata > Amphibia > Anura > Myobatrachidae > Pseudophryne > Pseudophryne corroboree. Next base: position 731,465,799 of record NC_086449.1, read on the forward strand.
CACTACACTATACTACAATATACTATATTACACTACACTACAATACACTACCCTTTATTACACTACACTACACTATACCCTAAGGGTGGGGGGGGGATGTAAGATGCATTGCCTGCCATAATGTGTAAAAGGGAGAATCTACCTGCCGTAATGTGTAACAGGGGACTCTGCCTGCCGTAATGTGTGAAAGGGGGCTCTGCCTGCCATAATGTGTAAAAGGGGACTCTGCCTGCCGTACTGTTTAAAAGGGGGCTCTGCCAGCTGTAATGTGTAAAAGGGGACTCTGCCTGCCGTAATGTGTGAAAGGGGGCTCTGCCTGCCGTAATGTGTTTCTTGCACACAGCGATAAAATGTCTAATTACGTCACTGGCATCATGCATGTGGGGTGGTGGGTACTGACACCAGGTATATGGTTGGGTGGGTAATGTAACATAAAGGAGTACTGGCACTGAGGTTGGGGAGTACTACTATAACATACATGGTGTCACATGGAACTTGCTGGAATGATGGGTAGTTCTGCAGTGACGACCTATGGCCACTGGTTGGTGGGGGTAATGCCACTGGGAATCTATTGCCTGAGAGGGGTGTGGGTGGATTAGAGGTAATCCTATAATGGGAATTTTTTGACCTAAAGCGGAGCGAGTCGAGATACCCAATATGCACATTTTGTTTTTCAAATACTGAAATACATTAAAAAAAAACTGTTGATGATATTTTGACCATGATCCCTAAATACTGAAGCCGTAAATATTCTACGTCAGCCCTGACTAGCAGCAGTGGTGTTGGTGCTTTTCACCAACAAACTACTTGTTCATATGCACGGGATGCTAGCAAGGGGGCCACTGGCAACATGGCTGCAAATATGTAGGAATAAAAAAGCACAAGAGATGATCCCAATGCTGGAACAGATATATGTAATAATTTTATTTCTGTGTAATCTTAGTGGAGCCCTTTCTAAATAAAAAGTTGACTTTCTTCATACAACAAGCCAGTTAACAGTATATGGACGATTTATGAGAACGCAATCTCATAAAATAATATATTTTCAGAGGTGTTACACCGTAGGCGGGATGTAATACTGTCTGAGTTTGCCAGAGGAACGGAATTCAGTCTGAACTTTGACTTTTTTAAAGGGGCAATCACGCATGGTTTTGCCTTGTACGTGATTGCCCCTTTAAAAAAAACGTCCGAATTCGGCCAGAATCCTGCACCTCCAGCAAACTCGGACGGCATTACATCCTGCCCGATATTTGTAAATATCGATCTTTCAAATTATTAAAACTATGGTTAGATATTCCAAAAGCACAATTTCTAAAACCTATTAATCTATTAATTGTAGGAATAAGACCTTAAATATTTATTACAGCTTTGCCCTTCATTAACAGCCAGAAATGGAAAAACAGAGCAAAGATCCCTTCCGAGATTGAATTACAGCAGTCAATACTAAATCAGTCTATAGTATTTAACGCAGAATCATTTTATTCCCAAGACCACGGACGCTGATGTTTTATATGTCACTGATGTACATTTCACATCGGTTACTAACACCTTCAAGGCAACCTTGCTGAAATATTCAAGAACTACATATATACAGTAATTACATGGATACACAGGCAGAAATGCATTTTCCACAGTATGTGCTTGAAATGCTCAGTTATTGAAGTCTGGCCTCCAAGGAATTGCTACGTTTTCAACTATTTTTCTATTTTTTTTCGACAGTGTGACGCACACTATGCTCCCTAAATGCATTTGGGTAAAATTTATTTAAAGGGGAACTGAACCTCAAAGATATATTTTTTATAATATAAAGTGCTGAGATGCCTAATATTCAGTTCCCACATGACTTTCCACTGCAGTTATGTTATACATGGATGTGAATGCTAAGTATTTCCTTTGCCTGTTATCATGATTAGCAAAGTTTATTGTTCAGCATTTCCAACCAACGACCAAGGATATGTAGCATACTTGCCTACACGGTTCCTGCGGGAGACACACAATTTTTGGGGTGTTCCTCCCATTCCCCTTGAAGAGTAGACTCCCCTCCCGCATTTTGTTGGTAATTCAGAGTTGATCGCAGCAGCAAATTTGTTAGCAGTTGTGCATTGCAGGTGTGGCAGATATAACATGTGCAGAGAGAGTTAGATTTGGGTGGGTTACTATGTTTCTGTGCAGGGTAAATACTGGCTGCTTTATTTTTACACTGCAATTTAGATTTCAGTTTGAACACACCACACCCAAATCTAATTCTCTCTGCACATGTTATATCTGCCCCCCCCCCCCTGCAGTGCACATGGTTTTGCCCAACTGGCAACAAATTTGCTGCTGCGATCAACTCTGAATTACCCCCTTTGTTCACTTCCTAGTGAAGTGGTCAGAATGCAGAGAAAAATCCAGGGAATCTGCGGTCCCTGTGGAGGGGGTGGGGCCAAATGATGCAAGTATATGCTAATGTTGTCCTTTTAGACCCACCCTCTATGCAAATATGATCCAATCACAACTTTCCCTACTAGTGAACCGTTATTAGCCTGGCCCCGCCCTCATCCCCGCCACCTGCTTCTCCTCTCTGGGCATCTACTGGAGAAGAAAGATTCAAAGTAGGTTAAGTATGGTATGTATTCATTATATCGACAACCAGAATGTCAGCATGTTCTGAATGATGGCCCTCATTCCGAGTTGTTCGCTTGCAAGCTGCTTTTAGCAGCATTGCACACGCTAAGCCGCCGCCTACTGGGAGTGAATCTTAGCTTAGCAAAATTGCGAACGAAAGATTCTCAAAATTGCGAATAGAAATTTCTTTGCAGTTTCTGAGTAGCTCGAGACTTACTCTGCCACTGCGATCAGTTCAGTCAGTTTCGTTCCTGGTTTGACGTCACAAACACACCCAGCGTTCGCCCAGACACTCCCCTGTTTCTCCAGCCACTCCCGCGTTTTTCCCAGAAACTGCAGCGTTTTTTCACACACTCCGATAAAACGGCCAGTTTCCGCCCAGAAACACCCACTTCCTGTCAATCATATTACGATCACCAGAACGAAGAAAAAACCTCGTAATGCCGTGAGTAAAATACCAAACTTCTTAGCAAATTTACTTGGCGCAGTCGCAGTGCGAACATTGCGCATGCGCAGTTTGCGGAAAATCGCTGCGATGCGATGAAAAAGAACGAGCGAACAACTCGGAATGAGGGCCCATGTCTGAAAATGATCAACATTCACAATGTTGACATAGGCACAATGTTGACATGGTTATTTTGTCAACATTTTGAATGTCGACAGAAAAGGTCAGGGTTAGTTTTAGAAATAATAACAAAAAAAGAAAGCATTTGTCTTAGTGTGGTGCACCTTACAATAAAAATTTACTTTTATTAATCTATTAAAAAAATTGTATTCTTTAAAAACTGCATTGTATTGAGAAAAGAAAGAAGTGAAAACAATGAGAATATGTGATAATAAAACGATCTGTGTATGAGGGGTGTAGTATGTCTGACCGCCGGTCAGGAGACCGCCAGTCAGCATACCAACGCAGAGATCCCGGCAGCATACCGACGCCGGGATCCCGGCGAGGAGGGGTGAGTGTAGCAAGCCCCTTGCGGGCTCGGTGGCGACCTGCAGTTGTCACGGGTTCTATTCCCACTCTATGGGTGGGTGTCGTGGACACCCACGAGTGGAAATAGTCCCTGTTGGTCGGCATGCTGACCATCGGGATAGTGAGGGGGTGGGATGTCGGTGGAGGTCATGTGACCGACGGTCTCCCGACCGCCGGTCACATGAATACCACCCGTGTATGAGAATGCCAATGCACATGTAACACTTTCTTCTAAATAGATATTACATACAGTTATTCACTGCGTCTTATAATGATTTATTGTTATAGGGGGGTAACTCAGACCTGATCGCTTGCTAGCTGTTTTTTGCAGTCCTGCTTTCACATAGTCGCCGCCTACCGGGGAGTGTATTGTACTGTGCAAGTGTGCGATCACATGTGCAGCCGAGCGGTACAGAAAGATTTTGTGCAGTTTCTGAGTAGCCCAGGACTTACCCAGCCGCTGTGATCACTTCAGCTTGTCCGGGACCGGAATTGACGTCAGACACCAGCCCTGCAAACGCTTGGGAACACCTGAGTTTTTCCAAACACTCCCAGAAAACGGACATTTGACACTAGTGATGTGCACCAGACATTTTTCGGGTTTTGTGTTTTTGGATTCGGTTTCGCGGCCGTGTTTTGGATTCGGACGCGTTTTGGCAAAACCTCCCTAAAAATTTTTTGTCGGATTCGGGCGTTTTGGATTCGGGTGTTTTTTTACAAAAACCCCTCAAAAACAGCTTAAATCATAGAATTTGGGGGTCATTTTGATCCCATAGTATTATTAACCTCAATAACCATAATTTCCACTCATTTTCAGTCTATTCTGAACACCTCACACCTCACAATATTATTTTTAGTCCTAAAATTTGCACCGAGGTCGCTGGATGACTAAGCTAAGCGACCCAAGTGGCCGACACAAACACCTGGCCCATCTAGGAGTGGCACTGCAGTGTCAGACAGGATGGCACTTCAAAAAAATAGTCCCCAAACAGCACATGATGCAAAGAAAAAAAGAGGTGCACCAAGGTCGCTGGATGGCTAAGCTAAGCGACACAAGTGGCCGACACAAATACCTTGCCCATCTAGGCGTGGCACTGCAGTGTCAGGCAGAATGGCACTTCAAAAAAAATAAGAATTTACTTACCGATAATTCTATTTCTCATAGTCCGTAGTGGATGCTGGGGACTCCGAAAGGACCATGGGGAATAGCGGCTCCGCAGGAGACTGGGCACAAAGTAAAAGCTTTAGGACTAGCTGGTGTGCATTGGCTCCTCCCCCTATGACCCTCCTCCAAGCCTCAGTTAGGATACTATGCCCGGACGAGCGTACACAATAAGGAAGGATTTTGAATCCCGGGTAAGACTCATACCAGCCACACCAATCACACCGTACAACTTGTGATCTGAACCCAGTTAACAGCATGATAACAGAAGGAGCCTCTGAAAAGATGGCTCACAACAACAATAACCCGATTTTTGTAACAATAACTATGTACAAGTAATGCAGACAATCCGCACTTGGGATGGGCGCCCAGCATCCACTACGGACTATGAGAAATAGAATTATCGGTAAGTAAATTCTTATTTTCTCTAACGTCCTAGTGGATGCTGGGGACTCCGAAAGGACCATGGGGATTATACCAAAGCTCCCAAACGGGCGGGAGAGTGCGGATGACTCTGCAGCACCGAATGAGAGAACTCCAGGTCCTCCTCAGCCAGGGTATCAAATTTGTAGAATTTAGCAAACGTGTTTGCCCCTGACCAAGTAGCTGCTCGGCAAAGTTGTAAAGCCGAGACCCCTCGGGCAGCCGCCCAAGATGAGCCCACTTTCCGTGTGGAATGGGCTTTTACAGATTTTGGCTGTGGCAGGCCTGCCACAGAATGTGCAAGCTGAATTGTACTACAAATCCAACGAGCAATCGTCTGCTTAGAAGCAGGAGCACCCAGCTTGTTGGGTGCATACAGGATAAACAGCGAGTCAGATTTTCTGACTCCAGCCGTCCTGGAAACATATATTTTCAGGGCCCTGACTACGTCCAGCAACTTGGAATCCTCCAAGTCCCTAGTAGCCGCAGGCACCACAATAGGTTGGTTTAAGTGAAATGCTGAAACCACCTTAGGGAGAAATTGAGGACGAGTCCTCAATTCTGCCCTGTCCGTATGAAAAATTAGGTAAGGGCTTTTATAGGATAAAGCCGCCAATTCTGATACACGCCTGGCTGAAGCCAGGGCTAACAGCATTACCACTTTCCATGTGAGATATTTCAAGTCCACAGTGGTGAGTGGTTCAAACCAATGTGATTTTAGGAATCCCAACACTACATTGAGATCCCAAGGTGCCACTGGAGGCACAAAAGGAGGCTGTATATGCAGTACTCCCTTGACAAACGTCTGAACTTCAGGAACAGAAGCTAGTTCTTTTTGGAAGAATATCGACAGGGCCGAAATTTGAACCTTAATGGACCCTAATTTGAGGCCCATAGACAGTCCTGTTTGCAGGAAATGCAGGAATCGACCCAGTTGAAATTCCTCCGTAGGGGCCTTCCTGGCCTCGCACCACGCAACATATTTACGCCAAATACGGTGATAATGTTGTACGGTTACATCCTTCCTGGCTTTGATCAGGGTAGGGATGACTTCATCCGGAATGCCTTTTTCCTTCAGGATCCGGCGTTCAACCGCCATGCCGTCAAACGCAGCCGCGGTAAGTCTTGGAACAGACATGGTCCCTGCTGGAGCAGGTCCTGTCTTAGAGGTAGAGGCCACGGGTCTTCCGTGAGCATCTCTTGAATTTCCGGGTACCAAGTCCTTCTTGGCCAATCCGGAGCCACGAGTATAGTCTTTACTCCTCTCCTTCTTATGATTCTCAGTACTTTTGGTATGAGAGGAAGAGGAGGGAACACATACACTGACCGGTACACCCACGGTGTTACCAGAGCGTCCACAGCTATTGCCTGAGGGTCCCTTGACCTGGAGCAATATCTGTCCAGTTTTTTGTTGAGGCGAGACGCCATCATGTCCACCTTTGGTTTTTCTTAACGGTTTACAATCATGTGGAAGACTTCTGGGTGAAGTCCCCACTCCCCCGGGTGAAGATCGTGTCTGCTGAGGAAGTCTGCTTCCCAGTTGTCCACTCCCGGAATGAACACTGCTGACAGTGCTATCACATGATTTTCCGCCCAGCGAAGAATCCTTGCCACTTCCGTCATTGCCCTCCTGCTTCTTGTGCCGCCCTGTCTGTTTACGTGGGCGACTGCCGTGATGTTGTCCGACTGGATCAATACTGGCTGACCCTGAAGCAGAGGCCTTGCCTGACTTAGGGCATTGTAAATGGCCCTTAGTTCCAGGATATTTATGTGAAGTGACGTTTCCATGCTTGACCACAAGCCCTGGAAATTTTTTCCCTGTGTGACTGCTCCCCAGCCTCTCAGGCTGGCATCCGTGGTCACCAGGACCCAATCCTGAATGCCGAATCTGCGGCCCTCTAGGAGATGAGCACTCTGTAACCACCACAGGAGAGACACCCTTGTCCTTGGAGACAGGGTTATCCGCTGATGCATTTGAAGATGCGATCCGGACCATTTGTCTAGCAGATCCAACTGAAAAGTTCTTGCGTGGAATCTGCCGAATGGAATCGCTTCGTAAGAAGCCACCATCTTTCCCAGGACCCTTGTGCACTGATGCACTGACACCTGGCCTGGTCTTAGGAGTTTCCTGACTAGGTCGGATAACTCCCTGGCTTTCTCTTCCGGGAGAAACACCTTTTTCTGTACTGTGTCCAGAATCATCCCTAGGAACAGCAGACGTGTCGTCGGAATCAGCTGCGATTTTGGAATATTTAGAATCCATCCGTGCTGTCGTAGTACTATTTGAGATAGTGCTACTCCGACCTCTAACTGTTCTCTGGACCGTGCCCTTATCAGGAGATCGTCCAAGTAAGGGATAATTAAGACGCCTTTTCTTCGAAGAAGAATCATCATTTCGGCCATTACCTTGGTAAAGACCCGGGGTGCCGTGGACAATCCAAACGGCAGCGTCTGAAACTGATAGTGACAGTTCTGTACCACAAACCTGAGGTACCCTTGGTGAGAAGGGCAAATTGGGACATGGAGGTAAGCATCCTTGATGTCCAGAGACACCATGTAGTCTCCTTCTGCCAGGTTCGCTATCACTGCTCTGAGTGACTCCATCTTGAACTTGAACCTTTTTATGTAAGTGTTCAAGGCTTTCAGATTTAAAATGGGTCTCACCGAGCCGTCCGGCTTCGGTACCACAAACAGCGTGGAGTAATACCCCTTTCCCTGTTGTAGGAGGGGTACCTTGATTATCACTTGCTGGGAATACAGCTTGTGAATGGCTTCCAATACCGCCTCCCTGTCGGGGGTAGACGTTGGTAAAGCAGACTTCAGGAACCGGCGAGGGGGAGACGTCTCGAATTCCAATTTGTACCCCTGAGATACTACCTGCAGGATCCAGGGGTCCACTTGCGAGTGAGCCCACTGCGCGCTGAAATTCTTGAGACGGGCCCCCACCATGCCTGAGTCCGCTTGTAAGGCCCCAGCGTCATGCTGAGGACTTGGCAGAAGCGGGGGAGGGCTTCTGTTCGTGGGAAGAAGCTGTCTGTTGCAGTCTTTTTCCCCTTCCTCTGCCCCGGGGCAGATATGAGTGGCCTTTTGCCCGCTTGCCCTTATGGGGACGAAAGGACTGAGCCTGAAAAGACGGTATCTTTTTCTGCTGCGAGGTGACTTGGGGTAAAAAGGTGGATTTCCAAGCCGTTGCCGTGGCCACCAGGTCCGATAGACCGCCCCCAAATAACTCCTCCCCTTTATACGGCAATACTTCCATATGCCGTTTGGAATCCGCATCCCCTGACCACTGTCGCGTCCATAATCCTCTTCTGGCAGAAATGGACATCGCACTTACTCTTGATGCCAGAGTGCAAATGTCTCTCTGTGCATCTCGCATATATAGGAATGCATCCTTTAAATGCTCTATAGTCAATAATATATTGTCCCTGTCCAGGGTATCAATATTTTCAGTCAGGGAATCCGACCAAGCCACCCCAGCACTGCACATCCAGGCTGAGGCGATTGCTGGTCGCAGTATAACACCAGTATGTGTGTATATACTTTTAAGGATATTTTCCAGCCTCCTATCTGCTGGCTCCTTAAGGGCGGCCGTTTCTGGAGACGGTAACGCCACTTGTTTTGATAAGCGTGTGAGCGCCTTATCCACCCTAGGGGGTGTTTCCCAACGAGCCCTAACCTCTGGTGGGAAGGGATATAGTGCCAATAATTTTTTAGAAATTAGCAGTTTTTTGTCGGGGGTAACACACGCTTCATCACACACTTCATTCAATTCATCTGATTCAGGAAAAACTACGGGTAGTTTTTTCACACCCCACATAATACCCCTTTTTGTGGTACTTGCAGTATCAGAGATGTGCAAAACCTCCTTCATTGCCGTGATCATGTAACGTGTGGCCCTACTGGAAAATACGTTTGTTTCTTCACCGTCGACACTGGAGTCAGTGTCTGTGTCTGGGTCCGTGTCGACCCACTGAGGTAACGGGCGTTTAATAGCCCCTGACGGTGTTTGAGACGCCTGGACAGGCACTAACTGAGCTGCCGGCTGTCTCATGTCGTCAACAGTTTTCTGTAACGTGCCGACACTGTCACGTAATTCCTTAATTACGGCCATCCATTCAGGTGTCGACTCCCTAGGGGGTGACATCACCATTATAGGCAATTGCTCCGCCTCCACATCATTTTCCTCCTCATACATGTCGACACACACGTACCGACACCCAGCACACACACAGGGAATGCTCTGATAGAGGACAGGACCCACTTAGCCCCTTGGGGAGACAGAGGGAGAGTTTGCCAGCACACACCAGAGCGCTATATATGTATAGGGACAACCTTACAATAAGTGTCTATCCCTTATAGCTGCTTATATCTGTTATTTTGCCAAATAAGTGCCCCCTCTCTTTTTTACCCTGTTTCTGTAGTTGCAGGATGCAGGGGAGATTCTGGGAGCCTTCCTACCAGCGGAGCTGTGTGGGAAAAATGGCGCTGTGTGCTGAGGAGATAGGCCCCGCCCCCTTCACGGCGGGCTCTTCTCCCGCTTTTTTCTGGAAAACTGGCAGGGGTTAAATACATCCATATAGCCCAGGAGCTATATGTGATGTATTTTTTGCCAAATAAGGTAAATTCATTGCTTCCCAGGGCGCCCCCCCCCAGCGCCCTGCACCCTCAGTGACCGAAGTGTGAAGTGTGCTGAGAGCAATGGCGCACAGCTGAAGTGCTGTGCGCTACCTTATGAAGACAGGAAAGTCTTCTGCCGCCGATTTATGGACCTCTTCTTGCTTCAGCATCTGTAAGGGGGCCGGCGGCGCGGCTCCGGGACCCATCCATGGCTGGGCCTGTGATCGTCCCTCTGGAGCTAATGTCCAGTAGCCTAAGAAGCCCAATCCACTCTGCACGCAGGTGAGTTCGCTTCTTCTCCCCTTAGTCCCTCGATGCAGTGAGCCTGTTGCCAGCAGGTCTCACTGAAAATAAAAAACCTATTTAAACTTTTACTCTAAGCAGCTCAGGAGAGCCACCTAGATTGCACCCTTCTCGTTCGGGCACAAAATCTTAACTGAGGCTTGGAGGAGGGTCATAGGGGGAGGAGCCAGTGCACACCAGCTAGTCCTAAAGCTTTTACGTTGTGCCCAGTCTCCTGCGGAGCCGCTATTCCCCATGGTCCTTTCGGAGTCCCCAGCATCCACTAGGACGTTAGAGAAATAGTCCCCAAACAGCACATGATGCAAAGAAAAATGAAAGAAAAAAGAGGTGCAAGATGGAATTGTCCTTGGGCCCTCCCACCCACCCTTATGTTGTATAAACAGGACATGCACACTTTAACAAACCCATCATTTCAGCGACGGGGTCTGCCACACAACTGTGACTGAAATGACTGGTTGGTTTGGGCCCCCACCAAAAAAGAAGCAATCAATCTCTCCTTGCACAAACTGGCTCTACAGAGGCAAGATGTCCACCTCCTCCTCATCGTCCGATTCCTCACCCCTTCACTGTGTACATCCCCCTCCTCACAGATTATTAATTCGTCCCCACTGGAATCCACCATCTCAGGTCCCTGTGTACTTTCTGGAGGCAATTGCTGGTGAATGTCTCCACGGAGGAATTGATTATAATTCATTTTGATGAACATTATCTTCTCCACATTTTCTGGAAGTAACCTCGTACGCCGATTGCTGACAAGGTGAGCGGCTGCACTAAACACTCTTTCGGAGTATACACTGGAGGGTGGGCAACTTAGGTCAAATAAAGCCAGTTTCTGCAAGGGCCTCCAAATTGCCTCTTTTTCCTGCCAGTATACGTACGGACTGTCTGACGTGCCTACTTGGATGCGGTCACTCGTATAATCCTCCACCATTCTTTCAATGGTGAGAGAATCATATGCAGTGACAGTAGACGACATGTCAGTAATCGTTGGCAGGTCCTTCAGTCCGGAACAGATGTCAGCACTCGCTCCAGACTGCCCTGCATCATCGCCAGCGGGTGGGCTCGGAATTCTTAGCCTTTTCCTCGCTCCCCCAGTTGCGGGAGAATGTGAAGGAGGAGCTGTTGACGGGTCACGTTCCGCTTGACTTGACAATTTTCTCACCAGCAGGTCTTTGAACCTCTGCAGACTTGTGTCTGCCGGAAAGAGAGATCCAACGTAGGTTTTAAATCTAGGATCGAGCACGGTGGCCAAAATGTAGTGCTCTGATTTCAACAGATTGACCACCCGTGAATCCTGGTTAAGCGAATTAAGGGCTCCATCCACAAGTCCCACATGCCTAGCGGAATCGCTCTGTTTTAGCTCCTCCTTCAATGTCTCCAGCTTCTTCTGCAAAAGCCTGATGAGGGGAATGACCTGACTCAGGATATCTGGGTCCTGCCCCGGGGAGGAGACATTTCCAGTTCCTCTGTTGTGAAGGAACAGGACAAACGTCCGTCGGTCGTCGCGGCAGGGCATACACTGCCCATGACGGCCAACTTGCAGTTGCAAAATAGGCAGACATGCTGGGCAATTGGGCATGACTGACCAATCAATTTTTTTGGGATCGGTCGGTCGCTTACACTGTACACTTATCTGGGCAATATTGCTGATATAAGGCGTAACGCCCAGATATGTGGCCCTTTTGAAGTTTAGAGGGCTGGTTAATGCAGCCCCTGAGGTGGATAAGGTTGTCTATCACTGTTTTAGGTACATAAATCCAGGGGTCATAGTAGGCTCCAACAAACGTGAACACATCCGCACAGCCATGTGTGTTGACCCTTTTTTGGGTTGCAAAGGTGGGGGATTAGTTCTAAAAGTTTGTTCTCCTATCATTTCCTGGAAACTTGTAAGGACAGGAAGTTATTGCTCATATAAAAGAACCGTTTAAGAAAAAAGTGAGTTTTATCTTCACCAATAAATGGGTTTATCAGACACCACACACCAATACCTACAGTACAATTGTGATGGGGCCTTGGGACTTGTCAGGAGGACATAAAACACCTCCTTTAACTCGAGTACAGTTTAATTCACAGCGTATCTCTCTGCCACTCATCCTTTATCACACAGACCTAGGCACCTGCTGATGATGCTGCCAGATACAAAGGCTTGATATTGATATGAGGAACAGAGACACGGGACCAAGCGTAATAGGGGGCGATTTATGAAAAGTGCAGATTTTTCTGCGATTTTGCCAGAGAATTTAAAGCATCAATTTACTTCAAGACAATTGTCAGAATCTCCTACATGCTATACAAGGCATCTCTTTTCTGTTTTGTTGTTTTTTTGGTTTTTTTTTTGGGTGTTAGGTTTATGCAGTGTTATTTTTCTAGAAAAATAGGTTCAGGAATTCCTTCGGGGAGAGAGGTGGGTGGAGATATGAGCCAAATGCCAAATGGCATTAGATTCCCCAGCGCCTTTGAGAGGGCTTGAAAAGCACCATCGTCCATATCAAAGTGTACTTTCTGGTGATGGGAAGCTCTTTCTTTTTCTGGACCCTCCAGTCTGTCCCTATACCACTGAGCTGCAGTTCTATACTGGCAACATCAGGACAGGAAAGTGTGGTGAGACAAGTCAGAGACCACTACAGCAAAACCTACTTCTAGGGGAGGAATGGCAGATGCTGCTGGCGATAAGTTATTGTCATCAGTCTGCCAGCGACTTGATCATATGCAGATATTATCCATGGTGCATCATTATTGGGGCCTCTTCTGTTACTGTCCAAGCTCAGAGCCCTTGAACATGAACTCAACAATTAAAGGCATACGAACATCCTTTTTTAGCACTCCATACTATCCAGGAGGCCTGGTGCCTAATGGGAAATTATGATGAAGATGATGATTATTATTATCATTATATTTTATGATGCTCCACAAATTTCTATAAAAGATACAAAACAAGGGCAAAGAAAGTAACATAATAACATATATACATAATTACTAGTGTAGGTGTAATTATACCATGCACCTCTTGGCTGAGATAATGGGCCTAAGGGAAAGAATGAAACAAGTAGTGGGCCTCGCTCGTGTGAGCTTACATTCTACAATGATAGGGGAAGGAGTGGGGGAACTCCAAAAACAAAAAAAGGGACACAAGGACCTAGAGTATACTACAACCTAGAGCCCTAAGGTAGAAGAGTGATCCACTGGAGAAAGTGCACTACATAAATACATTATTATTATTATTATTATTATTATTACTAGTAATCATAACACCAAGCACTAATACTGTAACACTAATACCCGGTCCCTAACCCTCACTCTTAATCCTAAAACCCTAACAATAATACCCTAACCCTTAATCTGAACCCTGACCCTGATAGTCTGACACTAATACCCTAACCCTCACTCTTAATCCTAAAACCCTGACATTAATACCCTAACCCAGTGGTTCCCAAACTTTTTTGAATCATGGCGCCCTAGAGCAGGGGTGTCAAACTAGCAGGGGTCCTTTCACATCCCCACCGCCTTGCTTACAGCGAGGGCAGGAGAGCGCAGCGTGCGCTTCTCCTGCTCCTCAGTCCGGTCTCCAGTAGCAGCGCAGGTATTTTAAATCAGGCGAGGTTTGTGAGCCAATCAGAGCGCGCAGACTGGCAGTCAAACAGGAGCTGCTGTTCCGCAAGCTCTGATTGGCTCATGAACCGTCGCCTGATTTAAGATACCCACGTCACCGGTGAAAACCGGACTGAGGAGCAGGAGAGGCACGCGCTGCACTCTCCTGCCCTCACACACAGCCAGGCAGCAGATCCCAGGTAGCAGCGGCGATGAGCACATTGGGGGCATATGTTATCCGGCACTGTGGGGACATATGTGTATCCGGCACTGTGGGGGCATATGTGTATCTGGAACTGTGTGGGTAAATGTGTATCTGCCACTGTGGGGGCATATGTGTATCTGGTACTGTTGGGGCATATGTATATCTGGCACAGTGTGGGCATATGTGTATCTGGCACTGTGGCAGAATATGTGTATCTGGCACTGTAGGGGCCTATGTATATCTGGCACTGTGGGGGCATATGCATATCTGGCACTGTGGGGCATATATGTATCTGGCACTTTTAGGAACATATGTGTATCTGGCACTATTGGGGGCATATGTGCATCTGGCACTGCACTACTGGTGGCATATGTATATCTTGCACTATTGGTGGCATATGTGTATCTGGCACTGCACTACTGAGGGTATATTTGTATCTGGCCCCCATATGTGTATCACACATCCATTTTTTGGGCACACACACACTACCACTGAGAAATTTTTCCTACTTGCACCACTGCATTGAAGTAAATGTTTTCTTCGCGATACTTGACATCTCTTTGATTATACTTCATTGTTGGTTATTCTAAAAAAAAAATTGAAAATTGCATATAAGACTCTTTCTTTTTCTTGTGGGCCACACAAGACTTAGAGCTTGATTATTCAGCCAGGTTGGGAATTTGAGTTTGACATGCCTGACCTAGAGTATCAGAATTTTTTTCACGGCACCCCTAGGTTATAAGTTTCTTTCTGAGAAATTTAGAAAGAAATATTCAATTAAGTAAACTGTGTTTATATCTTCCTTAGGTTCAGTTGTGTGGTGAGGGACAAGATTTGCTTCTGTTTGTCCACATAATTTATGATTGGCAGCCACCAGCACTGGTTTTGCCTGTTACATTGACCATAAGAAATTTTAATTGGACCTGGACCACCAATCCAAGGCACCCCTGCAAGTGCCCTGAAGCACCCCAGATGCCTAGGCACACAGTTTGAGAACCACTGCCCTAACCCTTACCCTTAAGGCGATTCCTGACCCCAATAGTGTAACACTAATACCCTAATCAAACCCCTAACCCAATCCCCTAATCCAACTCTTACCCTAACCCTAATAACCATACTCTAAAAGGGCAGACTAGATGGGCCAACTAGTTTTTATCTGCCGTTAAATTCTATGGGGTATATGCAATTGCGGTCGAATTGCCGCAAATGTCGAAAAACGGGGCATTTTCGACATTTGCGGCAATTCGATACTTTTCGACATTAAACATTTGCGGCAATTCGATACTTTTCAACAAAAAAACGGCCGTTTCAAATTCGACTTTTTGCAATTCGACAGCAGTCAAATTCGACATGTCCGCAATGGTAAAAATGCGGCTTTTCGACAAAAGTATATTCAATTGAAGAATGTCGATTCGACAATAGTGCTTTTCGACAGTCATTTTGTCAATTTCAGTCCGGCTCATTTTGCTGGCGGGATCTAATAAAATTTTTTAAAAACATGTTTTTTTTTGTTTGTTTTTTTATTGCTAATAGCATATCTATTTATATTAGAAGGGATTATGTACTTGGTTTGTCTATTAGGAGCCACAAGTATTATTTATATATTTTTTAAAAGAATATTTTTTTTTTTTTACTGACTAAAATAATATTTTATCAGAGCATGTTTTTCAGTGGGAAGGGGTGGGAATGGGTTAAAAATCCTGAAAAAAAATGCGTGGGGTCCCCCCTCCTAAGCATAACCAGCCTCGGGCTCTTTGAGCCGGTCCTGGTTGTAAAAATACGGGGGGGGGGGGGAATTACAGGGGATCCCCCGTATTTTCACAACCAGCAACGGGCTCTGCATCCGGTCCTGGTGCCAAATATACAGGGGACAAAAAACGTAGGGGTCCCCCGTATTTTTAACACCAGCACCGGGCTCCACTAGTCAGAGAGATAATGCCACAGCCGGGGGACACTTTTATATCGGTCCCTGCGGCCGTGGCATTAAATCACTAACTAGTCACCCCTAGCCGGGGTACCCTGGTGGAGTGGGGACCCCTTAAATCAAGGGGTCCCCCCCCAGCCACCCAAGGGCCAGGGGTGAAGCCCGAGGCTGTCCCCCGCATCCAAGGGCTGCGGATGGGAGGCTGATAGCCAAGTGACAAAAATAAAGAATATTGTTTTTTGTAGCAGAACTACAAGTCCCAGCAAGCCTCCCCCACAAGCTGGTACTTGGAGAACCACAAGTACCAGCATGCGAGGGGGAAATGGGCCCGCTGGTACCTGTAGTTCTACTGCAAAAAAAATACCCAAATAAAAACAGTACACGCACACCATGAAAGTAAAACTTTATTACATACATGCACACCGACACACACACATACTTACCTATGCTGACACGCCGACTCGGTCCCCTTCTCCAAGTAGAATCCACGGGGTACCTGAAAATAAAATTATACTCACCAAAATCCAGTGTAGATCTGTCCTCTTCTACTTGTAATCCTCGTACTTGGCAAAAAAACAAAACGAAAATCCCGGACCACGCACTGAAAGGGGTCCCCTTTCCCCAACTGTTGAGACCCCCCGTGACTCCTGTCACAGAGGGTCCCTTCAGCCAATCAGCGAGCGCCACGTCATGGCACTCTCCTGATTGGCTGTGCGTGTCTGAGCTGTCAGACGGCGCATAGCACTATGCCGCTCCATTATATTCAATGGTGGGAACTTTGCGGTCAGCGGTGAGGTTACTCGCGGTCATTTTCCGGGAATTCGACCACAATTGCATATACCCCTATGTTTCTATCTCTCCTTACAGTATGTCTTGCGTACCTATCATCAATAAAGCTTCAGGTCTGTATTCCCCTTTCTACATCTCTCTTCCCCTTTAACATTTGTTTAGCTAGTCAGTAATGTTGTTCTTAGTAAAGTTTGAATAATGTAGTACATGAAGTGTGGAACAGTGTGTTGTGTGTACATTAAATATTGTATGACAGGTGTTGTGTCATAATCTATGCATGATTAATGTACTATAGTGTATTATATTTCCCCTGCACTACAGCACAGTACAGTCTGACTGTCTTATGTTACACGTCTCTTATTACTATAGTTTATACAAGTATATTTGTTCATTAATAAATGGATAGTTAGATTCTCTTATCTGCAACATACTAACCAACTGTTGTACTGGAATGTCCAGGGGAGTCCCAAATTAGAGTGGCTCTCCCAGACTCCCGAGAAAGTGAGCCAACATCCTTTGTAACAGCGACTTCCCAAGTGAATGGGCAGTTCGTTGGATAGCTAACACAATGGAACTGCATCAGTATGGCCCCTGTCATATTTGTTATATACATCTAATTTTTACACTATGGGGGTAATTCCAAGTTGATCGCAGCAGGAATTTGTTAGCAGTTGGGCAAAACCATGGCCCTCATTCCGAGTTGTTCGCTCGTTATTTTCCTTCGCATCGGTGCGATTTTCCGCTAACTGCGCATGCGCAATGTTCGCACTGCGGCTGCGCCAAGTAAATTTGCTAAGAAGTTTGGTATTTTACTCACGGCATTACGAGGTTTTTTCTTCGTTCTGGTGATCGTAATGTGATTGACAGGAAGTGGGTGTTTCTGGGCGGAAACTGGACGTTTTATGGGAGTGTGTGAAAAAACGCTGCCGTTTCTGGGAAAAACGCGGGAGTAGCTGGAGAAACGGGGGAGTGTCTGGGCGAACGCTGGGTGTGTTTGTGACGTCAAACCAGGAACGACAAGCACTGAACTGATCGCACTGGAAGAGTAAGTCTCGAGCTACTCAGAAACTGCAAAGAAAAATCTTTTCGCAATATTGCGAATACTTCGTTCGCAATTCTGCTAAGCTAAGATTCACTTTCAGAGGGCGGCGGCTTAGCGTGTGCACTGCTGCGAAAAGCGGCTAGCGAGCGAACAACTCGGAATGAGGGCCCATGTGCACTGCAGGGGAGGCAGATATAACATGTGCAGAGAGAGTTAGATTTGGGTGGGTTATTTTGTTTCTGTGCAGGGTAAATACTGGCTGCTTTATTTTTACACTGCAAATTAGATTGCAGATTGAACACACCACACCCAAATCTAACTCTCTCTGCAAATGTTATATCTGCCCCCCCTGCAGTGCACATGGTTTTGCCCAACTGCTAAAAAAAATTCCTGCTGCGATCAACTTGGAATTACCTCCTCACCTGCGCATAAACAGTACAACACCCCCACCCCCCACGAAAACACAAAGTACAGCTCCCCCGTGCATACACAGTACAGCCTCCCTCCCATACCTGCGCATACATACTGTACAACTTCTCCCCCCATACCCCCCCCCACACACACACATTTACACAGTACACAGCTCCCCTTCTCCCAGCGCATACACACAGCTTGATGAAGGGTGCATTACCAGCGCCAATCATGATGGAGAAAGAGCACGGGTTCCGCTGCCTCTTGACCCCGCCGCGCTACTGTAACTGTACTAGTGACGGCTGAGCTCCACAGTAGCGCCGGGTCCCGCCGCCGCTTCACCCCGCCACGTACAGGTGATTGGACGAGCGGATCCAGCACTGGATCCGCTGTCCAATCACATCTGCCTCGCTGACAGGGGCGGGTTTCCCTTGTCAACGAGGCACTTGTACAAGTGCCGCTTTCCCCTCTGGTTTTTACTGGGCTTTTACAGCCCAGTGCTTGGCCCCGCCCCCCCACCACCCTAACTTGTTCTTATTGTTAATGGGAGGCACTGCTATCAGTGCCTCCCAAATTACTTTTTTAGCATTAAAAAGGTTAGGGTAATATAAAGAAACTACTTCTGACACAGAATATGTGTCAATATCTTCTTTATATTATTTTAATCATTAATGACAGGGGAGGCACTGCCTCCCCTGACTGCACGTCCCTGTTCTAGAGTAGTAGGATGTTTGGCTTATAAGATGTCTACACAATTAGAAGCAGTTCTTGCTGTGGCGGGTTCTTTTCATAAAATAAAACACCTATAAATCTGACTCTCTAGGGCTCTTGATGATTTCTGGTAGCTCTGCCAAGTCAACCCTGAATGACTCCCTCTAAAATCGCTCTTACTGTCAAGTGGTAAAACAAAGATACACAAATTGGAAGGCTAGCCCCAACAAGAAGTGCCAACAAGGTGTCTGGTCACAGAATAAACATTCTGCTTTGTATATTCTGTCCTTACATAATAGTTTAAAGATGGGACACTAAAAGTAATGAAAACCTGAAAAGAGAAGAATCAAGGAATCAACCTAAACAAACTGAAGTTAGAAAGATTCTCATAGTGGAATTACGTTTGGATGCTGCATGGCAACCGCTGTCATTGTATAGAGCACAATTTAAATTTGTTTGGGCACCATTCCAATATCGTTGTATTTTTATTCCTTGTACGAAGCTGCATCTGTGCACATGTTACCCGAACAAATCTCTGTGCTCTCCAAAATAAACCACAGATTTAAGGGAAATGAAATAAAAAGTGCTTACGCTGTAACCAACCACATCCCACCGTGGTTTCTCTCGACATTAAAAAACCAATTCTGTGAAACGAAAAAGAATTAAAGTGTGAAGAACATGTGCTGTATCATATATTATGTTTATATATAAGCTACTCAACAACTGCAATTAACCATCGCCTACACACCATGCTTGTCTACTTTCTGGACCAAGGGGCAAGTACCTACGCATTTTGCTTCATCACAGTCCTGCCTACTGCTCTACTGCTAGGCAGTGCTGAGCTTTGCGTCTTTGTGCAGCAGGCGGCGGGGTCATAATAACATAATTGAATTAGATCAAGGCTCCTGCCCACTTCACTAAACTAGTGAGCAGGATCAAGGTGGGTGGCCTACTGTTCTGGGAGTCCAAAAAATTCCACGAAATTCTGTTTCATACAGTATAGATTTTGTGAGCTGGACCAACACACTTGTGAATGCATCCTATTAATTTCTGGATAAATGCTAGGCTGCAACTTCATAAATATTGGATTAACCAACACAGTTGCTGCAAAACTGCATCAGTGATGTCATTACATCAGCTATAAATATCTGAAAATAGTTTCCAGAGTCACTTAGCTTCTGAGCTGCTGCATCAACATATGTCACCTCCTGGAGTACTACATGGGCAGAGTGACGATCCGATTGGATCCCCATCAGGGGGAGCTGCGAAAAGAAGCCCACAGGCTTCTATTGGGTAACGCCACCCAAAGATGATGTTACACACTGGCGCCAAGCTCCAGAATGCATCACATTTTGGAGCTTAGTACATATGGAAATGCGGTAAAGCCCCAGAAAATGGGATTTGTAGGATTTTTATCGCATTTTGGGCTTTAGTACATCCCGTCCCATATAGTTTTAAGAATATTGAAAGTCAGAAGCTATTAAAGAAAGTTCCTAGTTTTGAGAAAGATCAAACCAGCTAAGAGATGTCATTCTAAGCCTGGACTCCATGTTCTGTGCTGTCACCCATCTTTGCATATTTACAGTGGATGACATGGGTCTATAATTATGAATTGGGATAAATAGGATGTTTGTATAACTGCAGCACAAAGGAAGGATCACCACGGTGAGCAGGAACATACTGTACATCCAAACGTCTCATTCGCTGGGATAAATGTGCTGCTGATTGTCAGGACAGAACCTTGAATCATGAATATCCCACCTAAATTAGGAGAGATGCATATATCTGAGCTCACTGAATCGGGCCAGAAGACATGTCATGATGGGGGTATGTCCTCATCAGGGTGGGAGCGTTGCCATTTCAGGGTGGGAGTGCTAGACTGCCCCATTTACTTTTTACTTCTCTTTTACCACCCCTTCACGGCCGAAGACACAGCATCAGATCATCTGTGTGAACATCGGGCATTTCAGTAACCCTCAGGATGCCAAGCAAAATCACGTTGCCAGGGCCAGTGAAGCTGCATGACCACCGGCATGCCCAGAAAACAGGGCTTACACACCCAAAATGCTTCCTGTCATCGCTCCCAAATGCCAGCATGTCATTCCGTGGCTTTTGGGGCACTACCCAAAAGTCCCTGGACCAGATCCGCCCAGCACAGTGCAGTTCCTCCGCATCGATCTAAAAACATTTGAGATTTGCCTAAATATCAAATTTATGTAAATATCTGAATCAGGGTCTAAGATAATAAGCAGTTTGATGGCAAGCGTCACAGCTAAACTGATCGGCTTATGCCTCAGTGATGTCACTCATCCTTGCTAATTGTTAGGCTGCATACTCATGAAGTTTGATTGAGCTCATAAAATGTCTGCCGCCATCATGTTCAAGCAACATATGACTTTAACTTTATCAACACTGATCTTGAAACCAGCTAAAAAGGACTTTACACTGCAGAGAAGATTATCAAAGCATGTATTTTTTTTTACATTATGCAATAATAAACAAGTATATTGATTCAGTGGTTGCTTTCTAATTGGTTAACAGCAATGCTTTAGGAGCAAGCAACTGTATCTTGTTATAATACAGCCTCACGCTATATAGCTGTAATCCGCCTCCCAGTTTATTGGAGAATGCTACCCGCTACAAATCAGCACTTACATTTTATGAGGCTTAAAGCCAACAGTATGCTCATTTCCTGTGTGGAACTAGACCAAAGTCATGGGATTTACAGAGAACCCGGAGAAATGCTTTCAATTTTGATTCCTAATATTAAAGGATTGGGATTTTTTTTTTTAATAATCTTTCTCTATAGAGAAGTGACTAAGAAGAAGGACACATAACTTCAAAGTGCTGAATTTGTTTCATGAAAATATATGTACAGTAACATTGGTCAAATCTTCATAGATTTTAAAATTCTAGACACCGGATGATAGGTGTAGGTGGAAGATAGGTAAGCATGGCAAAGTCAAAGGCTTCATTGCAGCCCCCAAGCCACTGATCAAGCCTTGATTTGTGCCTCAAACTGTTCCATCAAGCTCACCCGAACTGCCCACCTCAATGGGGAAGTGAGTGGATCTGGGAGACTGGGCTACTCTCTTGGGAACTCGGGTCAACTCCACAAAAGTCATGGTCATTCTGAGAGATAAGGAAACTATGCAAGTCTTGTTATACTAGTTAACTCTCAAGTTGGAGATGTATCCCGTGCCGATATTGCAGGGTAGCCAAGGTGATCACCTCTCCACAAAGGCCCTGGCTGAGTGTCTGACATTGTTCTGATACACCTGTTCATGGGCAGCCAGCATGGAGGCGACAAGGAGAACAGGAAGATCACAAGCAGCAAGATGATTGGTGGATTACAGGCAATACAGAACATTGCTGCCTTCTCTGCCACCGATGTCAGAGACCCATCAAATCATTGGACATCGATGGCAAAACCACTGACAATTGGTGGCAAACCATTGATGGATGCTAGCCATCAATGGTCGATGGCCATCCCTAAGCTATGTCCCTGTCCATTATGCACCATCCCTTTTGTCCACTAGGACTGTTGACAGGTATAATATATATTTTGAAAAGTGTTTGACTTGACCTATATTTTTAAAGGTATTCAAATCTGCATTCTGTGCACCTGTCATTTGCACAGTGTTGGCGTACAAGTATTTATGAGATTGCAGGCTATCAATTCACAAGAAACTGGAGACTACACTCACCCACAGCAGAATATGTTCTTCATTCAAAATTGGCCCTCAAACAACTATGTTTACTCATTAATACCTGGTCATTGACAGGGCTATTGATACAGCCATGGAACATGGGTACTGAAGCGGACGTGACCAAATCTGGGACGCATAGCCACACCTCCGCTGATAAAAGACAATGGAAATGAATACATGTGACTCTGAGAAGTGGCGTCTCCCTCAGCAGTTGACCTGAGATTGTTGGAAGGGTGCGTCAAATTAGTACCCAAACCTCCCTCTGTGCCCATTATCATCGAATGGAAACATGTAACTCTTTAATATCCACTCAAAGTGGTATATATTGTATATTAAGACCCCTTTTCATGGAATATTTCCTATCACTGCTCATCGCATGGTTGCAAGGAGCATTGTCACAACTCATCCCATCGTCATCTTCATCAGACCGGCCTGTACATATTAACACTTTCATCCAACGCTACATAACCCACAGTTTTGTTGATATGCTCTCCGCTTTCTCAATGCAAACTCCTTGTTACAGCCCACCTAAGACACAACGGAACTGTGGGGGTCATTCCGAGTTGATTGCTAGCTGCTGTTGTTCGCAGCGATCAGGCTAAAAATCGGCATTTCTGCGCATGCGTATGCACCGCAATGTGCACGCACGACGTACGGGTACAAAGGCTTTTGTGGTTTTGCACAGGTTCTAGCAACGTTTTCATTTACACTGGCGGCTGCAAGAAGATTGACAGGAAAGGGGCGTTTCTGGGTGTTAACTGACTGTTTTCAGGAAGTGCTAAGAAAAACGCAGGTGTGCCAGGGAAAACACAGGCGTGGCTGGGCGAACGCTGGATGGGTGTGTGACGTCAAAAGCCAACCCTCCAAAGTTAGAATCAACGCACACGAAGAGTAAGTTCAGGCCTGGTCTTGTTTTGCACAAAATGTTTTAGCAGGCGCTCTGCTACACAGGCGTTCGCACTTCTGAAAAGCAAAAATACACTCCACCGTGGCCGGTGACAATGCGTTAGCACGGCTGCTAAAAGCTGCTAGCGAGCGATCAACTCGGAATCAGTAGCGGATCTTGCCACAGGCAAGCAGGACTTTTGCCCGGGGCGCCGCCTTCCGCTGCTGCTGTGTGCCCCCCGCTGCCCCCCTGCTGCCGCTGGCCGCTGCCCCCCGCTGCCGCTGTGAAGGGAAACTAGACGTGTACGCGTCTAGTTTCCCTTCGTGGAGAGGTCCTTTACTATGCGGTGCGCGATGACGTCATCGCGCACCGCACATCATTTCAGTCTGTACAGGGGGCGTAAATGACCACGCCCCCTGTACGAAACCACGCCCCCTATTGCCACCCGGGGCGCACAGAGCGCCAGAACCGGCCCTGCTCGGAATGACCACCTGTATACAATGCTAGCTTGCATTTGTGTACTCTTGACTCTGGAGCACGTGCCGCACAAAGTTACATTCAAATAGAACAGACGTAGGCACAACTCTGCACCAGGCCCAAAATGCAGAATATGACAGGAGGAGAACCCAGCTTGTAATCTGATCAGTAGCTGTATGAAGGTGACATTACTGTGATAGTGAGAGGATTCCCTGCCTCTTATTGCTTACTAGCATGAAAATGGATATCTGAGAAAAATAAAAACACACTGACAATGAGACAGGTGCCCTGGGCGCATAGATACTTTATGAAACCACAATAATTATGCTGCAATTTCAAAATTAATACCCAGATTTATCAAGCCTTGGAGAGTGATCAATTGCACGGTGATACAGTACAAACCAACCAGCTCCTAACTACCATGTTACAGGGTGTGTTTGAAAAATGACAGGAGCTGATTGGTTGGTACTTTATCTCATGCACTTTATCTCCATCCAAGGCTTAGTAAATAGACCCCTTAGTCCCAGCAAGGTAGCACATTCCATTATAAGAAGCTAGGGTGTGCAGTCCAGGCCTCCTCTCCACAACACATTTTTGAAATGTGACAGTTGGCGATACACAGTGCACCTGCCGGGGGGACCTGGAAAATGTGAACTGTGTGAGGTACTTAGGGAAGAGTTTGAGAATCACTGAACAAGACTACTGCATAGAGGGCATAATTCAGACCTTATCGTAGCAGCAAATTTGTTAGCAGATGGGCAAAACCATGGCCCTCATTCCGAGTTGATCGCTCGCAAGGCGATTTTAGCAGAGTTACACACGCTAAGCCGCCGCCTACTGGGAGTGAATCTTAGCTTCTTAAAATTGCGACCGATGTATTCGCAATATTGCGATTACTAACTACTTAGCAGTTTCAGAGTAGCTTCAGACTTACTCGGCATCTGCGATCAGTTCAGTGCTTGTCGTTCCTGGTTTGACGTCACAAACACACCCAGCGTTCGCCCAGACACTCCCCCGTTTCCCCGGCCACTCCTGCGTTTTTTCCGGAAACGGTAGCGTTTTTTCCCGCACGCCCATAAAACGGCCTGTTTCCGCCCAGTAACACCCATTTCCTGTCAATCACATTACGATCGCCGGAGCGATGAAAAAGCCGTGAGTAAAAATACTATCTCCATTGTAAAATTACTTGGCGCAGTCGCAGTGCGAATATTGCGCATGCGTACTAAGCGGAATTTCACTGCGATGCGATGAAAAATACAGAGCGATCAACTCGGAATGAGGGCCCATGTGTACTGCAGGGGGGGCAGATATAACATGTGCATGACAGGGGTTTTATCGCATTTTCGAATGTACTAACCCCCGGTCGCCGTGTTTTCGCCCCTGAGGGTATCGCCATCTTTGGATGGCGATACCCTATAGAAGCCTATGGGCTTCTTACCGCTGGCCACCACCTCCGCAGACACTGACCCCCCTCCCCCAGGCATACCTTCATCCAGGAAGCCCTGGTCCCGGAAGCCAAACTCCTCCTGCTGCCTGCTTCCCTGCAGGTGAGCAGGTTGACACCCCAGGGAGGTGACGGAAAACCCCCGCGCACCATCTCACTGGTGTCGCGGGGGGCATCCGTCACCGCATTGCGATGTTAACCGCATATGTTAGTACAGGGGTGGCCAGACTTTTGGAGTCGGTGATCTACTTTGAAAGCTGAAAAACTTTTGTGATCTACGTACGCGGGATAATTGCGCGCGCCTGCAAAAAAAGGGGCATGGTATAACAAAAAAAGGGGCGTCACCTTGCTGCACAGGGTGTCTTGACTGTCTTGCACGAAATCACACATTGGCCCCCACAGGTAAAAACCTCAAACACATATGCCCCCACAGAGCCACATATGCCCCCACAGTGCCAGATACACATATTTCCCTATAGTGCCACATATGCCCCCACAGTGCCACATATGCCCCCACAGTGCCATGTGCCCACAGTGCCAGATGTGCCCCCACAGTGCCACATATGCCTCCACAGTGCCACATATGCCCCCCACAGTGCCATGTGCCCACAGTGCCAGATGTGCCCCCACAGTGCCACATATGCCTCCACAGTGCCACATATGCCCCCCACAGTGTCATGTGCCCACAGTGCCAGATATGCCCCAACAGCCAGATATGCCCCACAGTGCTACATATGCCCCCACAGTGCCAGATATACTTATTTTAACTGGCTGTCTCCCCGCTGGCTGGATCCTGCTCCCGTGCCTGCTCCTGCTTCCTGCCGCTGTTGCTGTCCTGTTGCCGCCGGCGCTGACTGGATCAAACCAGATCCAGCAGGCGCACAGGCTCCTCACATCATGTTCCCAATCGTGCATTGCGCGGGTGCACTTGACGTCATGACGTCACCCGCGCAATGCATCATTGGGAATGCTCCGGACTCTGGCGACAGAAGTGGCAAGTCACACTTGGATCACGATCTACCGGTAGATCGCGATCAACGTTTTGCCCGTCTCTGTGTTAGTACATATGCCATCAACATCGCTGCGAGAGCCGGCGATGTATGTTAATACATCCCGCCCTTAGTGAGCTATACATCTGCTTATGTAACGTTGCTTATTTTTTTACATTCTATAATAGATTGTGCATATTAATCATACAGTACTTGTCTGCTATCCAGGAGTGTCCGGAAAACCAAGTTTTAAGAGTTTATCAAGCAGCTACAGATACAATATATTTCCAAACTACACTGATGTATCCATTTTGCACATTTAGGGGGTGATGCAGAGATGAAGATACAACTGTATACAGAGTTCAGGGAGGGCATGTGGCAGAACTGAGGGCTATGCAGAGTTGGATTGAACATCCTGGAACATCTGGGAGGCTCTTGTATCTCGGATGGCTCTCCCAGACACTCTGATAAGTCAGGTCTCACGGAAGCTGCTCATGGCCATCCACTTTCCAAGTAAAGTGTGCGGTCCGGGCGGCTGATGACTCGATACTTGATAAATCACGTCATTGTTGCCCCATCCCATGCTTTAAAATGCTGGTAATTACAGCACTGTATAGTAGGGGGCGGGGGCAATGATGACGCAAGAGCACCATCATGCCATACCACCCATTTCTGCCATGCCACATGACAAGGCTGCCCCCTTCGGGAGGGGGCAGACCAGAAGTCAGCAAGTATGACTCGTGATGTGACAAGTATTAAGCTAAGCTTACATATAGGGCAAGCGTACACCCGAGATGCGCGCAATTTTGTGTACGGGCGAATATATATTTCTGCACGCAGTGCGGGAGCAATTACACCCAACTTGAGTTTATGTCTGCATTGGTCCCTAAATCCTTAACAAACCCTTCATAAGTTGATTCTTCTTTATAAAGCGATGATATTTGATCTTGATTGCTATAGGAGGAAGCAATACTGACCCCTGGCTTTAGCTGGATACAGTCTGAGATGACGGACAAAGGATCAGAAATTCACCTGGAAACATTCAGCATTTTGCTGTCAAAGGATCTCTATAATGAGCTGCCATAGCACCAGACATATGCTCTGCTTATGTTTGTGAGACACGCCAGGATGCCAGTTATTTACATTACACTGATTTCCATATGCATGGGTAATACACCGATACATACACTAAACAGACCCTGCAGTGTAGAGGAACTAGGTCATAGATTTATGATGCAAAACCCTTCACAGTGATGTTCAAACTTTCTGCTAGAGTAAACAGAAGCTGCTTCTTCTTCCATGTGTAAGAGGCCTCTTTAGCTGAAATATAGTAGTATACAGAAGTTGGCAGATCGTGGAACATAAATTCTAGGACAGAACGATTTGAGGGATAGCTGCACACAATCGTGGGACTTCCTTGGCAGGAGACCGCCGATCACAATACCGATGCTGGGATCCCGGCTGTTAGATGGCCGGCAGGGGGAAGGGGGGGCTTTAGGGGAGGGTGGGGGAAGCGCAACAAAGTCCCCTTCTATCAGCCGCCGACTGTGATCATGTATGCAGTAAACCCTTTTCCAGCGTCTCACATGGGCTTCTGTTCCCTCAATTTAACTAGGCCTCATTAGCTGATGCCAACTTTAGGTGGAATACACACAAATTCCCCGCGGACAGGATGCCGGATTTCAGCATCCCGGCCACGGGGCGAGCACAAAGAGTCCCCCTACTGGCATGCTGCACTCGCCACAGGTTCTATTCCTGCTCTATGGGTGTCGCGGACACCCTGAGTGGGAATAGCCCCTGTGCGCCGGGATTTCCGTCTGTTGAGATTGTCGGCTGTCAGGTTGCGGCGGCGGAATCCTGACCGCCGGGATCCCGACAGCCGGCAAATGAACTGCATCCCCTTCAGATTATATTGTTCACGCATGCATACGCAGTGTCAGAACCCACTCTGCTGCCAACCTCTGGGACGGACTTCTACTAGAGCAACTGTCCTGGCAAAGTTTTATGTCAAAAAGACCCGAAAAATAACTCCTTTTGTGCTTCAATATGATTCAATAAGGAGTAATGCTTTTTAGGGGTTCCCATTCCAACCATATCAGTTTGTTAGACCAGTAGCATCATGAGAGGGGTGTGGGCCGCACTGGGTGACACCATCTAAGGGGAGGACACCGAAATAGCAGAGCTGCTCTGCTGTAATGGTGTCACCCCCTTGGATTGTGTCACCGAGCAGCCGTGAGATGAGGTGGGTGGACATGGAGGAAGCAGACAGTTCCGATGCTGCAGGAGAAGTAGCGGAAATGCCCGGCAGTGCACAGGGCCACACAAGGGGGTGTGGTTTTGCAGACATGAGGCCACTCCCCTTCACATGTGCATCTACGGCAGTAATGTCAGCACCGGCGGCTGTGCGGACCCGAATGGAGCAACACTTGAATTGCTCTGTCAGGCGTCATCTAGTGGGCGCCGGCACACAACACACCTGAATTCCCCCATACAGGTGAGGAGCAGCGTTAGCCTTTTATTATATAGGAAATTATGCTGAGAATTTCATGGCTTCTATCAGTATCTCTGAAACTTGTGGTATCACATTAGATTGTCAGTATATTTGGCAGAGATTCCAGTGTGTTTTGCACAATCAGCATAAATCTTTTTTTTTATTTTATTTTTTTACATATCTTATTAATAAGATGAGAGACGTTACAGTAATGACCTATACAGAGGTCCAAAAATGTTGTCAACAATATCACAAAGACAGGCAAATCAGCTAATGATCTTTTACAGAAAGTGATCAATGTGCAACCAATCAAGTATACAATTACAGTCTAATCTAATTTTCTTAATGTAAATAGAAAATGAGAGATATAAGAGAGAGATAGAGGAGGGACCTGAATACCTAAGATAGAGCTAGCCAAGGACCCAATTTCCTTTCATAGGGGGACTAATTTCGAGTAGCTCCACCAAATATGAAGGAACGTGCTACTTAGCCGATACCTTCTGCAATTCCTCCATTGCTACCCACAGCCGCATCCCCCATAGATTTCTATGTGGGATGCGATGCTACCGAAAGTATCAATATCGCGTAAAGCGCGATAATTAAAGGGTGCCCAGAACAATTGAATAGCAACAATATGCACCCTTTAATTATCGCCAAAGAACTAACATTTGAATAGCCCCCTGTGTATTTATTATATAACATGTTATTTTTATTTTTTTACTGTGTGGAAATAATAGACTGAGATAACATGGCGGCCGATGGACCAACATAGCGTTACTGTAGTACACATGAGAACGATGTAATGATCCCTACTTCCGTCCTTCATTACCTTGTACGGCACTGCTTGCCATATCATCTGGCTGACCAGACAATATTGCATGCGACCATGGGAGCGCTCAGATTGGCCACACACACTGTATGACCTGGCTGATATGTGCTCCTGATTTGGCCGGAAACTACATATCGGGCTGATATCGCTCCAGTGTGTACCCAGTTTTAGGAGGGTATTCAATTATCCGCGAGGTAAACTAATTGCCAGCTAAAATTCCGGTGGCGCAGGGAAAGGCTATTCCTATTTATTTTCCTGTGCCTAAATATCGGGATTCATGCGTGGAAACCCACTGATTCCATGTAAACTGCGGAATCAATGGGGTTTTCCCGCGCATGAACCCCCAATTTTAACATTTTTATGTGGACTACCTCGCAGCTCTATGTCTGACAATGGGCATTCGCGCAAGGTAATCACTGCTAATTGGATTGCTCCAGCACAGAATTACAAAAATTAGCCATGGATTGAATACCCCCCTAAGTGTATTTAAATGGATCGCCATAATAGATGTTCTAACAGAAACAAAGTAATGAAAATATGCTTTTCTTTTTTAGATATTATTTTGTCACTGCTAAATAGGTTTACAATATTTTTGTTTTTATTTTAAATCCCTTATTTGTTCTCTTAAGCCCCGTACGCAAAGGGAGAGATGTGTGCTGAGCGATCTATCAGTGAGCGCTCAGCACACATCTCTTCCCCGCTCAGCACAGCGCGATGTGTGCTGAGCGAGGTAGGGGGTGACGGGGGGGGGGCGCCCACTTCACCCAGCGGTGAAATGAGCGACCTGCTAGATTGTGCAGAGAGATCCGTGCCTAAGGGGTCTATTTACTAAGCCTTGGATGGAGATAAATCCGACGGAGATAAAGTACCAGCCAATCGGCTCCTAACTGTCATTTTTAAAACACAGCCTGTGACATGGCAGTTAGGAGCCGATTGGCTGGGACTTTATCTCCGGCGGATTTATTTCTATCCAAGGCTTAGTAAATAGACCCCTAAGTTCTAAGCAATCTAGTCAGTTTGCTTAGAATTTAAGCACTGATCTCTCCGTGTGTGTACTTGAAAACCCAAGTCGGCTAGATGGCTCAAGCCTGCACATATCGGCAGAGTCTGGCACAGAAATAATCAGCCATAAATAAATCATTGTTGTCTGTAAATAGGCCTCTTAGAGAGGGGATTTCTAAGACCTGTAATCCTGCCTAAACTTGCCTGTATTATATATATATATATATATATATATATTTGTTTCTGTTCAGTAAGATCTGAACATAGAAAACACATTTTTTCATTATGCGGAAAATTAAAACAATATGTGTGTTTTTTTACATAATCATTTACTATTGAACGGCTACAGAAATCTGGAATAATGTTCTCACATTTTAACCACTAGAGTGTGAGAACACTGAAGTCAGCCGGCTGGTCTTCGAGAAAAGATCCAGAAATACCCACAAGTCATGTAAATAATACAATAACATAACTTTGGTGAGACATGAGAGTTTTATGATAAACGTATGTTCTCATCTGATAACCAAAGCACGCTGTTATTGGCAAGGTAACAAAGACTGTCCTAGTAGTGTTTGTTTTATTTAGAATGGAATAAAGTTTTATAGGGTGAAAGAGGATTTGGAAAACAATTATTTGATTTCAGGTTTAAATGTCATATTTTAAAATATGTTTTGAAATAAAACATGCAAAATAGCTGGATAGAGGATCAAGCTTGTTGCATGACATATGGTAAAAGTTTATCTCAAACTTATGTTCATAATTCCTAGTAGGCAGCTGGCAGGTTCTGGCCTAGGTACAAGCAGAAGCCCATGTTACAGGACACCCATCTACATTATTACAATAACAAGACCTTGGGGTATATTTACTAAAATTCGTATTTTCCCGTTTGAGGTCAAAGTTCAATCACGAATGACATCGAAAGTGTAAAGTTGCAACTTTTTGAATTTAGTACGACTAATTTACTAACCTGTCGTATTCTGCATTTTCGGATTTACCGATGTCGATGTCATTCGTTTTTTTTGGCAGTGTTTTACGTGAGTGACTTGTAAAACACTGCCGACTTTAATACAATGAATCTCGGCCGGATCTGAGAGATCCGTGCTGGGCTTCATTGTGCACCTTTAAAAAAAATGTAATCAGTGTTAAAATAAAAATAAAAATTGCGTGGGGTCCCCCCTCCTAAGCCAAACCAGCCTCGGGCTCTGCGCCTGGTCCTGGTTCCAAAAATACGGGGGACAAAAAGTGTAGGGGTCCCCCGTATTTCTGAAACCAGCACCGGGCTCCACTAGCCAGATACATAATGCCACAGCCGGGGGACACTTTTATCTAGGTCCCTGCGGCCCTGGCATTACATAACCAACTAGTCACCCCTGGCCGGGGTACCCTGGAGGAGTGGGGACCCCTTCAATCAAGGGGTCCCCCCCCTCCAGCCACCCAAGGGCCAGGGGTGAAGCCCGAGGCTGTCCCCCACATCCAAGGGCTGCGGATGGGAGGCTGATAGCCTTTTTGTCAAAAAAAGAATATTGTTTTTAGTAGCAGTACTACAAGTCCCAGCAAGCCTCCCCCGCAAGCTGGTACTTGGAGAACCACAAGTACCAACATGCGGAGGAAAACCGGGCCCGCTGGTACCTGTAGTACTACTACTAAAAAATACCCCAATAAAAACATAAGACACACACCTTGAAAGTAAAGCTTTAATGCATACATCCACACCTCCATATACACATACTTACCTATGTTCACACGAGGGTCGGTCCTCTTCTCCATGTAGAATCCATGGTGTACCTGTTGAAAAAATTATACTCACAAAATCCAGTGTAGATGGCTCCTCTTGTAATCCATTTGTAATCCAGGTACTTTGCAAAATAACAAAACGGACACCCGACCTCGCACTGAAAGGGGCCCCATGTTTTCACATGGGACCCCTTTCCCCAAATGCCAGAAACCCCCTCTGACTTATGTCTAAGAGGGTTCCATCAGCCAATCAGGGAGCGCCACATTGTGGCACCCTCCTGATTGGCTGTGTGCTCCTGTACTGTATGACAGGCAGCACACGGCAGTGTTACAATGTAGCGCCTATGCGCTCCATTATAACCAATGGTGGGAACTTTGCGGTCAGCGGTGAGGTTACTTTCGGTCAACCGCTGACCACAAAGTTCCCACCATTGGTTACAAAGGAGCGCATAGGCGCTACATTGTAACACTGCCGTGTGTTGCCTGTCATACACTACAGGAGCACACAGCCAATCAGGAGGGTGCCACAATGTGGCGCTCCCTGATTGGCTGATGGAACCCTCTTAGACATAAGTCAGAGGGGGTTTCTGGCATTCGGGGAAAGGGGTCCCATGTGAAAACATGGGGCCACTTTCAGTGCGAGGTCGGGTGTCCGTTTTGTTATTTTGCAAAGTACCTGGATTACAAATGGATTACAAGAGGAGCCATCTACACTGGATTTTGTGAGTATAATTTTTTCAACAGGTACACCATGGATTCTACATGGAGAAGAGGACCGACCCTCGTGTGAACATAGGTAAGTATGTGTATATGGAGGTGTGGATGTATGCATTAAAGTTTTACTTTCAAGATGTGTGTCTTATGTTTTTATTGGGGTATTTTTTTAGTAGTAGTACTACAGGTACCAGCGGGCCCGGTTTTCATCCGCATGCTGGTACTTGTGGTTCTCCAAGTACCAGCTTGCGGGGGAGGCTTGCTGGGACTTGTAGTACTGCTACTAAAAACAATATTCATTTTTTGACAAAAAGGCTATCAGCCTCCCATCCGCAGCCCTTGGATGGGGGGGGGACAGCCTCGGGCTTCACCCCTGGCCCTTGGGTGGCTGGAGGGGGGGGACCCCTTGATTGAAGGGGTCCCCACTCCTCCAGGGTACCCCGGCCAGGGGTGACTAGTTGGTTATGTAATGCCAGGGCCGCAGGGACCTAGATAAAAGTGTTCCCCGGCTGTGGCATTATGTATCTGGCTAGTGGAGCCCGGTGCTGGTTTCAGAAATACGGGGGACCCCTACGCTTCCCCCCCCCCCGTATTTTTGGAACCAGGACCAGGCTCAGAGCCCGTTGCTGGTTGTTTAAATATGGGGGAACCCCTATCATTTTTTTCCCCATATTTTTTCAACCAGGGCCGGCTCAAAGAGCCCGAGGCTGGTTTTGCTTAGGAGGGGGGACCCCACGCATTTTTTTTTTCAAAAAAATAACACTTTCCCATCCCCTTCCCACTGATAAACATGCACGGATCTCATGGATCCGTGCATGCCTATCCAAACACGGGGAAAAAAAGCAGGTCTGTTTTTTTAGCACTTTTTCACGAATTGTATTTCAGCACGGCAGTGTTTGGCTATTGTCGGCAGTGTTTGTGATTTGCACTTTTTAGTAAATTACCGATTTCTACCAAATTGCAGGCGTATTTGACCGATGGTGTATTGACTCGTAATTTTTTCCTAGGACTTCCAAAATATTACGAATGCCCTCATCACTGCCGAGATTTTTGCTTAGTAAATTCCCGACATGACACTTTGAAGAAAAAACGATATCTCGGTCAAAATCGGGACCTTAGTAAATATACCCCATTGTGGGAAGAAAGGCTGACGTTTTTTTAAACTGTCCACAAGATGTCGCCAGTCACAATGGCCCTCATTCCGAGTTGATCGGTCGCAAGGCGAATTTAGCAGAGTTACACACGCTAAGCCGCCGCCTACTGGGAGTGAATCTTAGCTTCTTAAAATTGCGACCGATGTATTCGCAATATTGCGATTACTAACTACTTAGCAGTTTCAGAGTAGCTTCAGACTTACTCTGCCTGTGCGATCAGTTCAGTGCTTGTCGTTCCTGTTTGACGTCACAAACACACCCAGCGTTCGCCCAGGCACTCCCACCGTTTCTCCGGCCACTCCTGCGTTTTTTTCCGGAAACGGTAGCGTTTTCAGCCACACGCCCCTGAAACGCCGTGTTTCCGCCCAGTAACACCCATTTCCTGTCAATCACATTACGTTCGCCGGAGCGATGAAAAAGCCGTGAGTAAAATTACTTTCTACATAGCAAAGTTACTTGGCGCAGTCGCAGTGCGAACATTGCGCATGCGTACTAAGCGGATTTTCATTGCGATGCGATGAAAAATACCGAGCGAACAACTCGGAATGAGGGCCAATGAGTAGTGGATCTGCCACCTGCCAAATGGTGTAGCATCCACTTACAAGTAAGTCATGGCTATATTACATCTCTCAATCTGTTAGGTGAAATCTGCTATTTGACCACTTTTATGGGTCAATGACATCCAATAAACAGTAACACAGTCCAGAAGTGAGGTGTGGGTTTGAGGCATAGTGAGGTGTAGGGCCAATGTGACACAAGGTTGTCTACTCTCTTGGGAGCCCAATTTGTGAATTCCTGGACATTTGGAGAGAGTAGGCAAATATGCTTGCGGGTCGGTCTAGCTGCATGGCATACAGCACTCCCCAATATGTATCTAGTGATAATTGCATTTTATAACCTTGCAAATACTCCTTTTCAATAACAATTACCTTATCGATGCTAGAGAGTAGGAACAGACTGTGAGAACGGCATAGTGTACAAAGTAACAAAAACTGTAATGCACTGATTTAAGACTTAAAGTGTCCATACATTGCACAATAATGGTGCAAACCAACAAACTAAATAACCAGTCTGTATGATTATCGTTCAGTGTATGCAGGGCTTAAAGTGGTCCTGGAGAGGTGGGGGAACTCACCTCGCCCGCAACGCCACAGAAAGGGGTGTGGCCTCACAAAGAAGGGGCGTGGTCACACAAAAGTACCACCAATTCAAAATAATGCTTCACAGTAGCACAATCTTATTCACATTTCCTGCCCCACATACTAGTGCCCTTTACACACACAATGCCCACAATAGCAGAGTCCCCCTTTTACACAGCACAGCAGACAGAGCATCCTTTTACACAGTACGGCAGACAGAGACCCCTTTTACACAGTACAGCAGGCAGATCCCCCTTTCACACAGTACGGCAGACAGATCCCCCTTTTACACAGAACGGCAGACAGAGCCCCCTTTTACACAGTACGGCAGACAGATCCCCCTTTTACACAGTACGGCAGACAGATCCCCCTTTCACACAGTACGGCAGACAGATCCCCCTTTTACACAGTATGGCAGGCAGAGCCCCATTTTACACAGTATGGCAGGTAGAGCCCTCTCCAAGGGCAAACGCAGGATTTTATGAGGGGGTTTTCCAGATAGATAGAGATATATATATATATATAGGCACTCAGAGTTTTGAAAAAGTGCAAAAACAGACAAAAAGAGTGACATGTCAAGAGAGAGAGAGAGGGGGGGAGAGATAGAGAGAGAGAGAGAGAGAGAGAGAGAGAATATCACCAGCAGCAGCGGCAGAAAGACTGGGCACCCAGAGCTGTGAAATGTAGCAGCAGTTACCTGGAGGTCTTCATGTGGAGGGCGAGTTGTCTCTCCTGCCAGACGCTCAGGGTGTGCCACAGTTAGGGCCTCGGACCATCATTCACTTGCAGACAGCGCTCCGGTGGAGGTGTGGAGGGCATTACGGGCCACGGGTCACTAAGCTTAGGGGTGGGGTGGACTTTAAGCTGCTGCGCTGGCAGGGAGATGGGGAGTGGGTGCGGTAGCGGCAGAGGGGGATAGAGAGAGGGCACATTGAATTTGGCACCGACTGTGCGCCATTCACGGCTCCTGGACCGCCAGCTAATGAGAAGCTGCCACTTGGCAGCTTCTCATTGGCTGGCAGTCTGCGAGCCGTGATTGGCTCACGCCAGATTTTAAAAAAGCCTCCCCTTCTTCTGATTGGTGCTGCAGCCGGTCCGCGAGCCGTGACTGGTTGGCGGCCGCTGCCACCTTTACAATGGAACAGGGACATGATGCTGTGGCCGGGCGGAGGCGGAACTGGTTCCGCCTGCAATTAGAGGTGACGGAACGCAGTTCCGCCCCGTTCCGGCCCACTTTAACCACTGAGTGTATGGTACTGAGCGATGATCAATCACAGCCTGATAACAGTCAAGAAATTATCTAGATTGTTCGATCCACGCGACCATCGTTCAGTCAATTTCAGACTGTGAATCTCTCTTCCATAAACCGTGTAATACTGTATATGGAGGTGCTCCAACTATCGAGCAATCGACTTCACCCCTGTAGGCTGATTGTGTAGAGATAAAGTGACGCAATTTCGGGTCTCTCAAGCCCACTATCCTGTCCTCCCTCGAGACCTTCCTCTCTCCTCTTTCCACTATGACTTGTCCCAACCAGGTAGCCTCCTTCTATAACTCTTCCCTTACCACTGCTCTCGACTCTGTGGTCAAAATCTGTTCTGTCCCTCCAAACCCCAACCCTGGCACACCAAACTTACACGATTCCTACAAAAATGTTCATGCTCCGCAAAACGCTCCTGGAGGAGATCCCACTCTCTGGCGGACTTCCTCCATTTCAAGTTTATCCTCTCCTCCTACAGCTCTGCTCTTTCTCTCGCCAAGCAATCCTTTTTCCAAGCACTCATCTCTTCTCAGTCCTCCAGTCTACGCCGACTCTTTGAAACTTTCAACACTCTCCTTCGCCCCCTCCTCCTCCCCTCCCCTCCTCCCTCACTGCCAC
Source organism: Pseudophryne corroboree (assembly GCF_028390025.1). NCBI lineage: Eukaryota > Metazoa > Chordata > Amphibia > Anura > Myobatrachidae > Pseudophryne > Pseudophryne corroboree. The sequence goes on from NC_086449.1 coordinate 731,503,005, forward strand.
TGACTTTGCCTCCTTCTTCATCTCCAAAATTGAGGATATCCAAAACTACATCTCCTCCCGTCACCCCTCTGCTGCCCCCCTACCCCCACCATCTCTCCCCTCCATCTATCCCACCCTGTCCTGCTTCCGTCCTACCTCACACAAGGAAGGCCACTCCCTCATCTTATCCTACCTCCCCCCTCAACCTGCCCCTTGGACCCCCTTCCATCCCGTCTTCTCCGCTCCCTCCCCCCCACTGCCTGCTCCCACCTTGCTCACCTCTTTAACCTATCGCTCTCTACTGGCAACTTTCCCTCACCATTCAAACATGCTCTGGTGTCCCCTATTCTCAAAAAAAACAACCTCGACCCTTTATCACTCACTAGCTACCGCTCCATGTCTCTTCTCCCTTTCGCCTCCAAACTACTTGAACGACTGGTCTACAGCCGTCTCACAAGCTACCTCTCTGACCACTCCATCCTTGATCCACTTCAATCTGGCTTTCGCCCACTCCACCGAGACTGCCCTGGTGAAAGTCACCAATGACCTGCTTTCGGCCAAATCCAAGGGCCACTTCTCTCTGCTCATCCTTCTGGACCTCTCTGCTGCCTTTGACACCGTGGATCACCCTCTCCACCTCCGCACACTCCAAAATGTTGGCCTCTCTAGCACCGTCCTTGACTGGTTTACCTCATACCTCACTAACCGCTCCTTCTCTGTGTCTGCCTCCGGAACCACCTCACACCCTTCGATCCTTCCTGTTGGTGTCCCTCAGGGTTCTGTCCTAGGCCCCCTTCTGTTCTCCCTGTATACCTCTTCCCTGGGTGCGCTCATTAACTCCTTTGGCCTTCAATACCACCTCTATGCTGATGACACACAACTCTACCTCTCCTCTCCTGATCTGTCCCCCTCTGTCCTCTCTCAGGTCTCCAGCTGCCTCCCTGACATCTCCTCCAGGATGTCTGAGCGCTCTTTGATGCTCAACATGGACAAAACTGAACTCATTATCTTTCCCCCAGCCAGAGCAACACCCCCTACAAATATTTCTATCACTGTTGACACTATCATCTCCCCCGTTCCCCAACTCCGCTGCCTGGGTGTCACTCTTGACTCCTCCCTCTCCTTTGCACCCTACATCAAAGCTCTAGCGCAATGTTGTCGGTTCCAGCTACGCAACATTGCCCGCATCAGGCCATTTCTCTCCCGAAGTGCAACTAAACTTATCATCCACTCACTGGTCATCTCACGACTCGACTACTACAATGTTCTCCTCATTGGCCTCACTTGCTCCCACCTCGCTCCCCTCCAATCTGTCCTCAACTCCCCAGCTAAGCTCATCTTCTTCTCCCGCCGCTCCACTTCTGCCACTCCCCTTCGACAAAATCTACACTGGCTCCCATTCCCCTACAGAATCCTCTTCAAACTCCTCACCCTCACATACAAGGCTAACTCTAATTCCACTGCTCCCTCCATCTCCAACCTCCTCTCCCTTCATACTCCCTCCCGCCCACTACGGTCGGCTGATGACCGTCACCTCTCCTCTGCCTTGGTCACTGCTTCCCATGCACGAGTTCAGGATTTTGCCCGTGCTGCACCCCTTCAGTGGAACGCGCTCCCCCGCTCCATTAGACTCTCCCCGACCTTGCAAAGCTTCAAACGGGCACTGAAAACCCACCTATTTATCAAAGCGTACCCCTCCAATGCATAACCTAGTCCTTATGCTGCTCCTCCATCCCCCTACCCCATGCCTTGAACATCTCTGCTTTGCTTGCATCCTGCCATCAGGCTTCCTCCTGCTTGATTGCACCTCATGTCATCTGTCTGTCGCCTTTCCCCACTAGATTGTTAGCCCTCTTTCCTCATGTTGTCTAAGCCCTTTTCTCGACACATTTCACTCAGCGACCATCTGTACCTGCTTTTTCTCCTACTGGTAAAGCCTCATCTCTATCTATGGCCGCCAGCCCCAAGTAGTACAATGATTACTCCCTCGCTACTTACATCTAAGCTGTATTATGTTTTGAGAATTGTGGTGCTCTTTGTTACCTGCACTCCATTTTTGTTATTTATTTACTGTTATGCTAAGTTTTGACTGCCTGTACTGTCCTTTGTACGGCGCTGCGAAACACTTGTGGCGCCCTATAAATAAAATGTAATAATAATAATAATAATAATAAAGTGGAGTGAGTCATTTTTCAAACACAGCCTGCAATATGGCAATTAGGACCTGATTGGTTGGTACTTTACTTTTCTCCAAGCTTTGATAAATCTTCCAACAAATGCAGGGGCGTAATCAGAACTTTGTGGGCCTCATAGCAGCATATTGAAGGGGACCCTGTCCCATACCTCTGCAGCAGTGTTTATGTTCCATAATAGTGCCCTAGTTCATTTTTTGAACCATAGTAGTGCCCTAGTTAATATTATGCCCCGTAGTAGTGCCCTAGTCTATTTTATAAACCATTGAAGTTCCCTAGTTTACATGATGTCACATTGTAGGGCTGCCAGTACATATTATGCCACATAGTGTCCCCAGTTCACATTATGACATACAGTGCCCCCAGTTCATATTATGCCACACTACAGTGCCCCTGTTCAAACTGTGTCACATCAGAGTGCCCTCCAGGTCACATTATGCCACATTACAGTGCCCCAGTACTTATTATGCCACACTATAGTGCCTACATTTCATATTGTGACACATTAGCGTGCCCCAGTTCTTATTAGGTAACATTATAATGATTTCACATTACAATGAGCAGATCAGATTATGACACATTCCAGTGCCTTCCAGTTCATATTGTGCCACATTACAGTGTCCTCCAGTTCAACTTATGCCACATTACAGTGCCCACTTACCATTATTACATCCAGTACACACTTATATCACTGAAAATGTAATGTCACACAATTCAGGATAGCAATGCATCAGACCCAATTGCTTAGCTGGCAAATCTGGGACATTGATATGCAACTTTATAACATAGGTCCAGGCCCCCTAAGCCTTTGGGCCCTCTAGCAATGGTACCCCTTGCATCCACTACAGTTACGTCCATGAACAAATAAATTTTCAGTTTTCTAGAGCTGTAACAGAAAATAAGATTTTAAACCTACCGGTAAATCTTTTTCTCCTAGTCCGTAGTGGATGCTGGGGACTCCGTAAGGACCATGGGATATAGACGGGCTCCGCAGGAGACATGGGCACTATAAAGAACTTTTAGTATGGGTGTGCACTGGCTCCTCCCTCTATGCCCCTCCTGCAGACCTCAGTTAGAGAACTGTGCCCAGAGGAGATGGACAATATGAGGAAAGGATTTTGTTAATCTAAGGGCAAGATTCATACCAGCCCACACCAATCATGCCATATAACCTGGAATATACGCAACCAGTTAACAGTATGAACACAAAACAGCATCAGTCAAAGAGCGATTCCAACTGTAACATAACCCTTATGAAAGCAACAACTATATACAAGTCTTGCAGATGTAGTCCGCACTGGGACGGGCGCCAAGCATCCTCTACGGACTAGGATAAAAAGATTTACCGGTAGGTTTAAAATCTTATTTTCTCTTACGTCCTAGAGGATGCTGGGGACTCCGTAAGGACCTTGGGGATTATACCAAAGCTCCCAACCGGGCGGGAGAGTGCGGATGACTCTGCAGCACCGACTGAGCTAACGCAAGGTCCTCATCAGCCAGGGTATCAAACTTGTAGAATTTTGCAAAAGTGTTTGAACCCGACCAAGTAGCTGCTCGGCAATGCCGCCCAAGAAGAGCCCACCTTCCTAGTGGAACGGGCCTTTACCGAATTTGGCAACGGCAATCCAGCCGTCAAATGAGCCTGCTGAATTGTGTTACAGATCCAGCGAGCAATAGTCTGCTTAGAAAAAGGAGCGCCAACCTTGTTGGCTGCATACAGGACAAACAGAGCCTCTGTTTTCCTAACCCTAGCCGTCCTGGCTACATAAATCTTTAGTCCTCCCAGTCCCCCGTAGCCACAGGCACCACAATAGGTTGGTTCATATGAAATGAAGAAAACACCTTAGGCAAAAATTGAGGATGTGTCCTCAACTCTGCTCTATCCACATGGAAAATCAAATAGGGGCTCTTGTGGGACAAGGCCGCCAATTCGGACACCCGCCTTGCAGATGCCAAGGCCAATAACATGACCACCTTCCACGTGAGAAATTTTAATTCCACTGTTTGAAGCGATTCAAACCAGTGAGATTTCAGGAACCTTAACACCACGTTAAGGTCCCACGGTGCCACTGGGGGCACAAAGGGGGGCTGGATGTGCAGCACTCCCTTTACAAACGTCTGGACTTCTGGGAGAGAAGCCAATTCCCTCTGAAAGAATATAGATAGGGCCGAAATCTGTTCCTTAATGGAGCCTAACTTTAGGCCCATATCCACTCCTGTCTGTAGAAAGTGGAGAAACCGGCCCAGATGAAAATCTTCCGTAGGAGCATTCTTGGCTTCACACCAAGATACATACTTCCTCCAGGTACGGTGATAATGCTTTGCCGTCACCTCCTTCCTAGCCTTTATCAGAGTAGGGATAACTTCCTCCGGAATCCCTTTCCCAGCTAGGATTCGGCGTTCAACTGCCATGCCATCAAACGTAACCGCGGTAAGTCTTGGAACACACAAGGCCCCTGCTGTAACAGGTCCTCCCTGAGAGGAAGAGGCCACGGATCTTCTGTGAGCATTTCCTGAAGATCTGAGTACCAGGCCCTTCGAGGCCAATCTGGGACAATGAGTATTGTCTGCACTCTTCTTCGTCTTGTGATTCTCAATATTTTTGAGATGAGAGGAAGAGGAGGAAATACATAGACCGACTGAAACACCCATTGTGTCACTAGGGCGTCTACTGCTACTGCCTGAGGGTCCCGAGACCTGGCACAATACCTCCGAAGTTTTTTGTTGAGGCGTGACGCCATCATGTCTATTTGAGGAATTCCCCAAAGACTTGTTATCTCTGCAAAAACTTCTTGATGAAGTCCCCACTCTCCTGGATGGAGATCGTGTCTGCTTAGGAAGTCTGCTTCCCAGTTGTCCACTCCCGGAATGAAGACAGCTGACAGAGCGCTTACGTGATTTTCCGCCCAGCGAAGAATCCTGGCGGCTTCCGCCATCGCCACTCTGCTCCTTGTCCCGCCTTGGCGGTTTACATGAGCCACGGCTGTGACGTTGTCTGATTGAATCAGAACCGGTAGGCAGCGAAGTCGTAGTCCGTTGTATATGGCCCTCAATTCCAGTATGTTGATGTGTAGACAAGCCTCCTGCCTTGACCATAGTCCCTGAAAATGTCTTCCTTGTGTGACTGCTCCCCATCCTCGGAGGCTCGCGTCCGTGGTAACCAGAACCCAGTCTTGAATGCAGAACCTGCGACCCTCTAGAAGGTGAGCACTCTGCAGCCACCACAGGAGAGACACCCTGGCCCTGGGGGACAGGGTTATTTTCTGATGTATTTGCAGATGGGACCCGGACCACTTGTCCAGAAGGTCCCACTGAAAAGCCCTCGCATGAAACCTGCCGAAGGGGATGGCCTCGTAGGCTGCCACCATTTTCCCCAGAACTCGAGTGCATTGATGAACAGACACTCTTTTTGGTTTTAGCAGGTCTCTGACCAAGTTCTGGAGATCCTGGGCTTTTTCCAATGGGAGAAAAACCCTCTTTTGTTCCGTGTCCAGAATCATGCCTAGGAATGATAGCCGAGTCGTAGGAACCAATTGTGACTTTGGCAGATTGAGAATCCAACCGTGCTGTTGCAACACTTTCAGGGAGTGCGACACGCACTTCAGCAATTGGTCTCTCGATCTCGCCTTTATCAGGAGATCGTCCAAGTATGGGATAATTGTGACTCCCTGCCTGCGCAGGAGCACCATCATCTCCGCCAATACCTTGGTGAAAATCCTCGGGGCCGTGGAAAGCCCAAACGGCAACGTCTGAAACTGGTAATGACAGTCCTGTACAGCGAATCTCAGGTACTCCTGATGAGGGGGGTATATGGGGACATGAAGGTATGCATCCTTTATGTCCAGTGACACCATCAAATCCCCCCTTCCAGGCTGGATATTACAGCTCGGAGCGATTCCATCTTGAATTTGAAATTTTTCAAGTACAGGTTTAGGGATTTTAGATTTAAAATGGGTCTGACCAAACCATCCGGCTTCGGGACCACAAACAGGGTTGAATAATACCCTTTTCCCTGTTGGACCAGGGGAACCTTGACCACCACTTGCTGTTGACACAGTTTTTGAATTGCAGCTAACACTACTTCCCTCTCTGGGGGTGAAGCTGGCAAGGCCGACTTGAAAAATCGGCGAGGGGGCACCTCGCTTGTAGCCTTGGGAAACAATTTCCATCACCCAAGGATCCACGTCTGAAAGAATCCAGATCTGGCTGAAAAGTCGAAGGCACGCACCCACTGGTGCGGACTCCCTTAGGGAAGCCCCAGCGTCATGCGGTGGATTTTGTAGAAGCCGGGGAGGACTTCTGCTCCTGGGAACTAACCGAAGCAGCTGTTCTCTTTCCTCTACCCTTACCTCTGGCAAGGAAGGAGGAGCCCCGACCTCTTCTGGACTTATGCGACCGAAAGGACTGCATCTGATACTATAAAGTTTTCTTTTGCTGTTGGGGAACAAAGGGTAAAAAGGTAGATTTACCCGCGGTAGCTGTGGCAACCAGGTCCGCGAGCCCCTCCCCAAACAACACTTCACCCTTGTAAGGTAAAACCTCCATATGCTTCTTTGAGTCTGCATCACCTGTCCATTGGCGGGTCCATAGAGCTCGTCTCGCAGAAATAGCCATGGCATTGGCTCTGGAACCCAGCAGCCCAACGTCTCTTTGTGCGTCCCTTATATATAAGACTGCGTCTTTAATGTGGGCTAAGGTTAATATAATGGTATCCCTGTCTAGGGTATCAAGGTCAGCTGACAAGGTATCTGTCCAAGCTGCAACTGCGCTACATACCCATGCCGATGCTATTGCTGGTCTGAGCAAAGCACCCGTATGGACATAAATAGACTTTAAAGTAGTCTCCATCTGCGATCAGCAGGATCCTTGAGGGCTGCCGTGTCCGGAGACGGCAGCCCCACCTTCTTGGACAGGCGCGTTAAAGCCTTGTCCACCCTGGGAGAGGATTCCCAACGTACCCTGTCCTGTGCAGGGAAAGGATACGCCATAAGAACCCTTTTGGGAATCTGCAGTTTTTTTTATCTGGAGTTTCCCAAGCTTTTTCAAATAAGTCGTTAAGCTCATGAGATGGGGGAAAGGTTACCTCAGGTTTCTTTTCCTTATACATGCGCACCCTCGTATCAGGGACAGAGGGGTCATCAGTGATATGCAAAACATCTTTAATTGCAATAATCATACACTGAATACTCTTTGTCACCCTTGGGTGTAATTTTGCATCATCGTAGTCGACACTGGAGTCAGAATCCGTGTCGGTACCAGTGTCCACTATTTGGGATAGGGGACGTTTTTGAGACCCAGAAGGGCCCTGTGAACCCAGTCCAATCCGTGGATTGACTCCCTTCTTTCTCCCTGGACTCTGCTTTGTCCAGTCTCTTATGTAATGAGGCCACACTTGCATTTAACATATGCCACATGTCCATCCAATCATGAGTCGGCGTTGCCGACAGAGACACACCACACATCTGCTCCACCTCCTCCTTGGACGAGCCTTCCGCTTCAGACATGCCGACACGCACGTACCGACACCCCCACACACACAGGGATATATCTATAAGGAGACAATTCCCCAACAAGGCCCTTTGGGGAGACAGAGAGAGAGTATGCCAGCTCCCACCCAGCGACAAACTGACACTGGAATAAAACCCAGACTGCGCTTTTTATATATATATAATCAATGTTATACACTCACTGCGCCTTAAACATGCCCCCCCCCCCCCCCTCTTTTCAGCCCTCTGTCACCGAGTTCAGCAGGGGAGAGTCCGGGGAGCCAGCTTCTCTGCAGCGTTCTGTGGAGAAAATGGCGCTGTTAGTGCTGAGGGATCAAGATCCGCCCCCTCCAGCGGCGGACTTCGGTCCCGCTTCATAATTCAAAAAATGGCGGGGGATCTCTTCATTTACTGCCTCCGCAGCCTAATGTACCCTTGTATGCCAGACCAGAGGTTTATTGCTGCCCAGGGCGCCCCCCCTGCGCCTTGCACCCATCAGTGCCCGTTCTGTGTGTAGCGTGTGGGAGCAATGGCTTACCTCAGTTAAGATCTGAAGTCTTCTGCCGCCTTGAAGTCGTCTTTTCTTCTTATACTCACCCGGCTTCTATCTTAAGGCTCTGTGAGGAGGACGGCGGCGCGGCTCTGGGACGAACGGCGGGGTGAGACCTGCGTTCCGACTCCCTCTGGAGCTAATGGTGTCCAGTAGCCTAAGAAGCAGAGCCTATCATTTAAGTAGGTCTGCTTCTCTCTCCTCAGTCCCACGATGCAGGGAGCCTGTTGCCAGCAGTGCTCCCTGAAAATAAAAAACCTAACAAAATTCTTTTTCAGAGAAACTCTGGAGAGGTCCTCTGTAATGCACCCTATCTACTCTGGGCACAAAATCTAACTGGGGTCTGGAGGAGGGGCAAAGAGGGAGGAGCCAGTGCACACCCATACTAAAAGTTCTATATAGTGCCCATGTCTCCTGCGGAGCCCGTCTATACCCCATGGTCATTACGGAGTCCCCAGCATCCTCTAGGACGTAAGAGAAACAACCAATAAACTATATTACCTTGATATTTCACCATAATAGGGTCATCTGAATTGGCAGTTTTGTGAAGCAACCATTCTAATTGGAAGCTATGGGTGATAGCACTAGTTTTTATAAATGTGCCTGCTGATGTTATTAACTGCACCAGTCTCTCAGGTAATCTTACCTTTCTGTCTGAAGTGTCACTTTGGATGGTTCCACGTTTGGGTTTTCCCACTCCATCTGCGGGCAGTGCATGAAGTAACAGAGCGTATACAGGGCCTCCGGCTCCCAATATAGTGGCCCTTGCTTGTGGTGCATTGGTGTGCCGTTGCTGTGTTGCTTTATGTTGAGGGGCTGTAGGTGATGCATTGCCCGAGACACCAGGTCACCTGGGGACAAAAAACACATTTGCTGAAAAACTTTTTATATTGACTCCTTCAGTGTCAGAATAAGCAAAATAATTCAAAATATTCATAAATAAAATAAAAAATTAAGAGAACCACAGTCCCAACGTCTTCCACTCAAGTCATCCACATCCACTCAAGTCACCCACATCCGATGCATCTGACTTGTGTCAATTCAGACCCCAACACGCCTGATCAAAGTATATGAAGGAACATACAAACTTGTCACTACAGGAAACCCTTTAGTGAGGCAACTTACAAAGAATCAGCACAACGTCAGCCTGCAAAATGCATCTTTTCAGATGGCAAATGATCTTCGCAATTGTATAAGGGCGGCTGCATGTTGAGCCATTTCCCATTGTCTTAAGTTGACTCATTGCAGAATTTCTAAGGTAAAATGCTGTAATGGCAATGAGTGGGCATCACCTCATTTTTATAAATATAAGAAAAAACATATATAATGTATGAGGGACGTTATGGTTACTTATACTGTTTTCGCAAAACTTCTATATTCTTCTACCTTTCCTGCTAAGTTGTATTTGCTGATGATTTCTTAGTGTGTGTCACTATGGTAACAACCGCTGTCTCAGAGCATTCATCACTGGGCTAGAACAGCTCTAAACAGCACAAAATGGACTTTCTTTATACTATTATAATACATCCTTTTCCAGTCAGGAATCTAGGAAATAAATCACTTGTATGAACTTAGGCTCTCTGGGGATTTCAAATGGCTGTAGTAGAGAAGAGAGCTAATGCAGTTATTTGCACTTTTCTTATTATTATTCTAGTGAAAACGGAAGAGTCTTGCTGGTATCATTTCCATGTGTGTAGCTGAAGGTACTACATAAATACTGTATACCATTGCTGGAGCAGTTGTGTCTTATGGTATAGCCCAGATCCTATAACGACCCAAGACACAGGTAGTCAGAGCCGAATGTACCGAAACTAGGTGGCATACCGAGGAGTGGCTGTTACATAATGAGACTAATGCTATAATTTATGTTTAATATTAAGTACAATAATAACTCTTTACCCCTTCTATGTATTTCCCTTTTGCATCCACACACCACTGTATCCTTATGTGTTGTAGCTCATTATCTGTCATCTGTCTCAACAACTCCGTCATTTTCTTCTTTACCTCAGTAATTGATGCACACGTGCTCCCCTGAGTACAGATTAGACTTTAGGGAAAAGAAAGAAGTCACATGGTGCTAGGTGAGTATGGAGGGTGCTCTAGCACTGCAGTCTGTTTCTCAGGCAAAAGCTGCTTCACAGAGAGAGAGCTGTGTGGGCTGGTGCATTGTCCTGATGAAGGATGACACCATTTTTCCACAACTCTGGCCTCTTTCTTCTGATACTTGTTCCCCTATTCCCTTTTAACCCATGTGGTAGTGCAGGGCTTAAAGTGGTCCCGGAGAGGTGGTGGAATTCATTTACTCAGTAACACCCCCCTTCCATCCCCATTCGATATTAAGCAGAGCCAGGGAAAGTGCTATTGTTTTCAGCACCCCTCTGCAAATAAATTAGTGCCCTACTTCCCATACTTTATAAAGGGACATTGATCTCACAAGGAACCAACATGGTCACAAACAGTAATAGTACCCTCAATTTAAATTGCACAACACTGTAGCACAATCTTATTCACATTACGCCACATAGTAATGCCCCTTATTCAGGTTACATCACTCAATAGCGCCCTTTATGCACATTGCACTACACAATGGTACCCTCTTTACATGTTATGCCACACAGTAGTGCCCCTTATATACAGTACCCACAGTAGTGCCCCTTATACACAATTCCCACAGTAGTAGTGCCCCTTACACATAATGACCACAGTTGTAGTGTCTCTTACATATAATGACCACAGCAGTGCTACTTATACACATTTTGCCCACAGATGTGCCGCTTATACACAATTCTCATAATAGTGCCCCTTACACACAATGCCCACAATAATAGTGCCCCTTACACATAATGACCACAGTAGTGCCGCTTATACACATAATGCCCTTAGTGTGCCCCTTATACACATCGCTGCCTCTGTCACTCCAGCAGCTCATGGCCTGTGTCCCTCCAGCAGCTATAAGCCCTGTATCCCTCCTGCAGCTTCCCCACCTCTCTTGTCCCTCCACCCCCTCTCATCTTGTCTTCAAGATGCACAGAGACTCCGCCTCTTCATGGCTCATCTTCACTTCAGCAGCGGTGACAGCATGACACTGCATATGCCGTGACGGAGAAAGGAAGCCACTGGGCCCTGAGGAGAGGAATGCCACCAGGACCTGAGGAAGGAGGAGGTGGCTGCCGCTCATCAGTAACACTAGCACCGCCTGCATCATCTATTGATGTAGGTGATGGGGCAGGTTTTTCTGTTGGAATTACTGTGCAGGGAAATGGAGGTGGTGGAACTAGTTCCCCCCACCATTACAGGTGGTGGAACTCCGTTCTACCTTGTTACCCCCACTTTAACCCCTGCATGGTATGAATTATTTTTTTACAAGTATAGCCTCTATTTAATAGCCACACATCGTATATGTTATTCTATTGATTTTATTCTTTATGCATTACTATCAAAACAAAACAAAGTCAATTACCCTACAAATTACTGATAGAAAACTAGTTTGTGGAGTTAAGTCATGGACTGAGTGGGATGTGGGTGGTCAGGGCACAACACACATAGCTTAGTAGAGCCATTTAGTAGCCAATTTATCAAAATGTGTTAAAATGCCTGTGATATAAATATTTTTTCACTGTATATATCACTGAGTGACCACACAATCAAACATTTTGCCCAATCTCATTAACAAAGATGGAAACCGAACTTGTGAGTGTAGCAAAATTATTAAAAATATTACTTATTCAGAGATTTACATTGCTCTGATAGATAGATATATATATATATATATATTTACACATCTCCCCAATATTTAGCAATCAGCACGTGCGCAGAAGCATGCGCAGGTCATGTCCTGCAATGTCGGTCACAGCGCGGCTGCAGGCGTTGGGTGAGTGACAGTCTGCAGCCATTTGGATGCGGCGGACGGGAAGATGCTTATTCTCCGGTTGAGTCCTCAGGTGCAGTTTCACAGGCCCGGGCAGCGGGCTCTAACCAGGCATCCTGAGCAATCTAAAAGTTACTCAGATGTCTACATGGCGACCCGATGTTCATGTAGTTGATTTGATGCAAGTGTGCCAAATAAACACGAGAGTTACCCATTTGCAATGTGGGAGAAGTTTTTCTGACCAGGGACAGGATGCACCAATGCTAAAAATGCGGCCAAACCTCAGAAAATGCAGATTTTTTTAATTTTGGCCACAATTACATACAGAATATAAGCATGCTGCATATCACTTTAATCAGCATCCTATGACATTCACAAAATCATGCAAAAAACACGCTCGGCTCTACCGAGTCACACAGCACTCACGCGTTATGTGTAACGCGTCTTGCAGCGCACGGAGCAAAGATGTAAGAGGACACATCTGTAGATGGTTTTGGAACATAAAACATGTCATATTACAAAAATAACAATTTTAAGTTTTAGTGCTTTGAAATAAAAATCTTGCAACACTGTAGAACTTCTTATTCAGCAAACTCAGAGAATGGGCCAAGGGTCTGACTTTGAATAAAAGGTGCCGCATATGCAGTGGTGTGGCAGGAGAATTAATAAAGGGAGGGTGAATGATAGAATGGGGTAATGATAAAGAGAGTGATAAAAGACAGCGAATGTCTGATGAAGGGGTGAGGATAATTATAAAGAGGGGCATAATAATTATATGGGGAACGATAATTATGGAGGGGGGGAGAGATGATTACGATGGAGAAAAAAGGAAGATATAAATACTGTATATGGAGAAAGATGGAATGGAAAGTACAGAAAAAATAAGAATTTACTTACCGATAATTCTATTTCTCGTAGTCCGTAGTGGATGCTGGGGACTCCGTCAGGACCATGGGGAATAGCGGCTCCGCAGGAGACAGGGCACAAAAATAAAGCTTTAGGATTAGGTGGTGTGTACTGGCTCCTCCCCCTATGACCCTCCTCCAAGCCTCAGTTAGGATACTGTGCCCGGACGAGCGTACACAATAAGGAAGGATATTGAATCCCGGGTAAGACTCATACCAGCCACACCAATCACACCGTATAACTTGTGATCTGAACCCAGTTAACAGTATGACAAACGTAGGAGCCTCTGAACAGACGGCTCACAACAATAACAACCCGAATTTGTTTGTAACAATAACTATGTACAAGTATTGCAGACAATCCGCACTTGGGATGGGCGCCCAGCATCCACTACGGACTACGAGAAATAGAATTATCGGTAAGTAAATTCTTATTTTCTCTAACGTCCTAAGTGGATGCTGGGGACTCCGTCAGGACCATGGGGATTATACCAAAGCTCCCAAACGGGCGGGAGAGTGCGGATGACTCTGCAGCACCGAATGAGAGAACTCAAGGTCCTCCTCAGCCAGGGTATCAAATTTGTAGAATTTTGCAAATGTGTTTGCCCCTGACCAAGTAGCAGCTCGGCAGAGTTGTAATGCTGAGACCCCCCGGGCAGCCGCCCAGGATGAGCCCACTTTCCTTGTGGAATGGGCCTTGACAGATTTAGGTTGTGGCAAGCCTGCCACAGAATGTGCAAGTTGAATTGTGCTACAAATCCAACGAGCAATCGTCTGCTTAGAAGCAGGAGCACCCATCTTGTTGGGTGCATACAATATAAACAGTGAGTCAGACTTTCTGACTCCCGCCGTTCTTGAAATATATATTTTCAATGCCCGGACCACGTCCAACAACTTGGAATCCTCCAAATTGTTAGTAGCCGCAGGCACCACAATAGGCTGGTTCAGGTGAAACGCTGACACCACCTTAGGCAGAAAATGAGGACGTGTCCGCAGTTCTGCCCTGTCCGTATGGAAAATCAGATATGGGCTCTTATATGATAAAGCCGCCAATTCTGATACTCTCCTGGCTGAAGCCAGGGCCAGTACCATGGTTACTTTCCATGTAGATACTTCAACTCCACCGATTTGAGCGGCTCAAACCAATGGGATTTGAGAAAATCCAAGACTACATTAAGATCCCACGGTGCCACTGGGGGCACAACCGGGGGCTGTATATGTAGTACTCCTTTTACAAAAGTCTGGACTTCAGGAACTGAAGCCAATTCTTTCTGGAAGAAAATCGACAGGGCCGAAATTTGAACCTTAATGGACCCCAATTTGAGGCCCATAGACAATCCTGTTTGCAGGAAATGTAGGAATCGACCCAGTTGAAATTCCTCCGTGGGGGCCTTCCTGGCCTCACACCACGCAACATATTTTCTCCAAATGCGGTGATAATGTTGTGCAGTCACCTCCTTCCTGGCTTTTACCAGTGTAGGAATGACCTCTTCCGGAATGCCTTTTTCCCTTAGAATTCGGCGTTCAACCGCCATGCCGTCAAACGCAGCCGCGGTAAGTCTTGGAATAGACACGGTCCCTGCTGAAGCAGGTCCGGTCTTAGAGGTAGAGGCCACGGATCCTCCGTGAGCATCTCTTGAAGTTCCGGGTACCAAGTTCTTCTTGGCCAATCCGGAGCCACTAGTATCGTTCTTACTCCCTTTTGCCGTATAATTCTCAGTACCTTTGGTATGAGAGGCAGAGGAGGGAACACATACACTGACTGGAACACCCACGGTGTTACCAGAGCGTCCACAGCTATTGCCTGAGGGTCTCTTGACCTGGCGCAATACCTGTCCAGTTTTTTGTTGAGGCGGGGCGCCATCATATCCACCATTGGTTTTTCCCAACGGTTCACAATCATGTGGAAGACTTCTGGATGAAGTCCCCACTCTCCCGGGTGTAGATCGTGTCTGCTGAGGAAGTCTGCTTCCCAGTTGTCCACTCCCGGAATGAATACTGCTGACAGTGCTATCACATGATCTTCCGCCCAGCGAAGAATCCTTGCAGCTTCTGCCATTGCTGTCCTGCTTCTTGTGCCGCCCTGTCTGTTTACGTGGGCGACTGCCGTGATGTTGTCCGACTGGATCAACACCGGCTGACCCTGAAGCAGGGGTTTTGCCAGACTTAGAGCATTGTAAATCGCTCTTAGCTCCAGTATATTTATGTGAAGAGACATCTCCAGGCTTGACCATACTCCCTGGAAGTTTCTTCCCTGTGTGACCGCTCCCCAGCCTCTCAGACTGGCATCCGTGGTCACCAGGACCCAGTCCTGTATGCCGAATCTGCGGCCCTCTAACAGATGAGCACTCTGCAACCACCACAGAAGAGACACCCTTGTCCGTGGCGATAAGGTTATCCGCTGATGCATCTGCAGATGCGATCCGGACCATTTGTCCAGCAGATCCCACTGAAAAGTTTGTGCGTGGAATCTGCCGAATGGAATCGCTTCGTAAGAAGCCACCATCTTTCCCAGGACTCTTGTGCATTGATGCACAGACACTTTCCCTGGTTTTAGGAGGTTCCTGACAAGTTCGGATAACTCCCTGGCTTTCTCCTCCGGAAGAAACACCTTTTTCTGAACCGTGTCCAGAATCATTCCCAGGAACAGCAGACGTGTCGTCGGGGTCAACTGAGATTTTGGAAAATTCAGAATCCACCCGTGTTGTTGCAGCACTAGTTGGGTTAGTGCTACTCCGTCCTCCAGCTGTTCTCTGGACCTTGCCCTTATCAGGAGATCGTCCAAGTAAGGGATAATTAATACGCCTCTTCTTCGCAGAAGAATCATCATTTCGGCCATTACCTTGGTAAAGACCCGAGGTGCCGTGGACAATCCAAACGGCAGCGTCTGAAACTGATAATGACAGTTTTGCACCACGAACCTGAGGTACCCTTGATGTGAAGGGCAAATTGGGACATGTAGGTAAGCATCCTTTATGTCCAGGGACACCATAAAGTCCCCTTCTTCTAGATTCGCTATCACTGCTCTGAGTGACTCCATCTTCAACTTGAATTTTTGTATGTACAGGTTCAAAGATTTCAGATTTAGAATAGGTCTTACCGAGCCGTCCGGCTTCGGTACCACAAATAGCGTGGAGTAATACCCCTTTCCCTGTTGTAGGAGGGGTACCTTGACTATCACCTGCTGAGAAAACAGCTTGTGAATGGCTTCCAATACCGTCGCCCTGTCTGAGGGAGACGTTGGCAAAGCAGACTTTAGGAACCGGCGAGGGGGAGACTTCTCGAATTCCAACCTGTAACCCTGAGATACTACCTGCAGAATCCAGGGGTCCACCTGTGAGCAAGCCCACTGTGCGCTGAAATTCTTGAGTCGACCCCCCACCGCTCCTGAGTCCGCTTGTAAGGCCCCAGCGTCATGCTGAGGGCTTTGCAGAACCCTGGGAGGGCTTCTGTTCCTGGGCAGGGGCTGCTTGCTGCCCTCTCTTACCGCTTCCTCTGCCCCGAGGCAGATATGACTGTCCTTTTGTCCGCTTGTTCTTATAGGACCGAAAGGACTGCGGCTGAAAAGACGGTGTCTTTTTCTGTTGGGAGGGGGTCTGAGGTAAAAAGGTGGATTTTCCGGCAGTTGCCGTGGCCACCAGATCCGATAGACCGACGCCAAATAATTCCTCCCCTTTATACGGCAATACTTCCATATGTCTTTTGGAATCCGCATCACCTGACCACTGTCGCGTCCATAAACTCCTTCTGGCAGATATGGACATCGCATTTACTCTCGATGCCAGAGTGCAAATATCTCTCTGAGCATCTCGCATATAAAGGAAAGCATCCTTTAATTGCTCTATAGTCAATAAAATACTGTCCCTATCCAGGGTATCAATATTTTCAGTCAGGGAATCCAACCAGACGACCCCAGCACTGCACATCCAGGCTGAGGCGATGGCTGGTCGCAGTATAACACCAGTATGTGTGTATATACTTTTTAGGGTAGTTTCCATTCTCCTATCAGCTGGATCCCTGAGGGCGGCCGTATCAGGAGACGGTAACGCCACTTGTTTTGATAAGCGTGTGAGCGCCTTATCCACCCTAGGGGGTGTTTCCCAGCGCGCCCTAACCTCTGGCGGGAAAGGGTATAATGCTAATAACTTTTTTGAAATTAGCATTTTTCTATCTGGGTTAACCCACGCTTCATCACATACATCATTTAATTCCTCTGATTCAGTAAAAACTACAGGTAGTTTTTTCACCCCCCACATAATACCCCTTTTTGTGGTACTTGCAGTATCAGAGATATGCAAAGCCTCCTTCATTGCCGTGATCATATAACGTGTGACCCTACTTGAAAATACGTTTGTTTCATCACCGTCGACACTAGATTCAGTGTCTGTGTCTGGGTCTGTGTCGACCGACTGAGGTAAAGGGCGCTTTACAGCCCCTGACGGTGTCTGAGACGCCTGGGCAGGTACTAACTGGTTTGCCGGCCGTCTCATGTCGTCAACTGATTTTTGTAATGTGCTGACATTATCACGTAATTCCATAAACAAAGCCATCCATTCCGGTGTCGACTCCCTGGGGGGTGACATCTTCATTATCGGCAATTGCTCTGCCTCCACACCAACATCGTCCTCATACATGTCGACACACACGTACCGACACACAGCAGACACACAGGGAATGCTCTTATCGAAGACAGGACCCCACTAGCCCTTTGGGGAGACAGAGGGAGAGTTTGCCAGCACACACCCAAGCGCTATAATATATATGGGAACAACCTTATATTCTTTATAGCAGCTTAAATATATCAAAATATCGCCAAAAAAATGCCCCCCCTCTCTGTTTTACCCTGTTTCTGTAGTGCAGTGCAGGGGAGAGTCCTGGGAGCCTTCCTCACAGCGGAGCTGAGCAGGAAAATGGCGCTGTGTGCTGAGGAGAATAAGCTCCGCCCCCTATTTCGGCGGGCTTTTCTCCCGTAGTTTTAGATAACTGGCATGGGTTAAATACATACATATAGCCTCAATGGCTATATGTGATGTATTCTTTTGCCATAAAGGTATTAAATATTGCTGCCCAGGGCGCCCCCAGCAGCGCCCTGCACCCTCCGTGACCGCTTGGTGTGAAGTGTGTGACAACAATGGCGCACAGCTGCAGTGCTGTGCGCTACCTTCATGAAGACTGAAGAGCCTTCTGCCGCCTGTTTCCGGACCTTCAATCTTCAGCATCTGTAAGGGGGGTCGGCGGCGCGGCTCCGGGACGAACCCCAGGGTGAGACCTGTGTTCCGATTCCCTCTGGAGCTAATGGTGTCCAGTAGCCTAAGAATCCAATCCATCCTGCACGCAGGTGAGTTGAAATTCTCTCCCCTAAGTCCCTCGATGCAGTGAGCCTGTTGCCAGCAGGACTCACTGAAAATAAGAAACCTAAAAAACTTTTTCTAAGCAGCTCCTTAAGAGAGCCACCTAGATTGCACCCTGCTCGGACGGGCACAAAAACCTAACTGAGGCTTGGAGGAGGGTCATAGGGGGAGGAGCCAGTACACACCACCTAATCCTAAAGCTTTATTTTTGTGCCCTGTCTCCTGCGGAGCCGCTATTCCCCATGGTCCTGACGGAGTCCCCAGCATCCACTTAGGACGTTAGAGAAATTATTTCAGTTCTATTGCCCTCTTATTGCCGAAAATCTTTGTGGGAGGGGGCACTTTATATGAACTTGAGGACCTATCACAGGCTGCAATCAAACTAAACCAAGTTTAATTAAATTAAAATGTTTGTCACATTCTGCCACATATTTACTGGAGGAAAGTACAGGCTTCAGCATTCTGCCATTCTCAGGAGACTCATTTCAGAGCTGTTAACACAAACCAGATGAACAGATGGAAGGAAACCCAATATAACCCAGATTTGCAGATGATAACACCAATATGAGAATTTCTGGTGGCGTCACCATCGCCTCCATTATTGTTGTGGTTGTACTGTATTTTTTACACATTGCCACAAGGAAGTTGTGGGTTTGAAGGGAAAACATCCCTACAGCATATGGCTCACAGACTTTACATTTTCACTTGGTGCACAATGTTTATTTTATTACATGATGGCTCTGTTGTGACTATTAACACTTACTTATCATATTCAGGTATTGATATATTATCCCAAACATTAACACCTCAACATTATCCTTATGTGTGGGACTGCTGGCAGGGCCGTAACTAGATTTTTTGGTGCCCTAGGCCAGAAAGAGTATTGATTTCCCGCCCTTTCAAATAGAGACATAAGGCACTCACCTAATAAAGATCGTGGCCTTGTGGGCATGACACACATAGATATATGGGTGTATCTCTAGTGCGCAGAGAAAGAGCAGCTTTAAATATGACCAGGTGTTATCTGGGAACTGGACAATATTGACAATTTTTATAGGAGAAAATACATTCAGTGCTCTACTGAAAGGAATAAGGATAATACTTCCCCTTCAGGTTCTTTATGGACCCTCGGGTTTCACCAACATCAAGCGTGTTCTCCAAATGGATATTGCGGGGCGGACTAGCCCTGTGCTGGGCATCCCCCCGCATGTTAAGGAGAAACTGATCACAGAAGCACATCTACGATCAGGTCTGAATTATGCCCTTATTACTAAAGCTGTTTATCAATAGTAGCAATTTCTTTGCTAGTTAGCAGGAGGTTCTACAGTGCACAATTGGATGCCTCCTGCAAATTCATTTTAGCAGCTGCCAATAAATATCAAGATTTCAAGTGTGCACAATTCAGAAGAGTAGAGCCAGGGGAAAGCTTATAATGTACTGTAAATAACAGATGATAGTCAACGTCAGTGCCAAAAATATAAGAGATCACTTTATAGTGATTGGAAACAGACAGATAAATAGTAACACGATAAATCAGCAGGTTTATCGTGGGGCGTGTTCCTCAAGCTGCTTCATCAAAATGTTTAGTTTGGAGATCAATTTCCATCATAAGGATACAATCATTTCCGTGTCATTATTAATAACTCTCATATCTGGTTTATCAGGCTGCTCACAGAGACTAACACTGGAATAAACAGGACGCACCCAGCACACATGGATCCACTCGTACAGACTTACAGTATTTAAAGTCATACTTTTAACTTGTCTACTGTACCAGAATGTCCTGACTACGAGGAGAATGGAGCAGCCTACCAGACCCCGCTGGCTTCTCCAGTGGCGAATCGCAGTATTTCCGGGTGGGCTGTGGCAGTGACCATGCAAATCATGTAGTCCTGCCTCATCCCCCTCAATTCCCATTTGGCACTTCCCTTCAGGATCTCATTGAGGGAAGGTATAAGAAGTAGGCACCTATGGGGGTAATTCAGACCTGATCGTTGCAGCCCTGCGATCAGGTTAGAACTGTAATGCACAAGCGCGTCATACGGGTACAAAGCGGATCATTGCTGTGCGATGGGTTTTACGAAGAATCCAGTCACACAGCCGATCGCAAAGAGATTGACAGGAAGAAGGTGTTTGTGGGTGGCAACTGACCGTTTTCTGGTAGTGGTTGGAAAAACGCAGGCATGTCCAAGCGTTTGCAGGGAGGGTTCCTGACGTCAATTCCGGTCCTGAACTGGCTGATGTGATCGCAGCGGCTGAGTAATGGGCCCTACACATTGAGCGATCCGCCGCAGAGCTGCCTGACGGCGGATACGGGCGACCCGGCGGCGGGGGGGCAGTGACGGGGGCAGTGAAGTTTCTTCACTCCCCCCGTCACCCGGCTCCATAGCAGTGCAGGCAAATATGGACGAGATCGTCCATATTGGCCTGCATGCAGAGGCGACGGGGCACCAGCGATGAACGAGCGCGGGGCCGCACATCGTTCATCGCTGTTGCCTCCACACTCAAAGGTATGAACGGTACTGTACCTCGTTCATTAATGAACGAGATCGTTCATATCTTTGAGTATTATCGCCCAGTGTGTAGGGCCTATAAGTCCTGGGCAACTCAGAAACTGCACAAAGTTTATTGCGTTCGCAAACTTGCACAGCTAAAATACACTCCCATTTAGGCGGCGACTATCTGATCGCAGCGCTGCAAAAAACTGCTAGCGAGTGATCAGGTCTGAATTACCCCCTCTGTTTAAAGCAGGGATATTCTCAAGCGGCCTTCCAGCTGCTGTGGGACTACACATCCCAGCATGCCCTGTCAGTGTTGCTACTTGGGCATGCTAAAACTGTAGCAGGCCATGCTGAGATGTGTAGTTCCATAGCTGCTGGAGGACTGCATGTTAAATAGCCCTGATTTAAAGGAGTTTCCTATAGAAAGTGGCAGCGGCCATTTTGTCAGATGAATCAATAATTCTGATGATGCATCCTATAAATCCTCTAGGAAATACACGGTCAAGTCACATTGTTATGACCACCTTTAACATTTGATGTCGGCAGCGCGTAGCCCATGAAGTACGTCACGTGTCATGCGCTGGTTTGGTGGGTACATAAGGTGTGCGATAGGCCGTTTGCACACATATCTGTCATGGGTAAAAGGGACGATTTATTCGAGGTGCAAAAAGGGATAATTATCGGCTTTCGGGCCAAGGGTGGCAGTATTTGTGAAACAGCGCAGTTTGTGAACTGTTTGCGTGCTGCTGTAGTGAAGGTGTATCGTGATTGGACAAATGTCACTATTATGAATTACCGACGTGGAAACTGCGCAACACCACGTGCCACTGATGTGAGAGGTGAACGTCGGCTATGAAGGTGCGTGAGAGCCAACTGACACGATGCAGTGGAGCAGCTCACCGTCAAAATGAACCTGGGGCTACCAGACGTGTCTAAAATGACAGTTCAGCAAACCCTGATGTGTATGGGGCTCCAAAGCGGTTACTCTGGCTATTAGCTGGTGGTCATTATAATGTGACTCGACCGTGTAGTAGCAGTTGACATTCTTTACATGAATAGGTATCGGTATCTTCCATGTAAAAACAGATGTCTATAACCATACCTCCCAACTGTTCCGCATGCAGCAGCACAATCCCGTTTTTCTGGTACTGTCCTGCTGTCCCACCCGTGGGTCACAGTGTCCAACAGGAAGGGGGGAGGTTTGGGGGGGAGCAGAGGCTGAATAGATGGCACTGCACCTATACACAGTTCAGGGAGTACCTGGGCGCACTCTCACAGTGACGTGAAGGGGGTGCTGTGAGGCCACATCCCCTTTCTCCAAGGCTCCACCCCCTTTTCAGCCACTCCTCTGTCATGTACAGGCTCCTGAATCTATAGGCACTAAAGATTGGAGGTAGGCTATAACTATTTCTTTACCGCCCAGAAATTGCCTGGATCTCCATGCCATTTTTCAATCTATGTCTCTGTATGGTAATGATTAGGACACATGTGGAGAGGGAAACCATTGACCACTTGCACCTGAAGGCTTCCCTGAGTTCACGTCATCTGAACCACCCCCTACTGTAAGTGATCTCACTGTCCGCTTCCAATTAATGACCATAGGTCATTAAAGCCACGGTGCTCACACTTTGTGTGCCGCCGTGCTGGAGCTGATGGATAGAGCAGAAGGCTACAGACTCTGAGTACGAGCCTTGGCCAGAGAAGAAATATATATACGCAGTAAGTTTGCATATGTAGAGCATTAACATTAATAAACTCTAAGAAAGTACCAATATATTAAAAATACAATATTTAACATAACACACCAATACCAAACATATAAAGATACATGCACTCCAGTCAGTAGGAGACAATAACATAATCAACTGATCAACAATAGCACATAGATTAAAAAAAAAATATATACATAACAAGGATTAATAAATAAAAACGTTAAATCGGCGGGAAACAGAGAAGCAGATCATTGTATCAGGGGTGGTTTAAGAGAGGAGAGGGCACGTGTACAGGTTCTGCGCCCATACCCCTCAACCCTCTCTGGGAGCGCAATAGACTCTGTGTGTGTTTATCTATCTGTCTGTCTGTTTATCTATCACTATATATATATATATATATATATATAAAATAAGATTTTACATACCGGTAAATCTATTTCTCGTAGTCCGTAGTGGATGCTGGGGACTCCGTAAGGACCATGGGGATAGACGGGCTCCACAGGAGACATGGGCACTTTAAGAAAGAATTTAGGTTCTGGTGTGCTCTGGCTCCTCCCTCTATGCCCCTCCTCCAGACCTCAGTTAGAGAAACTGTGCCCAGAAGAGCTGACAGTACAAGGAAAGGATTTTGGTAATCCAGGGCAAGATTCATACCAGCCACACCAATCACACCATATTACTTGTGATAAACTTACCCAGTTAACAGTATGAACAACAACAGAGCATCAGGTCAACCCTGATGCAACCATAACATAACCCTTATTGAAGCAATAACTATATACAAGTATTGCAGAAGAAGTCCGCACTTGGGACGGGCGCCCAGCATCCATTACGGACTACGAGAAATAGATTTACCGGTAAGTAAAACCTTATTTTCTCTAACGTCCTAGTGGATGCTGGGGACTCCGTAAGGACCATGGGGATTATACCAAAGCTCCCAAACGGGCGGGAGAGTGCGGATGACTCTGCAGCACCGATTGAGCAAACACAAGGTCCTCCTCAGCCAGGGTATCAAACTTGTAGAACTTTGCAAAAGTGTTTGAACCTGACCAAGTAGTCGCTCGGCAAAGCTGTAATGCCGAGACCCCTCAGGCAGCGCCCAAGAAGAGCCCACCTTCCTAGTGGAATGGGCCTTAACTGATTTTGGCAGCGGCAATCCAGCCGCAGAATGAGCCTGCTGAATCGTGTTACAGATCCAGCGAGCAATAGTTTGCTTTGAAGCAGGAGCACCAAGCTTGTTGGAAGCATACAGGATAAACAAAGACTCTGACACACGCCTAGCCGAAGCCAAGGCTAATAGCATGACCACCTTCCACGTGAGATATTTCAACTCCACCGTTTTGGGTGGTTCAAACCAGTGGAATTTCAGGAAATTCAACACACCTTAAGATCCCAAGGTGCCACTGGAGGCACAAAAGGGGACTGAATATGCAGCACTCCCTTTACAAACGTCTGAACTTCAGGTAGAGAAGCCAACTCCTTTTGAAAGAAAATGGATAGGGCCGAAATCTGGACCTTAATGGAACCCAATTTTAGGCCCAAATTCACTCCTGACTGTAGGAAGTGAAGGAAACGGCCCAGCTGGAACTCCTGCGTAGGAGCCTTCCTGGCCTCACACCAAGCAACATATTTTCGCCATATACGGTGATAATGTTGAGCTGTCACGTCCTTCCCAGCCTGTATTAGCGTAGGAATGACCTCATCCGGAATGCCTTTCTCTGCTAGGATCCGGCGTTCAACCGCCATGCCGTCAAACGCAGCCGCGGTAAGTCTTGGAACAGACAGGGCCCTTGTTGCAACAAGTCCTGTCTTAGAGGAAGAGGCCACGGGTCCTCTGTGAGCAGTTCTTGCAGATCTGGATACCAAGTCCTTCGTGGCCAATCTGGAACAATGAGTATTGTACTCACTCCTCTTTTTCTTATTATCCTCAGCACCTTGGGTATGAGAGGAATAGGACGAAATACATAGACCGTCTGGAACACCCACGGTGTCACCAGGGCGTCTACAGCTATCGCCTGAGGGTCTCTTGACCTGGCGCAATACCTCTGTAGCTTTTTGTTGAGTCGGGATGCCATCATGTCCACCTGTGGCAGTTCCCACCGACTTGTAATCTGCGCGAAGACTTCCTGATGAAGTCCCCACTCTCCCGGGTGGAGGTCGTGTCTGCTGAGGAAGTTTGCTTCCCAGTTGTCCACTCCCGGGATGAACACTGCTGACAGTGCGCTTACGTGATTCTCCGCCCAGCGAAGAATTCTGGCGGCTTCCGCCATCGCCACTCTGCTCCTTGTGCCGCCTTGGCGGTTTACATGAGCCACTGCGGTGATGTTGTCTGACTGAATCAGAACCGGTTGGTCGCGAAGCAGAATCTCTGCTTGACGTAGAGCGTTGCATATGGACCTTAGTTCCAGGATGTTGATGTGAAGGCAAGTCTCTTGACCTGACCACAGACCTTGGAAATTTCTTCCCTGTGTGACTGCACCCCAACATCGGAGGCTTGCGTCCGTGGTCACCAGGACCCAGTCCTGAATGCCGAATCTGCGGCTCTCGAGAAGGTGAGCGCTCTGCAGCCACCACAGGAGTGACACCCTGGCCCTGGGGGATAGGGTGATTAACCGATGCATCTGAAGATGTGATCTGGACCACTTATCCAGTAAGTCCCATTGAAAGGTCCTCGCATGGAACCTGCCGAAGGGAATGGCCTCGTATGATGCCACCATCTTTCCCAGGACACGAGTGCAGTGATGCACTGTCACCTGTTTTGGTTTTAATAGGTTCCTGACCAGTGTCATGAGTTCCTGAGCTTTCTCCATCGGGAAATAAACCCTTTTCTGGTCTGTATCTAGAATCATGCCCAGGAAAGGCAGACGAGTCGTAGGAACCAACTGCGACTTTGGAATATTTAGAATCCAGCCGTGTTGCCGTAACACTTCCAGAGAAAGTGCTACACTGATCAGCAACTGCTCTCTTGATCTCGCTTTTATGAGGAGATCGTCCAAGTATGGGATAATTGTGACCCCTTGCTTCCGCAGGAGTACCATCATTTCCGACATTACCGTGGTAAATATTCTCGGTGCCGTGGAGAGACCAAACGGCAACGCCTGAAATTGGTAATGACAATCCTGTACCACAGATCTGAGGTACGCGTGATGAGGTGGATAAATGGGGACATGAAGGTATGCATCCTTTATGTCCAGAGACACCATAAAATCCCCCCCTTCCAGGCTTGCGATGACCGCTCTCAGCGATTCCATCTTGAACTTGAACCTTTTCAGGTATATGTTCAGGGATGTTAAATTCAGTATGGGTCTAACCGAACCGTCCGGTTTCGGGACTACAAACATGGTCGAATAATAACCCCTTCCCTGCTGAAGGAGGGGAACCTTGACCACCACCTGTTGAAGATACAATTTGTGAATTGCAGTTAACACTATTTCCCTCTCGTGGGGGGAAGCTGGCAGGGACGATTTGAGGTATCGATGAGGGGGCATCTCCTCGAATTCCAGCTTGTATCCCTGAGACACAATATCTATTGCCCAGGGATCCAACTGGGAGTGAACCCACTTATGGCTGAAATTTCGAAGACGTGCCCCCACCGGGCCTAGCTCCGCCTGTGGAGCCCCAGCGTCCTGCGGTGGATTTTGTAGAGGCCGGGGAGGACTTCTGTTCCTGGGAACTAGCTGTGTTGTGCAGCTTATTTCCTATGCCCCTGCCTCTGGCAAGAAAGGACGCACCTCGTACTTTCTTGTTTTTCTGTGATCGAAAGGACTGCATTTGATAATACGGTGCTCTCTTAGGCTGTGAGGAAACATATGGCAAAAAATTTGACTTTCCAGCACTAGCTGTGGAGACCAGGTCCGAGAGACCCTCCCCAAACAATTCCTCACCCTTGTAAGGTAAAACCTCCATATGCCTTTTTGAGTCGGCATCACCTGTCCATTGCCGAGTCCACAGGACCCTTCTGGCAGAAATTGACATAGCATTTATTCTAGAACCCAGCAGACTAATGTCTCTTTGAGCATCTCTCATATAAAGGACAGCGTCTTTAATATGCCCCAAGGTCAACAATACAGTATCCTTGTCTAAGGTCTCAATTTCCTCAAATAAGGTATCCGTCCATGCTGCTACAGCACTACACACCCAGGCCGACGCGATCGCCAGCCTCAGCAAGGTACCCGAATGTGTATAAATGGACTTCAGGGTAACCTCCTGTTTGCGATCCGCAGCATCTTTGAGGGTAGCCGTATCCTGTGACGGCAGGGCTACCTTCTTGGATAAGCGTGTTAAAGCTTTGTCCACCTCAGGGGAGGATTCCCAGCGTAACCTGTCCGTTGGCGGGAAAGGATACACCATAAGAATCCTTTTGGAAATCTGCAGTTTTTTATCTGGAGATTCCCAAGCCTTTTCATTAAGCTCATGTGAGGGGGGAAAGGTTACCTCCGGTTTCTTGTCCCCATACATATGTACCCTCCTGTCAGGGACTGGGGTTTCCTCTGTGATGTGCAACACATCCTTAATTGCTATAATCATATAACGGATGGATTTACCCAATTTAGGCTGTAACTAGTGATGAGCACCGGAAATTTTTCGGGTTTTGTGTTTTGGTTTTGGGTTCGGTTCCACGGCCGTGTTTTGGGTTCGAACGCGTTTTGGCAAAATCTCACCGAATTTTTTTTGTCGGATTCGGGTGTGTTTTGGATTCGGGTGTTTTTTTCAAAAACCCCTAAAAAACAGCTTAAATCATAGAATTTGGGGGTCATTTTGATCCCAAAGTATTATTAACCTCAATAACCATAATTTCCACTCATTTTCAGTCTATTCTGAACACCTCACACCTCACAATATTATTTTTAGTCCTAAAATTTGCACCGAGGTCGCTGGATGACTAAGCTCAGCGACCCAAGTGGCCGACACAAACACCTGGCCCATCTAGGAGTGGCACTGCAGTGTCACGCAGGATGGCCCTTCCAAAAAACACCCCCCAAACAGCACATGACGCAAAGAAAAAAAGAGGCGCAATGAGGTAGCTGTGTGACTAAGCTAAGCGACCCTAGTGGCCGACACAAACACCTGGCCCATCTAGGAGTGGCACTGCAGTGTCACGCAGGATGGCCCTTCCAAAAAACACCCCCCAAACAGCACATGACGCAAAGAAAAAAAGAGGCGCAATGAGGTAGCTGTGTGACTAAGATAAGCGACCCAAGTGGCCGACACAAACACCTGGCCCATCTAGGAGTGGCACTGCAGTGTCACGCAGGATGGCCCTTCCAAAAAACACCCCCCAAACAGCACATGACGCAAAGTAAAAAAAAAGACGCAATGAGGTAGCTGTGTGACTAAGATAAGCGACCCAAGTGGCCGACACAAACACCTGGCCCATCTAGGAGTGGCACTGCAGTGTCACGCAGGATGGCCCTTCCAAAAAACACCCCCCAAACAGCACATGACGCAAAGAAAAAAAGAGGCGCAATGAGGTAGCTGTGTGACTAAGATAAGCGACCCAAGTGGCCGACACAAACACCTGGCCCATCTAGGAGTGGCACTGCAGTGTCACGCAGGATGGCCCTTCAAAAAACTACTCCCCAAACAGCACATGACGCAAAGAAGAAAAAAAAGATGCGCAATGAGGTAGCTGTGTGACTAAGATAAGCGACCCTAGTGGCCGACACAAACACCTGGCCCATCTAGGAGTGGCACTGCAGTGTCACGCAGGATGGCCCTTCCAAAAAACACCCCCCAAACAGCACATGACGCAAAGAAAAAAAGAGGCGCAATGAGGTAGCTGTGTGACTAAGATAAGCGACCCAAGTGGCCGACACAAACACCTGGCCCATCTAGGAGTGGCACTGCAGTGTCACGCAGGATGGCCCTTCCAAAAACTACTCCCCAAACAGCACATGACGCAAAGAAAAAAGAGGTGCAAGATGGAATTGTCCTTGGGCCCTCCCACCCACCCTTATGTTGTATAAACAGGACATGCACACTTTAACCAACCCATCATTTCAGTGACAGGGTCTGCCACACGACTGTGACTGAAATGACGGGTTGGTTTGGACCCCCACCAAAAAAGAAGCAATTAATCTCTCCTTGCACAAACTGGCTCTACAGAGGCAAGATGTCCACCTCATCATCATCCTCCGATATATCACAGTGTACATCCCCCTCCTCACAGATTATCAATTCGTCCCCACTGGAATCCACCATCTCAGCTCCCTGTGTACTTTGTGGAGGCAATTGCTGCTGGTGAATGTCTCCACGGAGGAATTGATTATAATTCATTTTAATGAACATCATCTTCTCCACATTTTCTGGATGTAACCTCGTACGCCGATTGCTGACAAGGTGAGCGGCGGCACTAAACACTCTTTCGGAGTACACACTTGTGGGAGGGCAACTTAGGTAGAATAAAGCCAGTTTGTGCAAGGGCCTCCAAATTGCCTCTTTTTCCTGCCAGTATAAGTACGGACTGTCTGACGTGCCTACTTGGATGCGGTCACTCATATAATCCTCCACCATTCTTTCAATGGGGAGAGAATCATATGCAGTGACAGTAGACGACATGTCCGTAATCGTTGTCAGGTCCTTCAGTCCGGACCAGATGTCAGCATCAGCAGTCGCTCCAGACTGCCCTGCATCACCGCCAGCGGGTGGGCTCGGAATTCTGAGCCTTTTCCTCGCACCCCCAGTTGCGGGAGAATGTGAAGGAGGAGATGTTGACAGGTCGCGTTCCGCTTGACTTGACAATTTTCTCACCAGCAGTTCTTTGAACCCCAGCAGACTTGTGTCTGCCGGAAAGAGAGATCCAAGGTAGGTTTTAAATCTAGGATCGAGCACGGTGGCCAAAATGTAGTGCTCTGATTTCAACAGATTGACCACCCGTGAATCCTTGTTAAGCGAATTAAGGGCTCCATCCACAAGTCCCACATGCCTAGCGGAATCGCTCTGTGTTAGCTCCTCCTTCAATGTCTCCAGCTTCTTCTGCAAAAGCCTGATGAGGGGAATGACCTGACTCAGGCTGGCAGTGTCTGAACTGACTTCACGTGTGGCAAGTTCAAAAGGTTGCAGAACCTTGCACAACGTTGAAATCATTCTCCACTGCGCTTGAGACAGGTGCATTCCACCTCCTATATCGTGCTCAGTTGTATAGGCTTGAATGGCCTTTTGCTGCTCCTCCAACCTCTGAAGCATATAGAGGGTTGAATTCCACCTCGTTACCACTTCTTGCTTCAGATGATGGCAGGGCAGGTTCAGGCGTTTTTGGTGGTGCTCCAGTCTTCTGTACGTGGTGCCTGTACGCCGAAAGTGTCCCGCAATTCTTCTGGCCACCGACAGCATCTCTTGCACGCCCCTGTCGTTTTTTAAATAATTCTGCACCACCAAATTCAAGGTATGTGCAAAACATGGGACGTGCTGGAATTTGCCCAGATTTAATGCACACACAATATTGCTGGCGTTGTCCGATGCCACAAATCCACAGGAGAGTCCAATTGGGGTAAGCCATTCCGCGATGATCTTCCTCAGTTGCCGTAAGAGGTTTTCAGCTGTGTGCGTATTCTGGAAAGCGGTGATACAAAGCGTAGCCTGCCTAGGAAAGAGTTGGCGTTTGCGAGATGCTGCTACTGGTGCCGCCGCTGCTGTTCTTGCGGCGGGAGTCCATACATCTACCCAGTGGGCTGTCACAGTCATATAGTCCTGAGCCTGCCCTGCTCCACTTGTCCACATGTCCGTGGTTAAGTGGACATTGGGTACAACTGCATTTTTTTAGGACACTGGTGAGTCTTTTTCTGAGGTCTGTGTACATTTTCGGTATCGCCAACCTAGAGAAATGGAACCTAGATGGTATTTGGTACCGGGGACACAGTACCTCCAACAAGTCTCTAGTTGGCTCTGCAGTAATGATGGATACCGGAACCACGTTTCTCACCGCCCAGGATGCCAAGGCCTCAGTTATCCGCTTTGCAGCAGGATGACTGCTGTGATATTTCATCTTCCTCGCAAAGGACTGTTGGACAGTCAATTGCTTGGTGGAAGTAGTAAAAGTGGTCTTACGACTTCCCCTCTGGGATGACCATCGACTCCCAGCAGCAACAACAGCAGCGCCAGCAGCAGTAGGCATTACACGCAAGGATGCATCGGAGGAATCCCAGGCAGGAGAGGACTCGTCAGAATTGCCAGTGACATGGCCTGCAGGACTATTGGCATTCCTGGGGAAGGAGGAAATTGACACTGAGGGAGTTGGTGGGGTGGTTTGCGTGAGCTTGGTTACAAGAGGAAGGGATTTACTGGTCAGTGGACTGCTTCCGCTGTCGCCCAAAGTTTTTGAACTTGTCACTGACTTATGATGAATGCGCTGCAGGTGACGTATAAGGGAGGATGTTCCGAGGTGGTTA
Source organism: Pseudophryne corroboree (assembly GCF_028390025.1). Lineage (NCBI taxonomy): Eukaryota > Metazoa > Chordata > Amphibia > Anura > Myobatrachidae > Pseudophryne > Pseudophryne corroboree. The sequence goes on from NC_086449.1 coordinate 731,533,936, forward strand.
ACGTCCTTACCCCTACTTATTACAGCTTGACAAAGGCAACACACGGCTTGACAAATGTTGTCCGCATTTCTGTTGAAATACTTCCACACCGAAGAGCTGATTTTTTTGGTATTTTCACCAGGCATGTCAATGGCCATATTCCTCCCACGGACAACAGGTGTCTCCCCGGGTGCCTGACTTAAACAAACCACCTCACCATCAGAATCCTCCTGGTCAATTTCCTCCCCAGCCCCAGCAACACCCATATCCTCCTCATCCTGGTGTACTTCAATATTGACATCTTCAATCTGACTATCAGGAACTGGACTGCGGGTGCTCCTTCCAGCACTTGCAGGGGGCGTGCAAATGGTGGAAGGCGCATGCTCTTCACGTCCAGTGTTGGGAAGATCAGGCATCGCAAACGACACAATTGGACTCTCCTTGTGGATTTGTGATTTCGAAGAACGCACAGTTCTTTGCTGTGCTTTTGCCAGCTTGAGTCTTTTCATTTTTCTAGCGAGAGGCTGAGTGCTTCCATCCTCATGTGAAGCTGAACCACTAGCCATGAACATAGGCCAGGGCCTCAGCCGTTCCTTGCCACTCCGTGTGGTAAATGGCATATTGGCAAGTTTACGCTTCTCCTCCGACAATTTTATTTTAGATTTTTGAGTCCTTTTTTTACTGATATTTGGTGTTTTGGATTTTACATGCTCTGTACTATGACATTGGGCATCGGCCTTGGCAGACGACGTTGCTGGCATTTCATCGTCTCGGCCATGACTAGTGGCAGCAGCTTCAGCACGAGGTGGAAGTCGATCTTGATCTTTCCCTATTTTTGGAACCTCAACATTTTTGTTCTCCATATTTTAATAGGCACAACTAAAAGGCACCTCAGGTAAACAATGGAGATGGATGGATACTAGTATACTTATGGATGACGAGCGACTGCCGACACAGAGGTAGCTACAGCCGTGGACTACCGTACTGCGTCTGCTGCTAGTATAGACTGGATGATAATGATATAAAAAATATATATATATCACTACTGCAGGACAGGTATATATTATATAATGACGGACCTGCTGGACACTGTCAGCACTGCAGACTCCTAAAGTAAACTACTAGTATGAAGAAGATAGAAAAAAAAAAACACCACAGGTAGGTATACAATTATGGATGGACGAGCGACTGCCGACACAGAGGTAGCTACAGCCGTGGACTACCGTACTGCGTCTGCTGCTAGTATAGACTGGATGATAATGATATAAAAAAAAATAAGAATTTACTTACCGATAATTCTATTTCTCGGAGTCCGTAGTGGATGCTGGGGTTCCTGAAAGGACCATGGGGAATAGCGGCTCCGCAGGAGACAGGGCACAAAAAAGTAAAGCTTTTACCAGATCAGGTGGTGTGCACTGGCTCCTCCCCCTATGACCCTCCTCCAGACTCCAGTTAGGTACTGTGCCCGGACGAGCGTACACAATAAGGGAGGCAATTTGAATCCCGGGTAAGACTCATACCAGCCACACCAATCACACCGTACAACTTGTGATCTAAACCCAGTTAACAGTATGATAACAGAAAGAGCCTCTTAAAGATGGCTCCTTAACAATATAACCCGAATTTGTTAACAATAACTATGTACAGTATTGCAGATAATCCGCACTTGGGATGGGCGCCCAGCATCCACTACGGACTCCGAGAAATAGAATTATCGGTAAGTAAATTCTTATTTTCTCTATCGTCCTAAGTGGATGCTGGGGTTCCTGAAAGGACCATGGGGATTATACCAAAGCTCCCAAACGGGCGGGAGAGTGCGGATGACTCTGCAGCACCGAATGAGAGAATTCCAAGTCCTCTTTTGCCAGGGTATCAAATTTGTAGAATTTTACAAACGTGTTTTCCCCCGACCACGTAGCTGCTCGGCAGAATTGTAATGCCGAGACCCCTCGGGCAGCCGCCCAAGATGAGCCCACCTTCCTTGTGGAATGGGCCTTAACAGATTTAGGCTGTGGCAGGCCTGCCACAGAATGAGCAAGTTGAATTGTGTTACAAATCCAACGAGCAATCGTCTGCTTAGAAGCAGGGGCACCCAACTTGTTGGGTGCATATAGTATCAACAGCGAGTCAGATTTTCTGACTTCAGCCGTCCTTGAAATGTATATTTTTTAAGGCTCTGACAACGTCCAACAACTTGGAGTCCTCCAAGTCGCCAGTGGCCGCAGGCACCACAATAGGTTGGTTCAGGTGAAACGCTGATACCACCTTAGGGAGAAAATGCGGACGAGTCCTCAGTTCTGCCCTATCCGAATGGAAGATTAGATAAGGGCTTTTATAAGATAAAGCCGCCAATTCAGATACTCTCCTGGCGGAAGCCAGGGCCAGTAACATAGTCACTTTCCATGTGAGATATTTAAAATCCACCTTTTTCAATGGTTCAAACCAATGGGATTTGAGGAAATCTAAAACTACATTTAGATCCCACGGTGCCACCGGAGGCACCACAGGAGGCTGTATATGCAGTACTCCTTTAACAAAAGTCTGTACCTCAGGAACTGAGGCCAATTCTTTTTGGAAGAATATTGACAGGGCCGAAATTTGAACCTTAATAGATCTCAATTTGAGACCCATAGACAATCCTGATTGTAAGAAATGTAGGAAACGACCCAGTTGAAATTCCTCCGTCGGAACACTCCGATCCTCGCACCACGCGACATATTTTCGCCAAATGCGGTGATAATGTTTCGCGGTGACTTCCTTCCTTGCCTTAATCAAGGTAGGAATGACTTCTTCTGGAATGCCTTTCCCTTTTAGGATCTGGCGTTCAACCGCCATGCCGTCAAACGCAGCCGCGGTAAGTCTTGAAAGAGACAGGGACCCTGTTGTAGCAGGTCCCTTCTCAGAAGCAGAGGGCACGGGTCGTCCGTGACCAACTCTTGAAGTTCCGGGTACCAAGTCCTTCTTGGCCAATCCGGAGCCACTAGTATTGTTCTTACTCCTCCTCACCGTATAATCTTCAATACCTTTGGTATGAGAGGCAGAGGAGGAAACACATATACTGATTTGTACACCCAAGGTGTTACCAGTGCGTCCACAGCTATTGCCTGTGGATCTCTTGACCTGGCGCAATACTTGTCCAGTTTCTTGTTGAGGCGAGACGCCATCATGTCTACCATTGGTCTTTCCCAACAGTTTACTAGCATGTGGAAGACTTCTGGATGAAGACCCCCCTCTCCCGGGTGAATATCGTGTCTGCTGAGGAAGTCTGCTTCCCAGTTGTCCACGCCCGGGAAGAACACTGCTGACAGTGCTATTACGTGATTCTCCGCCCAGCGAAGAATCTTGGTAGCTTCTGCCATTGCACTCCTGCTTCTTGTGCCGCCCTGTCTGTTTACATGGGCGACCGCCGTGATGTTGTCCGACTGAATCAACACCGGTTTTCCTTGCAGGAGTGGTTCCGCCTGGCTTAGAGCATTTTAGATTGCTCTTAGTACCAGAATGTTTATGTGAAGAGACTTTTCCAGGTTCGTCCATACCCCCTGGAAGTTTCTTCCTTGTGTGACTGCTCCCCAACCTCTCAGGCTGGCGTCCGTGGTCACCAGGATCAAATCCTGTATGCCGAATCTGCGGCCCTCCAATAGATGAGCCTTTTGCAACCACCACAGAAGATATACCCTTGTCCTTGGCGACAGGGTTATTCGCAGGTGCATCTGAGGATGCGACCCTGACCATTTGTCCAACAGATCCCTTTGGAAAATTCTTGCATGGAATCTGCCGAATGGAATTGCTTCGTAAAAAGCCACCATTTTTCCCAGGACTCTTGTGCATTGATGTACAGACACCTTTCCTGGTTTTAGGAGGTTCCTGACAGGTCGGATAACTCCTTGGCTTTTTCCTCGGGAAGAAAAACCTTTTTCTGAACCGTGTCCAGAATCATCCCTAGGAACAGCAGACGTATCGTCGGAAAACAGCTGCGATTCTTGGAATATTTAGAATCCAGTCGTGCCGTCGAAGAACTACTTTAGATAGTGCTCTTCCGACCTCCAACTGTTCTCTGGAACTTGCCCTTTTTAGGTCGTGCAAGTAAGGGATAATTTAGATGCCTTTTTTCTTTGAAGAAACATCTTTTCGGCCATTACCTTGGTAAAAAGGCCCGGGGTGCCGTGGATAATTCAAACGGCATCGTCTGAAACTGATATTGACAGTTCTGTACCACGAACCAGAGGTACCCTTGATGAGAAGGACAAAATTTGGACATGGAGGTAATCCTTGATGTCCAGGGACACCATATAGTCCCCTTTTTTCCGGTTCGCTATCACTGCTCTGAGTGACTTTATCTCGATTTGAACCTTTTATGTAAGTGTTCAAAACATTTTAGATTTAGACTATGTGTCACCAAGCCGTCTGGCTTCAGTACCACAATATAGTGTGGAAAAATAATACCCTTTTCCTTGTCGTAGGATGGGTACTTTGATTATCACCTGCTGGATATACAGCTTGTGAATTGTTTCCAATGCTGCCTCCCTGTCGGAGGGAGCCGTTGGTAAAGCAGACTTCAGGAACCTGCGAGGAGAAGATGTCTCGACTCTCCAATCTTTACCCCTGGGATAATACTCGTACGATCTAGGGGTCAACTTGCGAGTGATCCCACTGCGCCCTGAGACTCTTGAGACTACCCCCCCACCTTGAGTCCGCTTGCACGGCCCCAGCGTCATGCTGAGGACTTGGCAGACGCGGTGGAGGGCTTCTTTTCCTGGGAAAGGGCTGCCTGCTGCAGTCTACTTCCCTTACCTCTATGTCTGGGCAGATATGACTGGCCTTTTGCCTGCATGCCCTCATGGGAAAGGAAAGATTGAGGCTGAAAAGACGGTGTCTTTTTTAGCTGAGATGTAACTTGGGGTAAAAAAGGTTGGATTTCCCAGCTGTTGCTGTGGTCCCCAGGTCCGATGGACCGACCCCCAAATAACTCCTTCCCTTTATACAGCAATACTTCCATCTGCCGTATGGGATCTGTATCACCTGACCACTGTCGTGTCCCTGACATCTTCTGGGAGATATGGACAACGCACTTATCTTGATGCCAGAGAGCAAATATCCCTCTGTGCATCTCACATACATATATATAGAATGCATCCTATTAAATGCTGTACATGAATAAAATATTTTTAGTCAGGGAATCCGACCAAGCCAACCCAGCACTGCATCTCCAGGCTGATGGCGATCGCTGGTCGCAGTATAACCACCGTATGTGTGTATATACTTTTTAGGATATTTTTCCAGCTTCCTATCAGCTGGCTCCTTGAGGGCGGCCGTATCTGGAGACGGTAACGCCACTTGATAAGCGTGTGAGCGCCTTATCACCCTAAGGGGTGTTTCCCAACGTACCCTAATTTCTGGCGGGAAAGGGTATAACGCCAATATTTTATTTTATCTGATTCAGGAAAAACTACAGGTAGTTTTTTCACTCCCACATAATACCCTTTCTTGTGGTACTTGTAGTATCAGAAACACGTAACACCTCCTTCATTGCCCTTAACGTGTGGCCCTAATGAGAAATACGTTTGTTTATTCACCGTCGACACTGTATTCAGTGTCCGTGTCTGTGTCTGTGTCGACCGACTGAGGTAAATGGGCGTTTTTTTTTTTTAAAAACCCCTGACGGTGTTTCTGAGACGCCTGGACCGGTCCTAATAGATTGTCGGCCGTCTCATGTCGTCAACCGACCTTGCAGCGTGTTGACATTCTCACGTAATTCTCTAAATAAGCCATCCATTCCGGTGTCGACTCCCTAGAGAGTGACATCACCATTACAGGCAATTTCTCCGCCTCCTCACCAACATCGTCCTCATACATGTCGACACACACGTACCGACACACAGCACACACACCGGGAATGCTCTGACAGAGGACAGGACCCACTAGCCCTTTGGGGAGACAGAGGGAGAGTCTGCCAGCACACACCAAAAACGCTATAATTATATAGGGACAACCTTATATAAGTGTTTCTCCCTTATAGCATCTTTTATATATATACAATATCGCCAAAATCAGTGCCCCCCCTCTCTGTTTTAACCCTGTTTCTGTAGTGCAGTGCAGGGGAGAGCCTGGGAGCCTTCTCTCCAGCTTTTCTGTGAGAGAAAATGGCGCTGTGTGCTGAGGAGATAGGCCCCGCCCCTTTTTCGGCGGGCTCGTCTCCCGCTATTTTTGAAGTTAGGCAGGGGTTAAATATCTCCATATAGCCTCTGTGGGCTATATGTGAGGTATTTTTTGCCTCTAATAAGGTTTTTATTTGCCTCTCAGAGCGCCCCCCCCAGCGCTCTGCACCCTCAGTGACTGTTGTGTGAAGTGTGCTGAGAGGAAAATGGCGCACAGCTGCAGTGCTGTGCGCTACCTTTATGAAGACTCAGGAGTCTTCAGCCGCCGATTTTGGACCTCTTCTCTCTTCAGCGTCTGCAAGGGGGCCGGCGGCGCGGCTCCGGTGACCATCCAGGCTGTACCTGTGATCGTCCCTCTGGAGCTAGTGTCCAGTAGCCAAGCAGCAAATCCACTCTGCACGCAGGTGAGTTCACTACTTCTCCCCTAAGTCCCTCGTTGCAGTGATCCTGTTGCCAGCAGGACTCACTGTAAAGTAAAAAACCTAAGCTAAACTCTCTCTAAGCAGCTCTTTAGGAGAGCCACCTAGATTGCACCCTTCTCGTTCGGGCACAAAATCTAACTGGAGTCTGGAGGAGGGTCATAGGGGGAGGAGCCAGTGCACACCACCTGATCTGGTAAAAGCTTTACTTTTTTGTGCCCTGTCTCCTGCGGAGCCGCTATTCCCCATGGTCCTTTCAGGAACCCCAGCATCCACTTAGGACGATAGAGAAATATATATATCACTACTGCAGGACAGGTATATATTATATAATGACGGACCTGCTGGACACTGTCAGCACTGCAGACTCCTAAAGTAAACTACTAGTATGAAGAAGATAGAAAAAAAAAAAAAAACACCACAGGTAGGTATACAATTATGGATGGACAAGCGACTGCCGACACAGAGGTAGCTACAGCTGTGGACTACCGTACTGCGTCTGCTGCTAGTATAGACTGGATGATAATGATATAAAAAATATATATATATCACTACTGCAGGACAGGTATATATTATATAATGACGGACCTGCTGGACACTGTCAGCAGAATGCGTTTATAGAATAAAAACACCACACGACGAGTGTTTAACTTTTTCAGGCAGACAATCACAATATACTGGTGGTCAGTGGTCACTGGTCAGTCACACTGGCAGTGGCACTCTGGCAGCAAAAGTGTGCACTGTTAAATATGTACTCCTGCTATAACTGCTCCCCAGTCTCCCCCATAATTAAGCTGTGTGAGCAGTGAGCACTCAGCACAGTCAGATATACATAGATGATGCAGCACACTGAGGCTGAGCACAGATATGGTATGTGACTGTGTATCGTTTTTTTTCAGGCAGAGAACGGATTATATTAAATAATAAAAATAAATAAAACTGCACTGGTGGTCAGTCACTAGTATAACTATCAGCAAAACTCTGCACTCTCTGAGTACTCCTCCTAATGCTCCAGTAAATCAAGTGTCTCACTCTCTATCTATTCTAAACGGAGAGGACGCCAGCCACGTCCTCTCCCTATCAATCTCAATGCACGTGTGAAAATGGCGGCGACGCGCGGCTCCTTATATAGAATCCGAGTCTCGCGATAGAATCCGAGCCTCGCGAGAATCCGACAGCAGGATGATGACGTTCGGGCGCGCTCGGGTTAACCGAGCAAGGCGGGAGGATCCGAGTCGCTCGGACCCGTGTAAAAAAAGGTGAAGTTCGGGCGGGTTCGGATTCCGAGGAACCGAACCCGCTCATCACTAGCTGTAACTTTGCATCATCGTAATCGACACTGGAGTCAGAATCCATGTCGGTATCTGTCTCAACAATTTGGGATAGTGGGCGCTTCTGAGACCCTGACGGCCTCTGCGACATAGGATCAGGCACGGGTTGAGACCCTGACTGTCCTGAGGCTTCAGCTTTTTCTAACCTTTTATGCAAGGAATTAACATTATCATTTAAAACCTTCCACATATCCATCCAATCAGGTGTCGGCGCCGTCGGCGGAGACACCACATTCATTTGCTCCCGCTCTGCTTCCACATAGCCTTCCTCGTCAAACATGTCGACACAAGCGTACCGACACACCACACACACAGGGAATGCCCTTATTGAAGACAGTTCCCCCACAAGGTCCTTTGGAGAGACAGAGAGAGAGTATGCCAGCACACACCCCAGCGCTATAAACCCAGGAATAACACAGTAACTTAATGTTAACCCAGTAGCTGCTATTTATATTGATTTTTTCGCCTAATTATGTACCCCCCCCCCTCTCTTTTTACCCTCTTCTACCGCGTATCTGCATGGGAGAGCCTGGGGAGCTTCCTCTCAGCGGAGCTGTGGAGAAAAAATGGCGCTGGTGAGTTCTGAGGAAGAAGCCCCGCCCCCTCAGCGGCGGGCTTCTGTCCCGCTTAAATGTACAATTTTTGGCGGGGGCTCATACATATATACAGTGCCCAACTGTATATATGCTAAACTTTTGCCAAAGAGGTCCCAATTGCTGCCCAGGGCGCCCCCCCCCCCTGCACCCTTACAGTGACCGGAGTATGTGAGGTGTGTGGGAGCAATGGCGCACAGCTGCAGTGCTGTGCGTTACCTCAGTGAAGAACGGAGTCTTCTGCCGCCGATTTGAAGTCTTCTTTGCTTCTCATACTCACCCGGCTTCTGTCTTCCGGCTCTGCGAGGGGGACGGCGGCGCGGCTCTGGGATCGGACGGCGAGGGTGAGATCCTGCGTACGATCCCTCTGGAGCTAATGGTGTCCAGTAGCCTAAGAAGCAGGACCTAGCTTCAGAGAGTAGGGCTGCTTCTCTCCCCTCTGTCCCACGATGCAGGGAGTCTGTTGCCAGCAGAGCTCCCTGACAATAAAAAACCTAACAAAATACTTTCTCTCAGCAAACTCAGGAGAGCTCACTGAAAAGCATCCCAGCTCGTCTGGGCACAGTATCAAACTGAGGTCTGGAGGAGGGGCATAGAGGGAGGAGCCAGAGCACACCAGAACCTAAATTCTTTCTTAAAGTGCCCATGTCTCCTGCGGAGCCCGTCTATCCCCATGGTCCTTACGGAGTCCCCAGCATCCACTAGGACGTTAGAGAAATATATATATATACACACATGTATGTATGTATGTATGTATGTATGTATGTATGTATGTATGTATGTATGTGTGAGGTACTATGCTTATTCGGATGTGTATAATAACCACCCCTACTGAATGTTTTGTATCAATAATTACCAAATTAGCAGCTCAATATTTCAGCGAGTTTAGCTGCATATAGCATTTCGAGCTGTGCCTAAATAAAGTACCATCTAATTAAACACAGATTGCCATCAACGTGTCCCAGCCCTGAGAGCTGTGGCCATTCCTCAACCAGAAAATAACTGACACAAAACCCTAATCCATTACTAATGCAATCTAGTTAATGTAAACAAGTCAACCAGTTCAAATAATCACAATGTTACCATGGAAACTGCAAGTTATAGGCATCAAAGTAACCCCATGTAATTCTAGTCAGATATGGCCAATAGGGTTTACACAGTTTTTGTTTGTTTTTAAAGGAAAAGTGCCTTCAACCAGACATTCTTTCAATCACTAAAAGAAAGGGTCAGTGATCGTGGAGGGAGAATCACCATGGGGTCCAGCCGTCCTGATTTATTATTAATTTTTTAAGTTTCAGATTTATTTAATCTCCATTTCCAATTACCATAGTAAATGTGCCAGCTGCAGCAGTTTACCTCAGAAACGGTTGCCGCGTCTGGGGTAGTTCTAGAGGGGTGTTGGCCTGCACTACTATGGAAGTTCTAGAGTACAGTATGGCCTGCACTATAAGGTCATAATACAGTATTCAGCCCCCATACTCTACTGTTCCCCACACTGGAGAACTGGCTCACCAGGGGATTGCCAGTCCGTATTTGCCAAGGCAATGTTTAGAGGCACCCAGCTCTACGTGTATAAGCAGTGGTTATTTTTTCAAAAGATTATTTGTTTTACCAGAACTTGTTGCCCAAAATAGTTAAGGTGCATACACACATGCCGAGCAAGTAAACAACGTTGCTCATTTTCACCCTTCCTGAGCGACGTCATTAACTTTCTCGGCAAGTGTGTATGCCGGTGACGACGAACGATGCGTGGCCCCGCGGGTGTTTAACGACCCTTGCTGTCGGACGTGCATGCAGCTCAATTTGGACTGTCGTCCAAGAACTTCCTGCACAGTCCGGCTGCGGCGTGACATCACGGAGCTATATGGTCGTCATATCGCTCAGTGTGTATGCACTGCCGCCGACCGCCCCGGCCCGGGAGGGGAAAACACTAGGCGACGTCGCTCATAGAGCACATTGCCTACTGTGTACCCACCTTTATTTTTATTAACAATGTTTAGTTATAAATGTGTCCTTACAGAAATAAGCAAATCTATTCTCTATTCACCCACTGTTGTTTGTATACCAAATGACATAAAAAAAAAAAACCTTTACCAGCAAAACTGACTTGTACAACATTCATTATTGTTAGAATTGTATAAAAATAAAAATAAACAACTCTTCCAAGATAATATGAAGGCTTTGAAAAATAGAATCAAGACAGACCAATAAAGCAATACATTAGAGGCAGAAGGGCACAGTACATGATCGGACAAAGCAATTAATAAAGTTACAGGAAGCAGTAAAATAAAATATGTGGACATTTGAAGAAGACACAAGTACAAAATGGTATTTTTTACACATGATTAAACGGGTGTAGTACGGGTGACCGGCGGTCTCCTGACCGCCGGTCACCTTACCGACGCCGGGATCCCGGCAGCATACCGACGCCGGGATCCCGGCGGGGAGGGGCGAGTGCAGCAAGCCCCTTGCGGGCTCGGTGGCGACCGCTTCTATTCCCACTCTATGGGTGTCGTGGACACCCACGAGTGGAAATAGTCCCTGTTGGTCGGCATGCCGACCATCGGGATAGTGAGCCGTCGGGCTCACGGAGGAGGTCATGTGACTGTCGGACAGCCGACAGTCACATGACTACCACCCGATTAAACAAGTGAGTCACCTTCCCCTCAATGGTGGTGAGGAGACTTTATTACTGTAGACCAATGGCTCCTGTCACTGTAATTGTGCAAATAGATGGCAGCAACAATATTACATATCAACATAAATGAGAGGGACTTACACACCTTCGCCCAATCAGATGTGACCGTTGTTGTCATTATCCGTTCGTATGTTGCACAGATGTCGAGCACCAGCACTTGATCTGCCTACAAACAGTTGCATATGCCTCTGTTCTGCGGTCACCATAGGTTGCATTAGTCATACTTCCCAACATATTGCAGTTAAAATGTGGGATCACTTTCATACCCAAAAAGGGGGTGTAGCCGTGTTGGAAGGGGCACAGCATGATGGCCGTTTCTAGAAACCATGTGCATAGTATCTATTCACCATTTTAAGAGTGCTCCCCCCATTTACCCCATCTCCTTCCTTGTAGGCACTGCAGCCCGCAGGTAGGATGGTGGGAAAGTCCCCTAAAAGTGGGACTGTCCCTTCCAAAGAGAGACAGTTGGGTGAATGCCTTCCAGTACTTTGGCACAACCTTCTAGTACCCTGTCCACTTCTACATTGAAGAGGGCAGGGCCTTGAAGACAATCTGCTGTTTTAGGTCATCATCGTGGGTTAGCTTCATGCTTCCAAATACAGCAAATACATTTTTCCCCAGGCAGTCGGTACCATGTAATGGCGTAGTTGCCCACAGGACCTCCCCTTCAAGTTCTCTTGGAAGGGAGTTCCATAAAGTTACCAACCATGTTCTGTCCGGGATCCGGTCTGAAGATCGACAGTGTCTAGGTCGACAATGTTTAGGTCGACCACTATAGGTCGACAGTCACTAGGTCGACATGGATGGAAGGTCGACAGGGTTTATAGGTCGACATGTGCTAGGTCGACAGGTCTAAAGATCGACATGAGTTTTTCACATATTTTTATTTTTTTTCATTTTTTCATACTTAACGATCCACATGGACTACGATTGGAACAGTAAAGTGTGCCGAGCGAAGCGGTAGCGGAGCGAAGGCACCATGCCCGAAGCATGGCGAGCGAAGCGAGCCATGCGAGGGGACGCGGTGCACTAATTTGGGATCCCGATCACTCTACGAAGAAAACGACAAAAAAAAAAACATTCCTCATGTCGACCTTTAGACCTGTCGACCTAGCACATGTCGACCTAGAAACCCTGTCGACCTTCCATCCATGTCGACCTAGTGACTGTCGACCTATAGTGGTCGACCTAAACATTGTCGACCTAGACACTATCGATAAAACGAACCACACCCGTTCTGTCCTCCCTTCTATATCAGTAGCCAAGGCTTTTTATGATGTTACCTTTTAGAAATATAAATTTGCCTTTCAACTGTAAATGTGCTTATACACGTCTCTTTGTTTACTGCAATGTCTTTCGCAAGTTATTATCTGCCTGTAACCTGATGAACTCTCATAAATATACATTTTGAAAATACCTTGATTAAAAAATATTTGGTTAAGCGCAACAGATTAAAATAGACTTTGAAAGGTATTTTTCCAAATGAATGACAACAAGTAGACAGTATGGTGCCATTACACAGTAAGCAAATTAATATAATCTCCATAAAACCCCCTGGAAATACAAATGAAAAAAAAAATTTAAAATAAAGACCATCACGTTTATTTTGTATTGAAAAGAATTTCGGAACAGGCAGCTTATCAGACAGGAGGGCTAAGAATCAGGGGTCCTACAACAACTACCAAGAGACAGCAAAAACGAACAGGATGCCTATGAGCTCTCTGAAATATTATGCAATAATACAGTAACTTATTGACTTCCAGAAGGATGTACTTTGACAAATATTTTAAAGTGGATGTGCAGAACGTTTCCAGTGACACCAGATGTCTCTTCCATGGAAGGTAAATGCTGATACAGATTGTAAGGGGACCATGCTGGAATGGTTGAAAAGCCAATAGAACAATGCAAGGCTCTGTTCTGACCCGCAGGCAGTATACTGCATGTTCAGCCAGAGGGATTAACAGTAAAAGTAATGATTTTGCATTTTTGGCAGAGAGACGATACTGCACGGTAAGCACACAATTCACATTTGGAATTAAAGGGTAGCGCATCTTTGTGGAATTTATAAGCGGTTAATTGCACTAATCAGAACTAAAGGGTGTTCTGTACTGCAGAGCTGTACAGGCTGACCTTAGGCAGTACTGCATATCGTATGGTAAATAGAACCACGCCTCTCTATAAATAGGTACTATAACGTAGATTGTAATGGCCTTTTGAGCATGGTGGGGGGTATAAATACTTACATGTGATTACATATGGAACATGATGCAGCTATGTCCTTGCATACTGAGGTCTCCTATTAACAACAGTACTATTTTGCCCTAAACATGGAGTACAGTACGTCTGGAGGTGCCACTACACAAGGAGTACATACGGCAGGAGATGCTAATGCATAGGCAGTATATATGGCAGGAATTGCCACTACACGGGCAGTATATACATCATGGGGTGTCACTACATAGACCGTATATATGCCGGCTATACACTGTTTAATAATTATTGGCCTGATCAGCCAATGTTTAGCTGATTGGACTGTGTATTGCCATGACCAAGCAGTAATTATCGGTCTTTCGGACATGCTGAAATCATCCAGCATATATAAAAGATCCGATTGGTCAGCCAAATCTGACAGATACAGATATTCCCTTGTTCCTTCACAAGGGAGGAATGGAGAAATGTTTCCCTCCCCAGGTAAGGAACACGGATATCATGTGTTCATATGCTAATTGCATCTCACAGTCTATGCTCACAATATCTGATGATGTCATCTTGTCAGATAAAGGTCACTCTGACAGACATTTTGTCTCACACTGTATGCCCAGCGATAGGAATAGTCCCACTGATTTTACTTTTTTAATATACTTTTTATTTGAACTACTCATTAAAACTTGCTGAAAAACATTAATGTGCATATGAGAATATTTTGCAAATGTCTTCTAAATTGTATATAATAATCAGCTAAGGTCTGTCTTATCTCTTACATGCGCCGTGGGAGCTGGAGCGCAATAATACACCCCAAGGATCCCACTTCAGCGATGGCACAGACCAGACAGAGAGGAGGGAGGACCACTCTGCAGCTGGAACGTATACAGCCTGGACAGGGCGTGGAGGAGAGGAACAACATTATTTTGTTTAGTGCATTGATAAAAGATTTGTCAGCAGATTTGGGAAATATTTAAGATTTCCAAATTCCACAAACTGAACTGCAAACAAGAAAGCAGATGTCTTTATACTGTAGTTGTTATGGGTTACTATATGTGTGTGTGTGTGTGTGTGTGTGTGTGTGTGTGTGTGTGTGTGTGTGTGTGTGTGCGTGCATGTGTGTGTGTGTCTTAAGGTGCCCATACACTTGTGCGATATTGCCCGATTTCGTCCGATTACGACATTTCGGGCTGTTAAATCGGATGAAAACGGGCAAATCGCATGTGTTTACCTCTGATCCGATCCGATGCGCGGTCCCGTGAGCATCGGATTGGAGCCCCTAGATCGGAAGTACTGCACTATAGATATATCGTACCGGCAGCCTCGGCTGGGTTCACATACGATGTATCACATATGCGATGCTGCCGCCAGGAAGCTGCCGGGCGATTCAAGGGTGATCGTATGTGACTTGTCCCTTCCGAGAAGTCGCATGAGTGTATGTCCAGCATTACACATGGCGTCCAGACCGAAATACAACTGGATCAGTGGCCCACTGATTGACTATACATGATTATCCCTTTCACCAACAAGCATCATGCCCCATATCCCCACCTTCTCCTAGCAGCTGCAACTTCTCTAGCAACTGAAGATGACGCCTGCCCTCAAATCATCATCTCACCCCTCCCACACGCCATTCCATCCCAACTTCTCCGCCCCCTCTCATCCACTGCACACCCACCCCAAGCTCACATCTTCTTTATATAAGAAAAAAATGTTCCTTAATATTGCTTTATCTTCGGCTTGCGGAAGAGTCTTTTCCTTCAAACGGAAAATTCAATCACTGGCCGCCTACACATCTTATGTAGCTGTCTATTCCCCCTCTAATTCAATATTCATCTGTGATGCAGCCACACCCTCACATCCTCACAGCAGGGCCGGCGAGGAGCCCCTGAGCCTACTATTTATAAGCCTGCAGAAGAGAACTGACATTCAACCAACTCCTTGTGCAGAATAAGGCACGCTGCATACACGCAGGCTAGGATAGTAACATCAAGTGAAGCATTTACTGAACGAGTACAAAGAAATGTCAGGTAGTCTTAATACAGAATGCAGAGCTACAGGTAATACCATGAAACATATCTGGAAATTTACATAGATCCACATAATGATCGGTAAATAATTCCCACAGTAGATACTGCTCCTTATACGCAATGTAAAGGCTCATTCACATAGACACTGAAAAACTATGCTAATTAATGAGTAGAAAAAAAACACTATCATGTCAACATGGTGTACAATTTGCAGTCAACATGTTAACACGTTCAACATGTCAACATTTAGTTAACACTACCTCTAAACCTAACAATAAACCTGAGAGTAATGTTGACATGGGATGGTATCGGGATCCTGGCACTTGGGATGCCGGCAGTGAAAATACCGACAGCGGCATCCCGACAATCAGGATCCAGACACCTAGTAGATAACTATGCTACACCTAATCCCTATTCTCCAGAACCCTCCTGACCCACAGTTTGGGATTACCCCAGCAGCCTAACCCTAACCCTCCCCGGTGATGCCTAACTCTAACCCTCCTCTCCGCAGTCTAAACCTAACTCACCATTCACCACAGTTGAACCCTAGCCCTCCTCAGTGGTGCCTAACCCTCCATCCCTGCAGTCTAACCCTAATCCCGATCAGATTCCGTTGACATGTTATATGTCGGCATTTTGTCCATGTCGGCATTTGCAGAAGTCAGCATTTCAACCGTGTTGATATCATAACATTCTATATTCTGATGATGACATTATGATGAAGTTTGACACCATGAATACGTAACGCGTTTCACAGTGTCTCTGCACCAAAGTGGACACATGTTACACAACAAACGCCAACATAAAATACTTTAACTCTATCATCATGCAGCAGAGAAATTAATTATTATTAGCAGCAGCAGCAGTTTCCCCTTTGTCGTAATGTTAGAGGGCCATGGATGCGGCCCTTTGGAGTGTCTCAGGTTGCCTGTCACTGGTGTAGTGTGTCATACTGCCAGATGTATTGCATCTTTCATTGTAGCAAACACATTACTGTACAATACTAATTGTGTTTTAGGAAATAAATGGCACAAGTCAGGCAGCATGTGGAGAGCAGCACGACATTCGGAACATCGTTTTGCTACAGGTCATTAAATAAACAAACACTGACACAGCAACTGCAAACCCCAGAGGAGGACCATGCACCAGAGTGCAGCAAAACTCCACTGAAACCATAACAACCCAACCCGTATCTGACAGACAAAGCTATTAAGAATACAGACAAACTAAAATTTCGCCATTGCATTGCTGGTGAGATAGAAATGTCTTATGTCATACCAGAGATGTATACTGCTACCACAATAAATTGTTGGAAACCGTTCATCTAGGGGGCGGTGTGCCAAACATTGTAAAGAGGACAAGTGGATTAGTTGCCCATAGCAACCAATCAGAGTATAGCTCTCATTTATCAAGTACATTCCATAAAATGATAAGTAGATTTGTATAGGCTTCTTCTCTACTCATCCTTTAAGGATGTTTGATAATTGACATCTCTGTCATAGTTGGACTATGAAGCTAAAAAAAACAGTCTACTGCACATGGGCAATTCTCTGGGATCAAGCCATCCGTTCCAATGTTCCAGCGATTTTTGCAGTGGTGACAGAGAGGTAATCGTCGTGAATGGGTGCAGGTTCCCCCCTGCCCAGCGATGTCAGCAGGACGCTATGGAAAGCCGCTCACCCCGCCGTTCATCTACTGGTAATGCCAGTAGATGAACGGCGGTTGCCAGCGATGAAGCGGGAGCGCGCATCAGCGCTCACCGCTTGTCCATACACACTGGGCGGCTTTGAGCTGAAAGCAGCTCAAAACATCAAAAGTGAGCTGCTTTCAGCTCAAAATCGCCCAGTGTGTATGGGCCTTTACATTCCACTTCAGCTGCTAAAAATGTAATTAATACCTCTTGTTGAGAGAAGAGGGCGGGTCAAGGACCATTATGACATATGAAACATATGAAACACTGGCATGTGTGTTACATGATCTTCTGATAGCAAGAGACATACTGCAGGTGACTGTTCAATCTCAATCCTCCTGGATATCTCTGCAGCATTTCATACCGTGGACCATGGGCTTCCGCCTGAAGAATTTCTCTGGACTGTATGGCACAGTCCTAAGCTGGTTCAAATAATTTCACTCTGGCAGGCCACAGAGGGTATCACCTGGAGTTTACTCATTGTCACCAGTGTCACTATCATGGCCCTCATTCCGAGTTGTTCGCTCGCAAGGCGAATGTAGCAGAGTTACACACGCTAAGCCGCCGCCTACTGGGAGTGAATCTTAGCTTCTTAAAATTGCGACCGACGTACGCGCAATATTGCGATTACAAACGAGTTAGCAGTTTCAGAGTAGCTCCAGACTTACTCTGCCTGTGCGATCATTTCAGTGCTTGTCGTTCCTGGTTGACGTCACAAACACACCCAGCGTTCGCCCAGGCACTCCCACCGTTTCCCCGGCCACTCCTGCGTTTTTTCCGGAAACGGTAGCGTTTTCAGCCACACGCCCCTGAAACGCCGTGTATCCGCCCAGTAACACCCATTTCCTGTCAATCACATTACGATCGCCGGAGCGAAGAAAAAGCCGTGAGTAAAAATACTTTCTTCATAGTAAAGTTACTTGGCGCAGTCGCAGTGCGAACATTGCGCATGCGTACTAAGCGGATTTTCACTGCGATGCGATGAAAAATACCGAGCGAACAACTCGGAATGAGGGCCCATGTTGTGTTCCACAGGATTCTATAGTATCCCCCATTCCTTTTGCACTATACATCCTACCGCTGGGTGAAATAATCAGGTTCTAAAGCCTGGTGTACCGCTGCTATGTAGATGATACACAACTGTTCCTGTCCTTTGCTCCGAGAACCCAATAACAACCCCAAATGGCTGCCTAGCTGAGCTCCAGCAAGTGAAGCTCGCCACCGGGCCCGATGCGTGGCGAGCACAGTGAGCTTGTCCCTTTAAGAGATTGTTCCTTTAAAAAAAAACATTGGAGTTCGTCCGGCATCCCGCAGCTCCAGCGATCTCGGACATTACATCCCGCTGCCTGTTTCAGATATTTAGATCAGAACAGCATCTAAAAGGTTAAATTATATATATATATATATATATATATATATATATATATTTTTTTTTTTTTTTTTACTTCAAAACCCTTTTCAGAGCCCAAAACGGACATGTAACAGGTGTGATAACCCGCTAGATGGTTACAGGAGTCATAAGTTATTTACAGATTCCTCTTGTTTCACAAGAAAGGTAATGAGGTTTTCTTCAGGCATAAAGGGATATAGCCGGGATTTAAAAAAAATAATACATTTCACTTTATATAAAAAAAGACTGTTCTTCAATTAAATTTAGTTACTCACAGTTACAATAAGATATCTCAAAATGCATTTATTTAATTAACACACCTTTACATACAGTACAAGACACTCCTACAATAAATAAATCAGTTTATTGCACTGGATCTCCGGATCTGGAGCTGTTTGAAACGTTAGTATTTTGAAAATGTAGCAGTCAGAATAACATTCCTTTTCCTCTAATGTAACATCTTATATAATAAAAGGCTAATACTGCTCCTCACCTCTATGGGGGAATTAAAGTGTTTTGTGCACTGGCAGCCACTAGATGGTGCACAACAGAGCAATTCAAGTGCTGCTACGTTCAGGTGCGCACAGCTGCCGGCGTTGACATTACTGTCATGTTGTTCCGTTATTTTGACGGGCTAGTATTTAGTATAACAAAATCACCACGCAACATTACAATCTTCTCTCCCATTACACTTTCTTTAAATAATTCAATTTACACCTACCGACTTCAATGCGTATCAGTGTATATACATAACTCAGTACATTACACCACTTTACATAAGTAGTCCGGACTAGGTTTATTCCCCCTAATATAGTCTAGTCTTATTAGCCAAGACACTTTAGTCAGTACGCATATAATATACTGATCCCTATCTCTCTTCAGTTTATAAATGAAGAAGACAGGTAAGACTCAGGACGTATCTGGCTCAGTTAGGGGAGGCGGGTTTGCTATGCCGTAACCTAACTCACTGTGGGGCTCAGAGAACTGTTTTAATATTTATAATCTTTGTTTTTCTCCACAGAAACTTCTGGGGTATTAAGTACTGATAGCTGTAAACGGACTATCCCTGGGCCCCAGCCATCCTAACTTCGTGTCACAAGGAGGTGGGCAAGTATGTTATCAGATGGTAATTCGGAATAGTATATGTGCTGAGCCTCACTGTCACTGTACAGAGTTAGTCCCTGTGAGGTACTAGTCCCTCTTGCTCTGCGTCAGAGGTGAAAGTTGCAACAAACTGGTGCAGAAAAAAGTTCCTGCTGGCAGTTCGGGTGCATTAGCTGTATATAACGCAAGGGCAGATACCTCCAGAACTGTCTCTTCAATGCAGCTTAGTGTATTGGCGGTTATGCCTCTCTTGCTCAATTTTATTCAGTTTCTGTCTCCACTATAGTACCATTGATGTCCTCAGTCAGGGACAGACTGGGACTAAAAATAGGTCCTGACATTTATGCACTTGGCCCACCTCAGTGTCGGCATCTGGCTCCTTGCGTAGACCCCTCCCCTTATTATTACTGACTCCTCCTACTTCATATTCTGTGCCTTTACAAATATTATTGATAGTAGAACAACATACAAACGTACATCGGGGGTTATTCAAAGATGGATGCAGATCTTGTTTCCTGCAGCAAGATCTGAGTTCATCTCCTCCCCGCACGGGTGTGGTGCCGCCTCGCGATGTGTCCGCAATGTAATTGCAGACGCATCGATTTGATGTTGATCCCTGCCAGCGTAGTCTGGCTGCGCTGGCAGGTGGTCCGCAGCCACTTTTTTATCGGTGTGGCTGTATGTGACGTCATGCAGCCGCAACAAAATTGCCGCAACATGACCCCGTTTGGCCTGCTATGCCCCTGCAATGCCAAAACGCCACCCTCTCAAATGCCTGCCGCTGTCAGTCACCTTCCAGAAGGGTCATATATGTGCACTGCTGTCGATGCGTGTGCGCAGACCATATCTGAATCAGCCCCATCATTCTCTGTATTAAAATACACACAACAGAGCTTGTCCTGCAGAGGATTCCAACATGTGGTATTTGGTTGGTTCTGTTAGGTAAAGATGGCACTTCACTGGTGTAGGTTACACACAAAGAGAAAGGAAGTCATTGACCAAGCCCTAGCTTAGTAGATGCAGAGGATTAGATAGTGTCACTGTAGGAATAGTTTAGGACGGGGTGCTGATCACAGAGGAGGACACATTTGTGTACACAAAAGCAGAGTTGTAACTACCATTTTGGTGCGCTGTGTATATAAAAAGCATTGGTGCCCCCCTACACATTCTAGAGTAGAGAATGAGAGCACTCGATGGCACACCCCCAAAAATGGGCTTGGTCTTTCAAGGAAGGGGGGGGGGGGGGGCACACAATAGTACTGTCAATTCAACCTAGAGTTGGGTACACACTAGACAGTATATTGGACGATTCATTATTTTTTAGTCGAATTGGAACGACAAATGGTCCACAATGTCTGGTTTGTAGGCACTATTACACACTCCCATGTGTCGTTCATAACATCCTCTCATCTGCCTGCCGTGCCGGCAGGTCAGAAGATATCTTTAACGACAGTATGCCCCTGGATGTGGCCACTGAACTATGGGCCTAATTCTGAGTTGATCGCAGCAGCAAATTTGTTAGCAGTTAGGTAAAACCATGTGCACAGCAGGGGAGGCAGATGTAACATGTGCAGAGAGAGTAAGATTTGGGTGTGGTGTATTCAAACTGAAATCTAAATTGCAGTGTAAAAATGAAGCAGCCAGTATTTACCCTGCACAGAAACAAAATAACACACCCAAATCTAACTCTCTCTGCAAATATTATATCTGCCCCCCCTGCAGTGCACATGGTTTTGCCCAATTGCTATCAAACTTGCTGCTGCGATCAACTCAGAATTACCCACTATATACTGTATTGCGTGGTTGCACAATATATTGTTTAGTGTGTACGGCCGACCAACATATCGTTCCGTTAGTTGCGCCATCGGCCACGATCCAAGATGGTCTTGTCTTTGCCCAGCTTTACTCACATAACACCACACAGCAGAGCCCATTCATGTTATGCCAGGCAGTAGTAGTGCCTTTACAACACATTATGCCAGGCAGTAGTAGCATCCCTTACAACACATTATGCCAGGCAGTAGTAGTGCCTTTACAACACATTATGCCAGGCAGTAGTAGCACCCCTTACAACACATTATGCCAGGCAGTAGTAGTGCCTTTACAACACATTATGCCAGGCAGTAGTAGTGCCCTTACAACACATTATGCCAGGCAGTAGTAGTGCCTTTACAACACATTATGCCAGGCAGTAGTAGTGCCTTTACAACACATTATGCCAGGCAGTAGTAGTGCCTTTACAACACATTATGCCAGGCAGTAGTAGTGCCTTTACAACACATTATGCCAGGCAGTAGTAGTGCCTTTACAACACATTATGCCAGGCAGTAGTAGCATCCCTTACAACACATTATGCCAGGCAGTAGTAGCATCCCTTACAACACATTATGCCAGGCAGTAGTAGTGCCTTTACAACACATTATGCCAGGCAGTAGTAGCACCCCTTACAACACATTATGCCAGGCAGTAGTAGTGCCTTTACAACACATTATGCCAGGCAGTAGTATTGCCTTTACAACACATTATGCCAGGCAGTAGTAGTACCTTTACAACACATTATGCCAGGCAGTAGTAGTGCCTTTACAACACATTATGTCAGGCAGTAGTAGTGCCTTTACAACACATTATGCCAGGCAGTAGTAGCATCCCTTACAACACATTATGCCAGGCAGTAGTAGCATCCCTTACAACACATTATGCCAGGCAATAGTAGCATCCCTTACAACACATTATGCCAGGCAGTAGTAGTGCCTTTACAACACATTATGCCAGGCAGTAGTAGCATCTCTTACAACACATTATGCCAGGCAGTAGTAGTGCCTTTACAACACATTATGCCAGGCAGTAGTAGCATCCCTTACAACACATTATGCCAGGCAGTAGTAGTGCCCTTACAACACATTATGCCAGGCAGTAGTAGTGCCCTTACAACACATTATGCCAGGCAGTAGTAGCATCCCTTACAACACATTATGCCAGGCAGTAGTAGCATCCCTTACAACACATTATGCCAGGCTGTAGTAGCATCCCTTACAACACATTATGCCAGGCAGTAGTAGCACCCCTTACAACACATTATGCCAGGCAGTAGTAGCACCCCTTACAACACATTATGCCAGGC
Source organism: Pseudophryne corroboree (assembly GCF_028390025.1). Lineage (NCBI taxonomy): Eukaryota > Metazoa > Chordata > Amphibia > Anura > Myobatrachidae > Pseudophryne > Pseudophryne corroboree. The sequence continues at coordinate 731,556,648 of NC_086449.1, forward strand.
AGTAGTAGTGCCTTTACAACACATTATGCCAGGCAGTAGTAGTGCCTTTACAACACATTATGCCAGGCAGTAGTAGTGCCTTTACAACACATTATGCCAGGCAGTAGTAGTGCCTTTACAACACATTATGCCAGGCAGTAGTAGCATTCCTTACAACACATTATGCCAGGCAGTAGTAGCACCCCTTACGCAGGCGTGCCCGGACGTTTTGGAGGGCAGGCCACGGAGGCTGCGTGACGTCACACGAGCAGTTGCGACCCGGTCAGCGACGAGTGGCTCCCTGCCAGCAGGCAGGAGCTGCGCTGGCAGGGAACTACTCCTGAAGTATAAAAGCATCACCGCTGTGCGATGCTTTTGTACTTGTGCGATGGGGCAGGGACTGACATGCGGGGCGACTAGCCCTGTGCTGGGCGTCCCTCCCCCCGCATGTCAGTGTGACTGATTGTAGATGTGCTAAATTTAGCACATCTACGATCAAGTCTGAATCACCCCCATTGTGTAATGGGGATGTGGTCAATTTACCTACAATCAAAATCCCGACAGTCAAAATACCAACAACCATTGACTGACGGTCAAAATCCCGACAAGGTCAAAATCCCGACGTTTAAAATGCCGACAAAGTCAAAAAGTCAACATGAGTTTTTTGTGATTTTTTCATTGAAACCGATTTGTTCATACTTACCCCCGGGATAGTGGACCTGGAGGGGGAATATAATAGTGTACTGAGCACAACAAGGCACTGTGCCCGAAGCATGGAGAGCGCAGTGAGCCATGCGATAGGACGCAGTACACTTATACGGTGTCCATGTCAACCTATGTCGACATACACACAAAAAAACACAATGAAAAACTCATGTTGACTTTTTGACCTGTCGACATTTTAAACATCGGTACTTTGACCTTGTCGGTATTTTAAATGTCGGTATTTTGACCTTGTCAGGATTTTGACTGTCGGTTAATTGTTGTCTGTATTTTGACCGTCAGGATTTTGATTGTAGGTACTTCATACTAAACCCGTGTATTGTTTTACCTGAAGCTTAGCCAAGCGCCAGACCTGTTGTTTATCATGGCGGTGATGCTTTCGCATTTGTACGAGTAGCCCTCTCCCTACGCTGCCTAGCTGTGAAGGCAGGCAACTTCCCGCCATGTTTTGAGTCGCAACGGCTGCGTGTGACGTTACGCAGCTGCCGCGACCTAACCCAGCAACGGTACGGAAATGCCTGCATTGTCCGGTCCGCTTTCCACCAACGCCGCCAACATGCCCCCTCCTACCCCCCGCGACCGCCTCTGCCTGATAATCAGGCTGAGGTGATCGCACAAGTGAAATGTCGTCACGTCTCACTGTGTGCGCACATGTGGTGCAGCTTCTGCGCACACTTCATCGGGCATCACACTGCAAACAAGGCCAAAGCAGCGTTCCAGTCTAAATTAGGCCCACAGGCTCAATCTTCTGCACCTTGGGACTTATTAATCTATATTTATATTAAGTGTATTTACATGCCTAATTGAAAGCTGATACATTATATATATATATATATATATATATATATATATAAGATTTTATGAATGTCTGTTTACAAAAATAAATGTAAATATTAAACACACAGTATAAATAACATTGTAGATAGCTGAATACCCGTGCTTCGCTACGGGATGAGGATGGTAAATTAGAATGATAGTTGTTCGTTAATTTACGTTGGTTGGAGATCTAGCATATAGGCATATCTTGCTTCCCTGACGCGCTTTGTGTAGTGTCCGGACCCCTTTTTGGTCCTCCAAGGGACCCTGCTCTTCCCACTATACAACTCTGTCTGTGGCTTCCTGCTGCCTCCATTCCCCTCCTCACATCATGTCAGTGCCCCTGTGAAATTATCGATCTTTTTACAGTTTCTTATATAGCGCAGCACATTATGTATCTCCTGATATATTCTGTGCTGCTGGGGGACCGTGCTACTTCCACTATATAACTCTCGGTGTGTGGGTTTGTGCTACCTCCATTCCCCTCCTCACATCATGTCACTAGCCCTGTCACATGCAGCCCTGTCATCACTGACATACAGTATCATGCATGTCTTGATATAGACTGTGCTGCTGGCCCACCCCTAGGGGTGCTAGTGGTGTGCTACCCCCACAGTGTTTGTTCCCAGAGTGTAAGTCATATGTGTAGCAAGTTTGGTGTAAATTGCTCCATGCATTCCAGAGTTATGCTGTCTGCTGAAAGACTCTGTGCTGCTGCCTCGCCCCTAGGGGTGCTAGTGGTGTGCTACCCCCACAGTGTTTGTTCCCAGAGTGTAAGTCACATGTGTACCAAGTTTGTTGTAAATTGGTCCAGGCACGCAGAGTTATGCTGTCTCCTGAAATACTCTGTGCTGCTGTCCCACACCTATGGGTGCTAGGGGTGTCTAACCCCCACAGAGTTTGTTCCCAGATTGTAAGTAAGATGTGTACCAAGTTTGGTGTAAATTGCTCCAGGCCTTCCACAGTTATGCTGTCTGCTGACATACTCTGTGCTGCTGTCCCACCCCTAGGGGTGCCTGACCCCACAGTGTTTGTTTCCATAGTGAAAGTCATATGTGTACCAAGTTTGGTGTAAATTGCTCCAGCCCTTCCACAGTTTTGCTGTCTGCTGACATACTCTGTGCTGCTGCCTCACCCCTAGGGGTGCTAGGGGTGTCTTCCCCCCACAGTGTTTGTTTCCAGAGTGTAAGGCATATGTGTGCCAATTTTGGAGTACATGGGTCCAGCATTTCCAGAGTTATGCTGTTTCCTGATATACTCTGTGCTGCTGTCCCCCCCCCTCCCCCTTTCCCCCAGGGGTGCTAGGGATCTCTAATTGTTTTAGTTGCCTCCGGCGTGTTTTAATACGCTCGTATGTAAATTTCACGATCTTCGCTTATAAACTGTGATTTGTATAGAAAGACAGAAGGACAGATTTTCACTATTATATAGTAGATATACTGTGTATATATATATATATATACACAGTTGAGTCACATTATTATGACTACCAGCTAATACCCAGAGCAACCGCCACGTGCAGCACGGACAGCAGCTAGATGGGATGAACTGGTAGCTCCCAGGTTCGTTTTGAAGGTGAGCTGCTCCACTGTAGCGTGTCGGTCGGCCATCACGCACCTTCGTAGCCGACGTTCACCTCTCAAATCAATTATTCACAATGGTGCCATTTCACGATACACCTTCACCACAGCAGCACGTAAATCATTCACAGACTGCGCTGTTTCAGAAATACTGCCACCCTTGTCCCGAAAGCCGATAATTATCCCTTTTTGCACCTCGGATAAATCGCCCCTTTTACCCATGACAGCAACGAGTAATATTTGTGTCCAGATGGCCTATCGCACACCTTATATACCCACCAAGCCAGCGCATGACATGTAATGTACTGCATGGGCTATGTGCTGCCGACGTCAAATGTAGGAGGTGGTCATAATAATGTGACTTGACTGTATATATATATATAATGTCTCAATACGGGAATTGCATATACAGCATATGTGGAGTATTTTCATAATACTTACACAAGAGCTTGTAAAAACTATACAGAAAATCGTCCCCAAAATTATTTTTGTACTGTAAGTGGAGTTTTAATAGACATTGCATCTAGAATAGACACTTCATTTATTTCATTCTATTCCATTCTGCACTTGACGTGAAGCGATGATAGATGTGCAGTGGAATGTTCTCAATTTAATGTGCATGATACCACAGTCAATACCTTGACAGGCCCTGTCAGACACAGGTTATTTTGAGCTGCGATGCTGCTGCAGAATTCTGATCATGGTCAATCAGAGAGCCACTTTGTGATGCTGGAAGCAGCAGTTCTGATTCTTCCAGCAGAAAAACAGAGGACATATGAAAGCAGGGATCACAGCAGAGCGCAGGCAGAGGGGATGCTCAGATCCCTCAAATCTCTCTGTTCTATTGAAATACGTTTTGAAAGTCTGGTTACATAGTCAGGATTCGGATCTAGGCTCAGTTTTAATATCTGGTATTTCCGGACCCTTTATTTAAAGTGCCGCTAAGCCTAAAAACTAAGGAGGCCTTGCAGCGAGCTCCTGTACCTGGGATCTGGATTGAAAGTCGACAATGTCTAGGTCGATCACTATTGGTCGACAGTAACTAGGTCGACAGGGTGTCTAGGTCGACAGGGTCTTTAGGTCGACATGTTCTAGGTCGACAGGTCAAAAGGTCGACATGAGTTTTTCACAATTTTTTTCTTTTTTTGAACCTTTTCATACTTAACGATCCACGTGGACTACGATTGGAACGGTAATCTGTGCCGAGCGAAGCGGTAGCGGAGCGAAGGCACCATGCCCGAAGCATGGCGAGCGAAGCGAGCCATGCGAGGGGACGCGGTGCACTAATTGGGGTTCCCGGTCACTCTACGAAGAAAACGACACCAAAATAACATTAAAAACTCATGTCGACCTTTTGACCTGTCGACCTAGAACATGTCGACCTAAAGACCCTGTCGACATTACAACCAAATGGTTTGAATGGGGAGTTTGAGATGAAGTGGTTCCTCTGAAAAAATACCTCCTCGACACCATATTTTTAGCACAATATAAGGGAAAAACACAGACTCTCATATATTATAATTAGAGGCATCAATCCGCACATAGTACAATTGTCTATGTCAGAGAAAAAGCTGAAGGGGAAGTGATGTATTTGCATAGTGAAGTGTGTATGGAAAAATATGAAACCAATTGGGGATATAAAATGTTTAATAGAAATAAAATTTATACAGACTTACGTAGCTAGAAGCAAATTGTGGGAGGTTTCATTTATGTAATACACACCAAAAACTCTTTATAAGGGTAATGTGTCTTTAAAATGCCCAGGAATATGTTTAAATGCCCTGAATCTGTATGAATCTATATGTAATTAGACCACCGGATTTCCAGGATACTGCATAAAAAGTGACCGGACCGGAATCATTCATGCCTTGACAAAGACCCGCTTGGAGGGTAGAAACGCGTCGGCGGTTAATGAATGATTTCGGTCACTATTTTATGAGGGGAGAAGCTGGGAGCAGAAGCCGCAGTGACACAGCTGAGCATAGCGGTAATACAGCAAACGTCAGGACGGAGCCCAGCAGGACGTGAGGTTACCCCGTGATTGCGAGAAACTTCTGGCAGCTAAAACCAGATAAAGGGGAAAGATCTGCACGGTAGAAAAAAGCTGGTGTCCTGGCGGTCCGGTGAGATCTAGAAAGTTTGCAACCGAATTGTAACTGCTTATCACTGCCTGCATACCGGAAAGTTGTTTCAAATGTTTTTAATTAGTGGATTTTAAATAAACTGTTTTCCTTTGGATCCGGAGTGCTTTGGATTGCATTTGTGGTTTCAGAACATTAAGTGTTTGGTCTGAAAATATTTTAACCTTTTCCTCATTGGATTTCCTTTTGGAGGACAGTGTGTATTTTGCAATATACCGTATCTGGAAGTTGCACATAAAATAGAAAGTACCTGACATGAGATAACAGAATATATTCCTATTTGTTGTATAGGAAAGTCTCAGGGTATCACAAAGTGGAGCTGATTGTAACGGCGCTGTGAAAATTCTTTAAGTTTTTTTTTGTGTGGAGCATATGATTTTACTGATTAGCTGATCAGTTTCTTTTGGAAAGCACAGCTGGGACCGTTATCAAGCGCTTAGGATAAGATCTCTATTCAAGAGTATGACCTAGACACCCTGTCGACCTAGTTACTGTCGACCAATAGTGGTCGACCTAGACATTGTCGACCTAGTTACTGTCGACTTTCAATACCACACCCCCTGCACCTACACACGGGTGTGGATCATCAAATCGACAGTGTCTAGGTCGACAATGTTTAGGTCGAACACTATAGGTCGACAGTCACTAGGTCGACAGGGTTGGAAGGTCGACAGGGTTTCTAGGTCGACATGTGCTAGGTCGACGGGTCAAAATGTCGACATGAGTTTTATGGGGGGGGGGGGGGGGATTGTGTCGTTTTTTTGCGCACAGTGACCGGGAAGCCGAATTAGTGCACTGTGTCCCCTTGCATGGCTCGATTTGCTCGCCATGCTTCAAGCAAGGTGCCTCGCTCCGCTACCACTTCGCTCAGCACAGATTACCGTTCCAATCGTAGTCCTAGTGGATCGTTAAGTATGAAAAAGTTCAAAAAAAGGGGAAAAAATTGGAAAACTCATGTCGCCCTTTTGACCTGTCGACCTAGAAACCCTGTCGACCTAGTGACTGTCGACCTATAGTGGTCGACCTAAACAATGTCGACCTAGACAGTGTTGATCTTCAGACTGGATCCCCTACACACTTGGCTATATCTGAATATAATTTCCAGGGAACGTGTTGGGATGGCAGCTGCCTCTGAATATGTCACATGCAGTATGATCAGCACGGACACTTCCATTTCCAGGAGATCGCTGGACACTACTGTAATGCCATTTGTATAAGCTACTGTATCTGCAGCTCTGGGATCCAGCAGTGATTGCTGACACTGCTCCCAGTTTGCATGGTAACAGATAAAGACATCTCTGTAAATCCATGTTTGCATTCAGGCCTCATACCTCTTTAACATACTGCTACATGCGTCATATAATATCACAGTGCGGTTGATGCATAGCACAAGGCAGTTTTCTTGATGGATCTTATGTGTTTTCTCATTGCGGATGTGGAGATCGTGGCTGAGATATTTTGCAGATTGGAAAATCGATTGATCATGTTTGTGGGCAACATTTTTCTTATTTATCGCCGAAACGATCGCTCTAATCTATACGGTTAATCAGGCCACTGTCCCAATTATTGACCAGTCGGGCCAATAATTGTATAGTGTGTACTTGGCTTCATTATCATAATTGGGAAGGGAACTTTTTTACTTGGGGAACCCCACTATTTACAGATGTTTACTATATTTATTTCCCTACTTAACGCCTTTATTTTTCTAGTTTAACAGGTGCCTGCAAGTCTTCAACGGCCTTGCGGCAGGAAGCTCCCTACTGCATCACCTATGCCGCATCATTCTCCTGATGTTGGGGTATTAAACATGAACAGCGATTCACTCTAGCACTTGGCTTTCCAAAGTTCTGGAATGATACGGTAGTGAGTAGGGACCACTATAGTTTCAAACTGAATTGATATCTTGATACTGTTGCTGATATTACCACCGCACAAGTAGATTGGGGCCGTATGTGATTACTCTTCTTCCAGAAGAAGACAGCACATACTTTAATAACCATAATTTGCAAATCCTTTTATTATCAACTGAGGGAAATAATTAAAAAACACAGTTACATTGTGTGTAGTTTCATTGTAATACTCGGAACATACTATGGATTCTGAAGTTCCCATGTATAACTGTAACAAATGTATAGGCCTACACTAGGCGATCCTTAGATTCAGATGTATTTTCCATGGGTGTGGATTATCAGATCTACACTAATGGTAGACATGTATTAGGTCGACAGGGTCAAAAGGTAGACACGGTCAAGATGTCGACATAGAAAATGTAGACAATAGGAAAAGTCGACAGGGTCAAAAGGTCGACATGAACATGGTCGACACAAGAAAAGGTAGACAGTTTTTTTCCAGTTTTTGAGGTGTTTTGTCACTTTTCTGCCACAAACAAGCCCATTACTGTACTGCGCACCCTTGCTCCGCTACCGCTGCGCTCGACACAGGCTGCTATTCCCAATCGTAGTCCACGTGGATGGTAAAGTATATAAAGGTTGAAATAAATATATATATATATATATATATATATATAAACTTGTGTCTACCATGTGTGTCGACCATTGTCATGTTAACCTTTTGACCCTGTTGACCTAATGCATGTCTACCATTAGTGGTAGACCTATTGACTGTAGACCTTTTTAGTGCAGTGTAGATCTATAGTCCGGATACCATTTTCCATAACTGCTCTGTAAAACTTTGCACAGTGGAACTATTTCAATTATATTATAACTTGCTGAAAGTGGGTACTGCCTATATGCCTATTAGGCTTCAGCACATACAAAATTATACATGTCTGAATCGCTGGTATAATAATCCACAGTCAAAAACACGCTACAGTATGGTACTGATATACCATGGTGTAACTGACTTTCTTATGCTGCCCTATATAACAGCTACTGTATGCATAACATTTTAAAAGCAGGCAGTTCTCCAAACCGGTGTACTCCTATTTCCCCAGAGACAGGCAGATATTTATCTACTGTAGTACATTTTATAAAATGATAACTAAAATCTGATTGGTTGTTAGGGTCAACACCTCTATTAGAAAGTTTGATAAATCTCCCCAAGAGCCTCTAGATATTGAAGTGGGAACTAACAGATTTTGATACGGGTGCTCCTCACAGGATCCTCTGTGCTGCAAAGGGATGGGAGGTCTCTGTGCTGCAACGGGACGGGTGGTCTCTGTGCTGCAAAGGGACGGGTGGTCTCTGTGCTGCAAAGGGACGGGTGGTCTCTGTGCTGCAACGGGACGGGTGGTCTCTGTGCTGCAAAGGGATGGGTGGTCTCTGTGCTGCAAAGGGACGGGTGGTCTCTGTGCTGCAACGGGACAGGTGGTCTCTGTGCTGCAAAGGGATAGGTGGTCTCTGTGCTGCAAAGGGATGGGTGGTCTCTGCTGCAAAGGGACGGGTGGTCTCTGTGCTGCAAAGGGACGGGTGGTCTCTGTGCTGCGGTCTCTGTGCTGCAAAGGGACGGGTGGTCTCTATGCTGCAAAGGGACGTGTGGTCTCTGTGCTGCAAAGGGACGGGTGGTCTCCGTGCTGCAAAGGGACGGGTGGTCTCTGTGCTGCAAAATAGACAGGTGGTCTCTGTGCCGAAAAAGTGGTAAGAATGTGTTGCAAAAGAGGGGGTGATCTGTGCTGCCAAAGCGAGGTCATAGGAAGAGATTTGTGCATTGAGGGGGCTAAAGGTACAATGGGATATCTGGAAGGTGCTTAGTTCTATGAATTCAGTATGAATGACCGGTGGCCAGGATGCGAGCCGTCAGTATACCACAGCGGCATCCCAGCCACCAGTATGCTGGCAGCGGGACAAGCACTAGAAAGCCTCTTGTGCTCGCCACAGGTTCTATTCTTCTCAGTCAAGTTTTTTTTTTACAACAATGCTTTATGCTCCACTTGTGAATAATAGCAGTTTTTATAGGTAATACTAGCCTCCAAGCTCAGTAAAATGCAGCTGTAAGTATATTACAGTATGTATCCTGCCCTAGAATTTTTGACAACCCGTCGGGCTGGTGGAGGAAGTCATGTGACTGTCGGTCAGCTGACCAGCGGTCACATGAATACCACCCATAGTATACACCACAACCTCAATAGGAGCATCTGCTGGCCAAAACTGGTACTGCACTAGATATGTCTAAAACCACAGCAGAATTAGGTTTAAAGGCGACAAATCCCCACAAGGGTGTCTGAGTAGCAAACATGTAACCGTAAAATGAATACTGTTCATTGTGATCCCTGTGGAAATCATGTGTTCTGCTTTTTTTATTTGGTTGCTAAGAAATCGTAACAAGGATTTGTCACAGAGTCTGCATGTTCAGAGGTCAAGGTAGGGTAGTGAGACAAGGGAGGAAATGTCGTGCGTGGATGAGGCTTGATGAGAAGGAAAGCTGTACATAGCAGATGATAAATCACCTGATTTGGGAAAAGAGAAGGGTGTCTGCATGTGATTACAAGACGGTTTTCAAGGGAGACCCATCAGCAAGTTCCCATTATTGTAGGCAACAGAGGGGCTCTATTTTTCCAATTTTCCACTGGGTAATCCATTGTGCTGGTCTGCTGATTCACATGCTGTTCTTTCAACAGTACTGATTGAGACTGTCCGTGCAAATACAATGGAACAGATTTATTAAAGCTTGGAGTGATAAAGTGGAGAGAGAAAAAGTGCAAACCCATCAGCTCCTAAAGCTTGGTACACACTATGGGGGTCATTCAGACCCGATCGCACGCTGCATTTTTTTGCAGCCGTGCGACTGGGTCTGTACTGTGCATGCGCACGGTTTGCAATGCGCAGGAGCGTCGATGCCAGTGACAGGGGTCGCCGGGCAGCAACGAAGTAAGCGATCGCAAGAAGATTGACAGGCAGAAGGCGTTCCAGGGCGGCAACTTACCATTTTCTAGAAGTGTCCGAAGAAACGCAGGCGTGCCCAGCTGTTCCGGAGGAGGGTTCCTGACGTCACAGCCAGCCCGGATCGTCGCAGCATCTGAGTAAGTCCTGGGCTGTGCAGAAACTGCAAAGCCCTTACCCCCTCCCCCTGTAGGCGGCGATTACCTGGTCGCAGTAATGCAAAAAATAGCTTGCGTGCGACCAGGTCTGAATTACCTCCTAAATGATGGTGTGTCACTGTGATGGCGACACAATGTACTGATCATAATATATTATGCCACCATACACACTGCATGATATATCGTACGTTGGTACGATCTATATCTGTACATCCCACAATTAGCTGCATGCCGTAGTCCGCAGGGTTGGTCAGTCTGATGTGCAGAACATCAGATGGGAAGACCGACAATGACAGTGAACGTGCAATCGTGGGTACACAATGGGGGTCATTCCGAGTTGATCGCTCGCTAGCTACTTTTAGCAGCCATGCAAACGCATAGTCGCCGCCCACGGGGGAAGGTATTTTCGCTTTGCAAGTGTGCGAATGCGTGTGCAGCCGAGCGGGACGAAAAAGTTTTTAGCAGTTTCTGAATAGCTCTGGACTTACTCAGCCCTTGCAATCACTTCAGTCTCTTTGGTCCCGGAACTGACGTCAGACACCCGCCCTGCAAACGCTTGGACACGCCTGCATTTTTCCAAACACTCCCTGAAAACGGTCAGTTGACACCCATAAACGCCCTCTTCCTGTCAATCTCCTTGCGATCGGCTGTGCGAATGGATTCTTCATTAAATCCATCGCCAAGCAACGATCCGCTTTGTACTCGTACGACGTGCGTGCGCATTGCGGTGCATACGCATGCGCAGTAGAAACCTGTTCACTGCGTAAAACAGCAGCGAGCGATCAACTCGGAATGACCCCCTATATGCGAAGAGGACACTATATTGTTCTGATCTGCGTCGAAACTATATAACATCCAATATGGCATGTAGTGTGTACCCAGCTTAACTGTCATTTTACAGGATGTGGTTTAATACCAGCGCCATATTTAGTTTACTGTCATACTGATAAAAATGCAGTGAGCATTCAGTGGTACTTACCTCTCCGGCAAGGTCCAGCGATGTCTCACCCTTCAGCGGTGTCCTCCGTTCTCCTGCTGGCAGTGATGGGCTTCTGAGTCATGCGCAAGCGCGATGGCCAGTTTGTGCATACGCCCTCTGGGACTGTATTTTATCTTAGCAGAAGTGCAAACGAAAGGATCGCAGAGCGACTACAAAAAAAAAAAGTGCAGTTTTACAGTAAGCCCCCCCGACGGTGACCGAGTGATCCAATGCTGCGTCCTAGGACGCAGGTTGGATCACTTCTGCAGCAGGTAAGGCGCTTGCGATCTCTTCCGACCATTCAGTTCCGGATTTGACATCACAAACACGCCCTGCGTTTGGCCAGCCAGGCCTGCGTTTTTGCTGGCACGCCTGCGTTTTTACGAACACTCCCTGAAAATGGTCAGTTGACACCCAGAAACGCTCCTTTCCTGTCAATCACTCTGCGGCTGCCATTGCGACTGAAAAGCGTCGCTAGACCTTGTGTAAAAATACATCGGCCGTTTTTAAAGTACGTCGCGGTTGCTCACTGCGCCGCATACGCATGTGCAGACGTGCCGCTTTTTCACTTAATCGCTGCGCTGCGAACATTTTTCACTAGCGATCAACTTGGAATGACCCCCAATGGGCCTAATTCAGACCTGATCGCAGCAGCAAATTTGTTAGCAGTTTCGCAAAACCATGTGCACTGCAGGGGGGGGGGGGCAGATATAACATGTGCAGAGACAGTTAGATTTGGGTGGTGTATGGTCAAACTGTAATCTAAATTGTAGTGTAAAAACAGAGCAGCCAGTATTTACCCTGCACAGAAACAATATAATAACCCACCCAAATCTAACTCTCTCTGCACATGTTATATCTGCCACACCTGAATTACCCCCAATATGCAGTATCAGGCTTAATAGATACCAGCAAGCTCCTTATGCGCCTTTTTTTATTAGTAAAGAGTGATAAAACACTTATCACTCATTATTACTAAATGGGGTCCATACTGTTACATTTGTTCAGACTGTGATTGTTACTGTAAAATCCAAGATCTACTGTGCTCTATTACAGCATTTTGCACTGCTTGATATTCAGACCTGACAAAATAAATAGTTTCAAATTCAAATAGAATTCCCACTGCATATCTGCACCTAATTTACTGTATTATCTCAGGTGATATATACATTCATGTAATACAAGTTACAGATCCAGCCCAGCATCATAACACTGGACTCTCCAGCATGACCCTTCCATCAGGTACAAAATGCTCTGCTCCTGCGCTTCTGTCGCCTGTGCTGAACTAGTTCATTGATGAGGGTTTCAGTATGGGATCCTGACGGTCATAAGACCGACGCCAGAATCTCGTCAGGCGGGATCCCAACATCCAGTGCAATGCGTGCGCTCGCCACACTTCTGGCCCGGTGGCGAGATTAGCTCTCCACACTAATTTATTCCCCCCTCAGCGGGTGTGGAGATTCCGGGCCTCGTCAGGATTCCGACCGTCGAGTTTCCCTTGACTGTTGGGGTTTCAGCGTCGGTATCCTGACCACCGGGATCCCAACAGCCGGGAAACTAACTGCTTCCCTTGATGAGAAACATGTCTCAACACAAGTGATGGCAATCGTAAATTAAAAGGGAAGCCCAGGAGCACAGCATTTTGTACCAGATGGAAGGGTCATGTGGAAGGGTCAGCACCAACGCAGCGGCTGCTAGACCATCGCTGCAGCGCTGACCAAAGACTGCAGGGGGGAGTCGGCAAGCACATATAATCATGCATGTAAAGTTGTATGCAATATATATATGCTGACTGCTTTACCTGGGGACTAGCAGCACACACAGGACACAGGCACACAGTGCCCAGCCTGTCTATCTTCGATAAACCCACCCCCAGACTCCCATTGGCTGGTTTCACAGGAGTCTGGGGGCGGGATTATTAAAGATAGGCTGAACACTATGTGCCTGTGTCCCGTGCATGCTGCTGCGGCCGCTAGTCCCCTGGTAAGCCAGCCAGCACATGCTGTATATTACATACAATTTTATATGCATGTTTACATGTGCTGGCCGGCTCCCACCGCAGTCTTTGGTCAGTGCTGCAGCCGCTGCTGGTCTGTACAGAAACGTGTCCTGACACAGTGCTTACAAATCACTGTTGTAAATGAAGATTATTTCTTACAAACATAAACATACTTTTGGCCCACAAAATGGCTGCCACCAGTGTGAGGGAGATTATATTAAACCTTGGAGAGAGACAATGTACCAACCAGTTCCTGTAATTTTTCAAATACAGCCTGAAATATTACAGTTAGGAGTTGACTGGTTGGCACTTTAACTCTCTCCAAGGTTTGATACTTCTACCCCTGTGTGAAATAAATAACAGGTACATTTTAAAGCATTTATAAGAGCAGCATTCTCATCATCTTCTGTAATCAGCCATAGGGACAGGGCATCACCCAGGGGTTTAACTTGACATTTGTGTACAAGGGCCCCCATGTACCGCCCAATGGTGAAAGAATCACATATGACATGAGAGAGAGGCCCCCCATCCCCAGCAATTGAACCAACAGCAGCCTAATTAAATGTTCAATCCATAAACCATCTATAAAATACATAGTTTCACAGTATAATCATGAAAATGCATCAATGAAATAATGTCATGTGGTTGCAGTTACAGTAGAATGGGTGATGGGTGGTTCTTACAAGGTGTCAGATGTTTTGTACTGCAGCCATGATCAATCTTTACTTCTGACTTTTCATTCTTTGCACTTTTGCAATTGGCAGGAGAAGGTACTGTGCCACTGCAGTTATCCATCTGAACCTATTTGGGTTTGTCACTCTCAGCAATGCCCAACTGATTGCTGATGTATGGGCCTCATAACCCAATGTATATTTATTGCAACATCTAATGGAACGGGCAACTCTAAGGGGTCCTCTAAAAGAAATGTACCCCCTGTCCCTTTGATTGCCAGCACACTGTGTCCGAAGTTTACTATATACTAGAAATCAGACTTCCTTGATTATAATCACTTAACTACTGCTTATGTACTTATAAAAGGATCTGTCCACTCATGTTATGCTTTTAACTACTGTTTTCCCTATACTATGAAAACTATAGGCAGTATCGACCAACGATATTATTGATGGTCGATACTGCCTACACACTGGACGATATTGATGGTCAATTTGGACGATATGAGAGTACATACATCTATATCGTCCAAATTGACTTGCATGTATAAACAAAGATAGATTAACGATGACCGATTCCAGGACCGTGCATCGTTCAGCGTTGATGCATGCACACTGGAAGATATGAACGATATATCGTTCATTTTTTTACGATATCATTCATATCGACCATCGTAATCACTAAATGTGTAGGGCCGATAACACAGATGCTGATTGGACATAAGAAATATATATATATAACTATTAAAACGCCCCAATAAGTGAAGCCAGTTACATTTAAAAACAGATTTCTGGATTAAAAATAGCTTATCAGTAAAAATAATTACCCTATTTCATTCCAACTGATTTTTTATGGGGGATTTTTTTTTAGGTTTTTTTTTCCCCTCCAATACCTTTGGTAGTTTAACAAATATAAATCTGTAGAATTTATCCTCTGAGATTAGATGAAAATCAATTTTGTGTAACAGTGACAGGTTCATTCATCTTTGCTGCATTGCCATAATTACACCGGACTAAGATAAATTGCATATATTATAGTTACCATGGCTGTCTCCCACGGAATATGTATCTGGAGAAGACGGGGGGAAGGGGAGAGGAAGAAAGAATATTTACAGACTGGTACTTACTGAGCTCTGCAATACTTCCCACACGTGTGGCAAGCAGAGACTGCTCTATTGTCCTCAGTTCTGATTGGCTAAACATCTGTACATCACCTGGTTTATTGGGCCTTTGCTGCTCTCTATGGAGGTTCAAACTGTCTGGAAGGCAGAGGACTCCTGAAAATACAAAACCAAAATAAATAAGATTGCTGCACTTCTTAACCTTGCAAGAAAAAAGGTCAACTATAATCAAGAGATGTTGACCACTAAGAAACATAATGTAAATTTCTTTAACTATAAAAAGGGGGAAGTAGCTTATAATAAATAATATAAAGACTACGGGTAACAATACGGGAGCGGTTCCAACTCTGGGGCCATTACAAACGTACATCCCACGGCAGATGCATCGTCAATGCCAAGGGACCGGTTTAGTATTGTGGTTTAAAGTGCACAAGAGCAGCTCAGTACCCCAGTACAAATGAAAGCAAAGGTCTGATTGGTGGAAATTCATTGCACAATATTTGCACATAGCATCAATTTATTAAATAACCCCCAACTAAGCCGCAGTGTTCCACAGCATTAGGGGATGGAGACAGCACCTACAGGCATGTGAAAAATACAGGACATCCTCTTTCATATCTGTTTTACAGATCATGATGGAACGAACCATCATCCAGCCCTCACCAGGTCCTAAAGTTTGATCAATCTAATCTCATGTGACGAATAACCCATAAAAGGATTTACTGATCTGCTATTTAATTAACAAAATTAAACAAGAAGCAGTGTGTGAAAAAGTAAGTACGCCCTTACTAATTACATATCCATAAAGAAGGTCGTTTGAGAAAGGTGCTGCTAATCGTGTAATTCATTCTCTGTTGATCGGGAGGTACTCCCCCTTTGGTATAAAATTTGGAACCATTACAGTTCCGTCTGGGACATTCAGGTTTGCTTCAACAGCACGACAAAGAGAAAAGACATTGGCTAATGTCTCAGACAAGCAATTGTTGCTGTTTATCAACCCGAAAGGGAAATAACATAGGAAACAGTTTGATGTCCATCACGTTATGGAGAAAAAGAATGTCTGCAAATGAAGAATGCTTCCCAGGAGTGGGCATCCCAACGATTTCACCCAAAGATCAGAGCACATGATGGTCTGAGAAAATGCAAGAATTAATAAGCTACTGTACATCCAGAGCTCTACAGGCCTTTGACAGACAGTAAATGTTCACAATTCTACAATTAGAGGAAGTCTGACTGTCACAAAAGGGTGGACAGGAGAAAGGCCCGACTCTTCAAAATAAAAATCACAACTTAGATTTGTAAAGATGCATCTGAATGAAACCAAAGGCTTGGGATCAATGTCTTTTAGACAGAGTGGAGTGAAAACTAAACAGAATCACACCACAAGAACCTCACAGCAACCATCAAGCACATGGATGGAGTAGTTCATTGTAATACTTCAGTCCAGCTTAGACAAATTTGGATTATGATCCAAAATATATCAGAAAATCTACTACTGAATGGCTGAATGCTTGAGAAGAATCAAGGTTTTGGTACTACCAAGTCAAAGTCCAGAACTCAACTACATTGAGATTCTCTGGCAGGACCCTAAGATATTTGTGCATGAAGGGGTGGCCTTAAATAACCATGAACTGAAACCGTTTTGTAAGGAGGTGTGCAACCTAATTCCCCAAATACAATGTTGGAGACAAAAATCTAGAGAAAGGAAATTATTACAGAGATATTGCTGAAAAACGTGGTTCTTCATGCTACTGAATTGAGGAATCTACTTACTTTTTCACACATTTCTTTTTTTGTTGTTGTTGAATATTATGACAAAGTAGAATCTGTTATTATTTGAAACATGAAATTAAACTAATCAAATGTTGCACTTGATAAGGACTAGATGATTTTCAAGTATGTAAAACCTTTGTCTCCACTGTGCAAGTACCAGCAAATAGAATTTCATTTTGGAGACGTCTTGTCTACATTCTGCTCAGTGCTTCAAGATCTGGATTCAGGAAGCAGGAGGAATAGGTAAGATTCCAGGGGCAGGGTTCCCTTGTTCTGCTTAGTGGAATTGAAGGCTTTCATATATGGCCAAAAACTCAAACATATACACACTATATATACAATATACAGTATATATAGTGTATGCACAGAGCTTTTGCTAGGACTGAAAACCAAGTTGTGGTCAGAAGAATGTGAGTGGCAAGACCAATCAGGAGTCATAACAAACTTCTTTAAAAAGTCCTTATAATACCCTAAACTACAAAAGCCTTTACTGCAATGCATAGGGTTGGTTCTAAGGTACAAGCTAAAAGGCACTACTGAATATTACATATAAGACTACGGGGTGCAATGTGTAAACACTACCGCTGCTGGACTTGCTGCGTACTGTACTGGTGGATGAAATATGTCAGGTCACATGGAGGCACAATGAATGAATAACAGTATCAGAATGGAAGAACCCCCCCCCTCCCCCAGCATGTTTACATTCTTAAATAGAACTCTACTGAGCATGTAGTACACAAGTACAATACAGCAGATCAATTGGATATAGTGTCAAATACAATCACAACTTCAAATGTAAGAAATGAACCAACTGCAAAATAAAACAAAATTACAAATCTGAAAAACAAAAACTATTTTTGTAGCTGTAAAACATCATACAGTATACAGTGGGTCTATTATGAAAATGAAATGTCAGAGAGAGCAATCACATGAAGCTTTAACAATTATGGATATGGGGGCCTGGTGCAGGAGGTGTGCTGCAGCCAAGTGGGTGGTGCAGGAGGTGTGCTGCAGCCAAGTGGGTGGTGCAGGAGGTGTGCTGCAGCAAAGTGGGCGGTGCAGGAGGTGTGCTGCAGCCAAGTGGGTGGTGCAGGAGGTGTGCTGCAGCCAAGTGGGCGGTGCAGGAGGTGTGCTGCAGCCAAGTGGGCGGTGCAGGAGGTGTGCTGCAGCCAAGTGGGCGGTGCAAGAGGTGTGCTGCAGCCAAGTGGGCATTGCAGGAGGTGTGTTGCAGCCAAATGGGCGGTGTAGGAGGTGTGCTCCAGACAAGTGGGCGGTGCAGGAGGTATGCTGCAGCCAAGTGGGCGGTGCAGGGGGTATAATGGCACAATTGCATCAACGTGGCCCAGCCACCGCTATAGCGTGCAGTGATTACCAGCAATGTGAAGCTTGGGACAGGGCCATAATAACGCAATTCAGGTCATCAGCCGCCTGGCCCGCCCACTTCACTTAAGCGATCGATGTTGATTGGCCTCTGGGAGACGTTACAGGAGAGCAGGCAAGTGTGGTTTATACACATGGATATAAATGTAAGTGATATGTGCATATAGTACTGGGACCTAACCTGCACACATACTGTGATTTTTGCATCTTTAGCATCAGAATATTTGTTTGCATTTTAGGGGTCTTATGTAGAAAGTTGAACATATATTGCCATTCTTTGCATAAATAGTGCATCACTGACCTCTCCAGCAAATGAAACACATAAACAAAATGTAACAAAAATTAGCACCGCAAAAGCTTCTGTACACTAAAATAAAATATACAAACACGTAAAATCTAAGTATAGTGTCCCTGACTTTCTAAGAACACAGCAATAGAGGACCCACATACGTAATAACAAAATCTATAAATGAATTCTAACAAGTATCTAGTCATCACTGTCAGCTGGAAAAGATCCACCTATTTTATTTTTAAAAGTGCGGAGGACTGAATGATGGCAGACATAATGCATTTAGAGATTTCAAATACTACCTCCTGGATTCCTTTATCATTCCTTCCAATACCGCTCTTCTCGGTGACTATGCTAAACTGGTAATATTGCAAGAAAATGCTTTTATTAATTTGACAAAGAATCCCAAAATAAAGACACTATATGGGGAATGTAGAAAAGGGTGTGAGAACCAGAAAGTGAGAGATTTTGTGAGTTTGCCTGTTTTTTTAAAGAGGCAATTATTTACATTGCAAAACCAGGTTGATTTTGCCATGTAAATGATTGCCACTTTAAAAAAACAGGTGAACTCTCACAAAATCTCTCACTTTCTGATTCTCACACCCTATTACATCCCCCCTATAAATTATTAAATGCAAAGAGAAATAAACATAACTGGACCCTTAGCAAATTGTCTTCTTTGTCTCTGTAGAGAAACAAGTAGATATGACTGGAACCCCACAGCACAGTACTTCCTCTCTATGCTAGACTTACCTCTGCAGCAGCGCTGCGGTGTTTCCTCGTTCAGGATCCTGGTTGTCGGGATTCCGGTGCCGGGATGTTGCTCCCTTTCTGGATGCTGGTGTCAGCATTCAGACCAGTGTCAGTATTCCCGACAGCCAGGATCCTGACTGCTTCCCACTTTACATGTGTTCCTGAACTGAACGTTCCTCTAGAAACTCAGCAAAATGTAATAGGACCAGATATGCAAAGTGAAGAATTTTCTGTGATTTTGCAGCAGAGATTTTAGCACTTTTGCCAAATTGGGCCACTTATTTGTTTCAGAATCCAGGACCAACTGGAGATCTTCCACACATCTTCCCAAACCACACATTCAGAAATGCTACATCCCAGTAGCTTAAATGTGGCAAAATGCCAGAGTAACCTGGGCTGGTGATTGACAGGTATGCTTTGTGATTATGTGAATGATGTGATGAAATGGACATAGTGTTGATGAATTTTCTACTAATCGAATTTCGGAACTTTCCATTTTGCAGAGGTATAACGTTGCCACAGCACAATCTGTTTTCTTATGCCTCCTACAGTAATGATGTTTTCACATTTGGGGGTCTATTCATGAAGCAGTGAAAAGTGTGGAGAAGTGAGCCAGTGGAGAATTTGCCCATGGCAACCAATCAGCATTGACGTAACATTTATAATTTGCATACTATAAAATTATACGGAGCAGCTGATTGGTTGCCATGGGCAACTTCTCCACTGGCTCACTTCTCCACACTTTTCACTGCTACATGAATAGACCCCTCAGGGGCATGCTAAACTGTGAAATTTACCAAGCTCTAGAATGAAAATCATACCTGAGCTTAGACCTGGTAGCTAACATAAATACATTATTCAAATTTTTCCAGAGGAGGGATACGAAGGATACTGTCCTTTATGCATGATCTGATGAAATATGGATACTGACTAAAATGTAAGCAATCAATCTCAATGCATTGCAGTTGCTGTATAATGGTACTTTCAATAGCCATAGAGGAAACCCATCTCTTGCAGTTAATGAGGAGAAAAATAATCATGCTGACTTACCGTGCTGTTAAAAGATGCTGACAGAAACTCCGAGGCACCAGCAACAGCAGTTTTTGGTTACAAAATAAGATGTTCATTTACTGGTAGCACTTTTACAAAATAAACTGCATTCGTCAGTTATTTTTAAAAATGAATAGCATTGAGGCCAAAACTGTAAGGGTCTGATTGCGAATATAATAACAATGTTGAGTGGATGAAGAGTAGAGCAAGAATACCAAAATGGTTCTTCAATGCCAACTCTGACAAGACTAGGCAATTTAAAAATGTTGAAAGGAGAAGGGTTTTTCTTAAAACAAAAAAAAATAAACTTCTTAATGGATTTATTTTATAAATGTCTCTTGCTATTCACAAGTTTTTGCTGTGTTTTGCTCTATACTTTTACTGTTTTTTCTCTTTTCTCCCTATTATTTGGTCTTCTTTTTCTTTTTTGTTCTCCTTTTTCTCTTTCTTTTATGTTCTCTTTTAAATACATTTTGACTCTTTTTTTGTTGTTAAGTATATTGAACCTTTTTAACTATAGTTTTTCTCTCTGATGAAATTTGGTGCATTTTCCAAGCAGCAGTGTGACTGGGCCTATTAAACTACAATACTATATACCCTTATGGCTGTGAAAAAAAGTTGAAAAAAAATGATATTGGGAATTCCATATGGAACATTTAAGGCCAATTAAAGTGGAGACTACTGTTATCCAGTTGCCTAGAGGTAAAGAGGTAAGGGCACGGCAATGCTGATCTACCCTCCAGAGGAACTAAAAAGTCAACCATTCCTATCAGGAGTGAAAAATTCATCAAGCCTCATTATTGCACTTGGAGGTGAGGAAGAAGGTGCAAGTGCTGAAATGCTGGTCAACACTTCCGAAGCTCTAATCTGCCCATCTGAACACTCAGAAGTGCTGGGCATGTGCAAGCTCAGGCTGGAGGTTTATCAGGGGCGTCAAGAGTGCCCAGGGCGGTTCAGCTACTTAAAAGGACATATCTCCGCAGCTAAGCACACAGCAGCATGTGCTGGGCTGGGAAGAAAGACCGCTTCCGCCAAGCACCTGCAGTCTCCTTTCTCTCACTGCCCGATGTAAATGTGCGGATGTTATATGGCGGTCAGTGGTAGACAGAGGATAACTGTTCAGAGAGGGGGGGGGGGTGCAATGAGCCACCCCTGTCCAACAATGCCCCCCCCCCTCCAATTAGACCACGCCCACCCTCAAGACCAGCCTCACTGCCTGGTTCCTCTGAGCACACCATGGCCCTGGACGTTGGGAGGGCTGACTCATTGATACCTAATTCTGTCCATTATAGAAATGGATTCCATTTGGCAGCATAGTAGAAAATAGGGGCCTCAGAAATCCATTGTAGCATCTCATGTCAGAATAAAATCGTGCAATGAAATTCCTTCTGCCTCTGCAAAATGTATCCGGCTGCCTTTGGCAAAGAATTAGTATGAGTTAATTAAGACTAGTGGAAACCTGCTGTTCTAAAGAAAAACATCTATTAAAGAGACCAGATGAGTTAATGAAATTCACACATTATCTTGGGGTAATACAAAAAGTGAGGGCATAATGTGCTTCATTGTACAAGAGGCTGCTACAAGATAAATGCCTAGAATAATGTAAAGTAACGTATTTGTGTCTAAATTTAGAATCATGTCAAGATTAACGTCTGTTCTCTCAATTTGATCCTATTTTCTGGAAGATTTCCAAGAAGTTCTTGAAATAGAATTAATATTTAGAAAAATGATGGCATTGGTTTATTTAATAAATATAGGTGAAAGTAATGGGTTTATTTTCTGAATACCCAATCCAAGGTACATTAGATCTATTTAGAGTCAACCACTATGCCGTGGCACACTAGTGTGCCCTCAGAAGTCTCCAGGTGTGCCACCATAGAAGCAGAGCCAGGCCCGTCAGTGTTTTGCCGCTACCAAGGCCCTGGAACGATCAATACTGGTGGGTTTAGTGGTTGCAGAGACAGTTCTAATTTTGGGCCCGGGCAGTGTTGGGCTCTTCTGGCTTTCTCAGATGTGGCTCAGGCGATACCTATGGAGAAGCTGCGACATGACATCCTAGGACACGCAACTACACCATGCATCACTATTATATTTGAATGTGCCTTGGCAATATTTAAATCTTGTTCAGTGTGCCACGAGTTGTGAAAGGTTGAAAATCTCTGTGCTATACACATGGCAAATCACAAGCCAATCACCCACTATGAACCTGAAGATACACCCTAAGCTCCACTTCCACACAACTATTGACTGTTCAATCTGTCACCATAACAATCACAGAATTGTGACCACATTGTAACTGTCTCAGCCTTGGGGTTTATAGACCTTCAAGCTTACTGTACCTCAGCCCTCCATTATTTAAATCTAAAGAATAGCAACAGTGTAGATAGATACTACCTACGGTCAATTGGGAAGGAGCAAAAAAAAAAAAATGCCACTTTGTCAAACGTGATTATTTTATGCGCAACAGATCTGTTCATCATCATCGCAGCGTCGGGCCAGTGTGTATGGATTTGCATTTTATCATGGCAGGAACTAGGCAGAGCAGGGGGTTAGGGTTAGGGTAGGCTAAGTTTGCTTATATGCCTCCTATTAAGTTCAAATGCAAAACAAAAAATAAAATAATTTGATGAACAAGATCCAGATTCTAATGGGCCCTACACACCTAAAGATTACAGTGAACGATATGTACGTTCTCGTTCATTAATGAACGAGAACTCGTTCATATTGTTCAGTGTATAGGCACCAACAATGAACGATGTGCGGCCCCACGCTCGTTCATTGTTAGTGCCGGGTCGCTTATGCATGCAGACCAATATGGACAATCTTGTCCATATTAGCATGCACTGCTATGGAGCCGGGTGATGGGAGGAGTGAAGAAACATGTATAACTTTGTCCTGTCCAGTGATGCATGCAGGGGTAAGGAGCCCCCAGAGATATCAGTGTACGGGACCCCAAGATTTCTGTTGCTGTCCCTGCCTATCTACCAACCTTGCATCCTGCGATGGCTGTCGCTGGGTATTGCTGGCGTTAGTCATGGTGGGAGCTGTCATGCGATAATTTACCCAAGATACAGTGGGTCTGGGACTCCAGGTCGACAACAAAAAGGTCGACACACCTTAGGTCGACGCCAATTGGTCGACACACCTTAGGTCGACATGGACAAAAGGTCGGCGTGGACAAAATGTCGACAGGAACAAGGTCGACGTGGAAAAAGGTCGACGTGGAAAAAGGTCGACATGAGTTTTTTATGTTTTTTTGTGTCGTTTTCTTCAGAGAGTGACCGGGAACACCAATTAGTGCACCGCGTCCCCTCGCATGGCTCGCCATGCTTCGGGCATGGTGCCTTCGCTCCGCTCCGCTCGGCACAGATTACCGTTCCAATCGTAGTCCACGTGGATCGTTAAGTATGAAAAGGTTCCAAAAAAGAAAAAAATTGTGAAAAACTCATGTCGACCTTTTTCCATTCGACCTTTTGTCCATGTTGACCTTTTGTCCATGTCGACCTAAGGTGTGTCGACCAATTGGCGTCGACCTAAGGTGTGTCGACCTTTTTGTTGTCGACCTGGAGTCCGGATACCGATACAGTAGTTAATGCACATTTAACAACAAGGGCTTACACCACCACCCTCCTCCAATAACTTTCAGCACTTCAGGATGGCGATAGCAGAGACACACCGGAAATAACAAAAAATGCTTTATTTATAAAATAAAGCATTATTCTTCTACTTCAAAATAGTATTAAACTAGCAAAGGGACCTGAGTAACCTCAGTCCTCACTCCTGCCTCCTGCTCTACCTCTGTCCAGCTCAACATCTCTCTCTGCCTCTCCGGCTCATACCCCCCCCCCCCCCAGCTCCAACCTACCCCCAAACTTGTTACTGGATGCTGTGATTGGGCTTCCAGTGCAGGTGCGATCATGCAATCAATGCCTGTTTATGCGTCCACAGGTAATACCCTGACTGGTCAGTGATGTGTTACACTTTCCCAAAATAGATTTTCTGACAG
Organism: Pseudophryne corroboree; assembly: GCF_028390025.1. Taxonomy (NCBI): domain Eukaryota; kingdom Metazoa; phylum Chordata; class Amphibia; order Anura; family Myobatrachidae; genus Pseudophryne; species Pseudophryne corroboree. The sequence goes on from NC_086449.1 coordinate 731,580,904, forward strand.
CAATATAATATCTTTGTTTCCCTAATAATAAACAGGCTTATTAGGGAAACCAATAAATAGGCTCCTTGCAGAAACCAATCATCTCCAACAACCAGCTTCTGATTCCATATTGCCCCGCTCGCTTACTGTGATCTGTAGATGAAGGACTTATAGCAGTACCTAGAATCTCCCGTAATTCATCTGGGGGTCGAGCTTTTAGCCATGCTGCTCCGTCTCTATGGAACTCGCTTCCCCGCACAGTTCGAGAGGCCCATACTCTATAATTCTTCTTCCCTGTTTCCTCAAGCATTCCCTTAATGTCCCTTTAGTACCTGCATGCTCTCTGTGTTTCATGAAAGCTTTTCTTCTATTATTTTTATACTGTATTATGTTCATTTTGTCTGCTAATCGCCTTAAGTCCTAATGGAGAAGGAGCACTATATAAATAAAATTATTATTATTATTATTATTATTATCTTCAAATGCAATAAAACGTAATAAAAACTCAGTTCTATGCTACCACAAATAATCTGGACATGAGGCACAATGCACAGAAATATACTAACATTTACCAGAGTATCTTGAAAAACAGATTCACTCCCCATATTGCTTGAATTTTGAAAAATTTGAATGAAAAACATCTTCAACTCCAATGTTCGTAAACACAACATTAATAAATAGACCATGAGGCAAAACTACACTAACTACTGTATATCTCCCAGTGGATAGGTTGGGACTTTTCCTATATCAAATTTAGGCATAATATACCATGAATACTTGCTGATTTCTATAAAGTTCCCTCTGGAATCTGATGGAAAGTGGCAGGAGGGGGAGACATGATGTTGACAATCGCATCATTGCAATACCATCCCCACTGTAAAATGTTGCAATTTATGGCATTGTACAGCCGAGGGACAAGCGTTTCACCTCATCAAGCTCGTTTCACTAGTGGGTGGGATCTGGAAGTCTGATCTACTCTTGAGTTGAATGGGTTTATTGGGCTTATTTTGTGACAAGACCAGGAAATGCCACCTGTTACTCTTTTCCTTTATGAATTTTCTAAAACATATATGAACGTACCTCCAACCTCTGGATGAAAACAACACAAACCAGCTGGGTCAATACTCTTAGTGAGAATTTAGACTATACTTACTGCTAAAATAAGATGTGTATTTTCTGAAAAGTAGGCTAATATAATTCATGGCATTGTCATTAGCTTTACTGCTTATTATGTTCCAGAAATGTCATGGGCCTCTAGGGAATATAACAAATATTTCTCAAAGACTAAAATATCCAACTCAGTGGCAATAATATATTAACACTGGTAATATCTCATTCAGAGAAAGGACGTCTCTTGAACCATGGATAATGTCATTCATTCTCATCAAAGCTAAGGTCTACGTATAAATGAAAGGGCAGTTATTTTCAGAACACATATTATGGAGAGTATGAGAGACATTTCGCTGAGACAGAAGATTTTACTGGTCCCAAAACACAGGAAGAATAGGCATGAGGCACATTTAGGGAGAAAGCTATGGGAATGGATATTTTAAGATCATGATTTTATAAACAGTTTAAGTAATTCATTGTCATTAATCACTTTTGCAGCAGTGGGACGCAGAATTCCCAAGCTTTGCTGAACTACTGTAGGATAGTTTCTGTGTTAATATAACTAAAAATATACCATGCTTTGTTCAGTGTCCGTCACGCACTTGGAAAATTGCCAGTACTGAGGACTCAGGTAACAAAAGTCACAACTATTCCTATGATATTAGCCGTTTAAGCTGCATTCAAGGTGTATTGATCTAAGGCCATTTTCAAGAGCTTTTAACTTTCCACTGTGTATAAGCCCTAAATACTAAGACACACTTGCCATTCTGTGTAACCAATTTCCAGACGTACTTTGCTGTTGTTTATCCGAAATTATTCTGTAGAGAACACAACAGACAAAGGACCTCCCAACATAAGCTGAGCAATGGACATGATTATGATACAATTCTATTACACTCTATACAGACATGGGATGCTACACCCCCAACATGGCCTAACCACTGGACGTGAGAATAATACATCTATTACACACTATACAGACATGACACTATAACCCCAACATGGCCTAACCACTGGACATGACCATAATACATCTATTACACACTATACAGACATAGGTCACTACACCCCCAACATGACCTGACCACTGGACGTGAGAATAATACATCTATTACACACTATACAGACATAGGACACTACACCCCCAACATGACCTGACCACTGGACGTGAGCATAATACAATTCTATTACCCACTATACAGACATAGGACACTACACCCCCAACATGACCTGACCACTGAACATGAGTATAAAACAATTCTATTACCCACTATACAGACATAGGACACTACACCCCCAACATGACCTGACCACTGGACGTGAGCATAATACATTTATTACACACTATACAGACATAGGACACTACACCCCCAACATGACCTGACCACTGGAAACGACCATAATACATTTATTACACACTATACAGACATAGGACACTACACCCCCAACATGACCTGACCACTGGACATGACCATAATACATTTATTACACACTATACAGACATAGGACACTACACCCCCAACATGACCTGACCACTGGACATGACCATAATACATCTATTACACACTATACAGACATAGGACACTACACCCCCAACATGACCTGACCACTGGACGTGAGCATAATACAATTCTATTACCCACTATACAGACATAGGACACTACACCCCCAACATGACCTGACCACTGGACGTGAGCATAATACAATTCTATTACCCACTATACAGACATAGGACACTACACCCCCAACATGACCTGACCACTGAACATGAGTATAAAACAATTCTATTACACACTATACAGACATAGGACACTACACCCCCAACATGACCTGACCACTGGACGTGAGCATAATACATTTATTACACACTATACAGACATAGGACACTACACCCCCAACATGACCTGACCACTGGACACGACCATAATACATTTATTACACACTATACAGACATAGGACACTACACCCCCAACATGACCTGACCACTGGAAGTGAGAATAATACATCTATTACACACTATACAGACATAGGACACTACACCCCCCAACATGACCTGACCACTGGAAGTGAGAATAATACATCTATTACACACTATACAGACATAGGACACTACACCCCCCAACATGACCTGACCACTGGAAGTGAAAATAATACATCTATTACACACTATACAGACATAGGACACTATACCCCCAACATGGCCTAACCCAGGCTTTTTCAACCAGTGTGCCCTGGCACACTAGTGTGCTGCGACCAGTTGCAAGGTGTGCCGCGGAGCCAGAGCAGCTTCCTGCACCTTTAGAGTGAACTGTTGGCCCGGGATCTTCTTAGAGGATCAGTCGTGCTCTGGTCGTGACCTATGCCTTGAAGACGCAGCGGTGTGATATCATAGGTCACGGCCGCAGCTTCTCACCATCCAGCCAGCACCCCCGTCTGCACACATATCTTCCAATTCCTGCCTGCATACACAGTTTTCCTTGCCCACCCACATCCACACCTGCCCGACTGCTCAGTATTCGCAGCACTCCACTATGAACAATCCCCGCCACTGAGAGACAGGGAGGAGGACAGCTGACCGGTAGGGGCTAATATTTGTTATTTTATTTCTCCTGTGGGGAACAATAGGATTTATGTGGATAGAATAAGGATTTATGGATTTATGGGGGGAACAATGTGCATAAATCATGTGGGGAGCAATAGGATTTATGTGGGGAGAAATGTGATTGTTTTTTCTATTTAGGCCAATGTATGTGTGGATTTTTTTTTTTACGGTGAGGGCCAATGTGTGTGTTTTGTTTTTTTCTGTGGGGAACTGATGGTGTGCCTTGGCAATTTTAAAATATTGTTCAGTGTGCCCCGAGTAAAAAAAGGTTGAAAATCACTGGCCTAACCACTGGACATGACCATAATACATCTATTACACCCTATACAGACATAGGACACTACACCCCCAACATGACCTGACCACTGAACGTGAGAATAATACATCTATTACACCCTATACAGACATAGGACACTACACCCCCAACATGACCTGACCACGACGTGAGAATAATACAATTCTATTACCACTATACAGACATAGGACACTACACCCCCAACATGACCTAACCACTGGACATGAGCATAATACAATTCTATTACCCACTATACAGACATAGGACACTACACCCCCAACATGACCTGACCACGACGTGAGAATAATACAATTCTATTACCCACTATACAGACATAGGACACTACACCCCCAACATGACCTGACCACGACGTGAGAATAATACAATTCTATTACCACTATACAGACATAGGACACTACACCCCCAACATGGCCTGACCACAGGACATGACCATAATACATTTATTACACACTATACAGACATAGGACACAACACCCCCAACATGACCTGACCACTGGACGTGAGAATAATACAATTCTATTACCACTATACAGACATAGGACACTACACCCCCAACATGACCTGACCACGACGTGAGAATAATACAATTCTATTACCACTATACAGACATAGGACACTACACCCCCAACATGACCTGACCACTGGACGTGAGAATAATACAATTCTATTACACTCTATACAGCCCCTAACCACCCATTTACAGGAACCAATTTAAAAAATAATAACATGTCCCACCTGCGCTCCTGCGCCATCTCTCCAGCCAGCCACATGCTGACAGCCATTCACTGTCTTGCTGCAGACTGGGAGGCTGATCTGATTGTGTGACCACCACCGATGCCTGCTCGAAGGTCACTAGAATTGTGAGGCCCTGGGCAGTTGCCAGGTATGCTTATATGTTAAGATGACCCTGTCCCTCCCAAACCTGACCTGACCACTGGACATGATCATATATACAATGTGGAGACAAGGTATTGTCATAGTTGCAACTTTAATCAGCAAATGGTTAGGTAAAATAATCATACATTTTAGCTATATAACATTCCGTTGAAAATTTATTATTTATACACTGGCATCTAAACTGACTTTAAATTAAAAGTATCAGTTCCAGTAATAACAGAAACTATTTACATTAGTAACAATAACGTCTTATATGACTTTGATTTATTTTTCCACATTGATAGATCTAAAGGTCAAGAACCCCCCCACCACCACCACCACCCCCCAACCACCATCTACAACCCACTCTGCCCCAGGACCTCTTTTTAATAAACTGGATTGTAGGGGCTATACACACTTTCCCCACAAAATTACTTTGTATATTTCTAATACACTGTTCCCAATGCCGTATTCATAAAACTATTTTTAAAATGCTTTCTTCATGGCAGAGTAAGCCGAGACTACTTAAAAGCGTGTTTTTCCTGGAAAAATTCCACGTGAGCAACAATGAAACCCTTTCAGAAAAAGCTTCAACCTTCAAAAATCACCCCTTTATATTTCAGACTATTTTGTTTTATTTTCCCCCTCTGCTGATGACAGGAGAGTGTTTTTAATATTCCAATGTACTTGTACGCCTAGGTTCATTCGGAGGTCATTTCGCTTTCCATGTGATAAAAATTAGTTTCATACCCTGCCCTCACTTTATAGCAAATTATATTTGATTTGCTGAATATCTTTAGTTACAACATTTCATATCAACTCCAGCGTCAGATAGCGTTTATCCGAGGTGTGGTGTGGATCTGTTTAAGTATCAATTTCCTCCACATTTGGCTTATGTTTCCAAGGGGTAATGTTTGAGTTCAAAGCAGGATTGGCTAACAGTTTCTATATATAAAAAAAAACTAAACAGTGACTATTCCCATGTTTATCTGAGTATTTGTATGACTTTGTCATCCTTTGTTTCTCAATAAAGTTATTCATTTTCTTGGTAGAACTTTTTGTTTTAAAATGTTCTAATTTGAAGGCCACTAAACCTAAAGGCATCGGACATTAGAACCTTGGTGTAGCCTACAATAAGTAGTAACTTATGGGGAGCACACAGTTCACATACAAAGGCGAGATGTACTATTTATCATATTTAATTTGCGATATTATGGCGTTTTAACATCACATAGTTTTAAATTACCGGTTTTCTCATTGCCAGTATGATCTAAGAACTGTCATGCCTCACCTCCGCGATGTGTAGTGTCTCCCCTTTTTTCATACTGCACACACGTGCAGCATGTACCGTGCATGGGTCCGATCCCTTCTCCAAGCTGGGGATGTGTAGGTACTCGCAGCAGGCAGCACCTAACCTGCAGTCACACCACAGCTTCATGCCCAAAGTATAACTGGAGCTAAACCTTCCTTTACGTAGCTCCGACAAGACGTTTCCAGAGTCCCAAGCGCAAACACTACAGCTCTGACACTACACTACACTGACACCAGCAGCACCGAGACCCTTGAGCACTTCTCACCTCACTCCACCCCGAATGTCTCCACACGGTCTTCAGCCACATCCATGGCATGACCAGCTTTCTACTCCTTCCTCTCTGCACCATGCTGAACCCCCTGCTCCCCACCAGCCTCAGCTAAGATCTCACATATACATACAATTAAAATAAGAATTTACTCACCGGTAATTCTATTTCTCGTAGTCCGTAGTGGATGCTGGGAACTCCGTAAGGACCATGGGGAATAGCGGGCTCCGAAGGAGGCTGGGCACTCTAGAAAGATTTATGACTACCTGGTGTGCACTGGCTCCTCCCACCACGACCCTCCTCCAAGCCTCAGTTAGGACACTGAGCCCGGACGAGCTGACATAATAAGGAAGGATTTAGAATCCCGGGTAAGACTATTACCAGCCACACCAATCACACCGTACAACTCGTGATACTATATCCAGTTTGACAGTATGAAAACAACTGAGCCTCTCAACAGATGGCTCAACAATAACCCTTTAGTTAACAATAACTATTTACAAGTATTGCAGACAATCCGCACTTGGGATGGGCGCCCAGCATCCACTACGGACTACGAGAAATAGAATTACCGGTGAGTAAATTCTTATTTTCTCTGACGTCCTAGTGGATGCTGGGAACTCCGTAAGGACCATGGGGATTATACCAAAGCTCCCAAACGGGCGGGAGAGTGCGGATGACTCTGCAGCACCGAATGAGAGAACTCCAGGTCCTCCTCAGCCAGGGTATCAAATTTGTAGAATTTTGCAAACGTGTTTGCCCCTGACCAAGTAGCTGCTCGGCAAAGTTGTAAAGCCGAGACCCCTCGGGCAGCCGCCCAAGATGAGCCCACCTTCCTTGTGGAATGGGCATTTACAGATTTTGGCTGTGGCAGACCTGCCACAGAATGTGCAAGCTGAATTGTACTACAAATCCAGCGAGCAATAGACTGCTTAGAAGCAGGAGCACCCAGCTTGTTGGGTGCATACAGGATAAACAGCGAGTCAGATTTTCTGACTCCAGCCGTCCTGGAAACATATATTTTCAGGGCCCTGACAACGTCTAGCAACTTGGAGTCCTCCAAATCCCTAGTAGCCGCAGGCACCACAATAGGCTGGTTCAGGTGAAACGCTGACACCACCTTAGGGAGAAATTGGGGACGAGTCCTCAATTCTGCCCTATCCATATGGAAAATCAGATAAGGGCTTTTACATGATAAAGCCGCCAATTCTGACACTCGCCTGGCTGAAGCCAAGGCCAATAACATGACCACTTTCCACGTGAGATATTTCAGATCCACGGTTTTTAGTGGCTCAAACCAATATGATTTTAAGAAACTCAACACCACGTTGAGATCCCAAGGTGCCACAGGAGGCACAAACGGGGGCTGAATATGCAGCACTCCTTTCACAAATGTCTGAACTTCAGGTACTGAAGCTAGTTCTTTTTGAAAGAAAATCGACAGAGCCGAGATCTGTACTTTAATGGAGCCTAGTTTTAGGCCCATATTCACTCCTGCTTGCAGGAAATGCAGAAATCGACCTAGTTGAAATTCCTCTGTTGGGGCCTTTTTGGCCTCGCACCATGCAACATATTTCCGCCATATGCGGTGATAATGCTTTGCCGTAACATCTTTCCTGGCCTTAATAAGCGTAGGAATGACTTCTTCCGGAATACCCTTTTCCTTTAGGATCCGGTGTTCAACCGCCATGCCGTCAAACGCAGCCGCGGTAAGTCTTGGAACAGACAGGGCCCCTGCTGTAGCAGGTCCTGTCTGAGCGGTAGAGGCCACGGGTCCTCTGAGAGCATCTCTTGAAGTTCCGGGCACCACGCTCGTCTTGGCCAATCCGGAACCACGAGAATTGTGTTTACTCCTCGCTTTCTTATTATTCTCAATACCTTTGGTATGAGAGGCAGAGGAGGGAACACATAAACCGACTGGTACACCCACGGTGTCACTAGAGCGTCCACAGCTACCGCCTGAGGGTCCCTTGACCTGGCGCAATATCTTTTTAACTTTTTGTTGAGGCGGGACGCCATCATGTCCACCTGTGGTTTTTCCCAACGGTTTACCAGCATCTGGAAGACTTCTGGATGAAGTCCCCACTCTCCCGGGTGGAGGTCGTGTCTGCTGAGGAAATCTGCTTCCCAGTTGTCCACTCCCGGAATGAACACTGCTGACAGTGCTAGTACATGATTCTCCGCCCATCGGAGGATTCTTGTGGCTTCTGCCATCGCCATCCTGCTTCTTGTGCCGCCCTGTCGATTTACATGGGCGACTGCCGTGATGTTGTCTGACTGGATCAGCACCGGCTGGTGTAGGAGCAGGGATTTTGCTTGACTTAGGGCATTGTAGATGGCCCTTAGTTCCAGAATATTTATGTGAAGGGAAGTCTCCTGACTCGACCATAGTCCTTGGAAGTTTCTTCCCTGTGTGACTGCCCCCCAGCCTCGAAGGCTGGCATCCGTGGTCACCAGGACCCAGTCCTGTATGCCGAACCTGCGGCCCTCTAGAAGATGGGCACTCTGCAGCCACCACAGTAGAGACACCCTGGTTCTTGGAGACAGGGTTATTAAGCGATGCATCTGAAGATGCGATCCGGACCACTGGTCCAACAGGTCCCACTGAAAGATTCTGGCATGGAACCTGCCGAAGGGAATTGCTTCGTAAGAAGCCACCATCTTTCCCAGGACCCGCGTGCAGCGATGCACTGATACCTGTTTTGGTTTCAGGAGGTCTCTGACTAGAGATGACAACTCCCTGGCTTTCTCCTCCGGGAGAAACACTTTTTTCTGGACTGTATCCAGAATCATACCCAGGAACAGTAGCCGTGTCGTCGGAACCAGCTGTGACTTCGGGATATTCAGAATCCAGCCGTGCTGGTGCAGCACCTCCTGAGATAGTGCTACTCCCACCAACAACTGTTCCTTGGACCTCGCTTTTATTAGGAGATCGTCCAAGTACGGGATAATTAAAACTCCCTTTTTTCAAAGGAGTATCATCATTTCCGCCATAACCTTGGTAAATACCCTCGGTGCCGTGGACAGTCCAAACGGCAGCGTCTGGAATTGGTAATGGCAATCCTGTACCACAAATCTGAGGTACTCCTGGTGAGGATGGTAAATGGGGACATGCAAGTAAGCATCCTTGATGTCCAGGGATACCATGTAATCCCCCTCGTCCAGGCTCGCAATAACCGCCCTGAGCGCCCAAGATTCCATCTTGAACTTGAATTTTTTTATGTATGCGTTCAAGGATTTCAAATTTAAAATGGGTCTCACCGAACCGTCCGGTTTCGGTACCACAAATAGTGTGGAATAGTAACCCCGGCCTTGTTGAAGTAGGGGTACCTTGATTATCACCTGCTGGGAATACAGCTTGTGAATTGCCGCTAGCACCGCCTCCCTGTCTGAGGGAGCAATCGGCAAGGCAGATTTTAGGAACCGGTGGGGTGGAGACGCCTCGAATTCCAGTTTGTACCCCTGAGATACTATTTGAAGGATCCAGGGATCCACCTGTGAGCGAGCCCACTGATTGCTGAAATTCTTGAGGCGGCCCCCCACCGTACCTTTTAACACACAGAAGAGCGGTCCTCAGGCGCTGCTAGGTTTTCTCAAAATAATTTCGTGAACACAGGTCTGTAGATATATATGAGAAGAGATCACCACAGCATCATAATAATCAACTCTGATCTTTTCTGGAGTGGTCTCCTTTACTCACCGTTAAACAGTGAGATGCATGCACATAAAGGTATCTTTTTACTTGATATTCCACTTATTCATAATGGACTGTACTCATATGGAACAACACTCACCTGGGTCAAAGGACCCTATATGCACAAAAAGGTTTCTTTTTCCTCAAGGTGTCCTTCACAGCACATCCAAGTCCAAAAAATTCACCAGATAAAATCCAAAAGGGTATAAAAGGATTTTATTTACTTGAAACAGGATCCATAAAATGATTAAAAAAGGTTCTTTTAATTTTTTGTAAAATGCAAAAGAATAACAAAAACAATAATAACAAAAACCTGGAGGGCATATAATTTTTGTATCACTCTATACCCATCGGCGTTAGGAATGCAAAAGATAAGGAGCCAAGCTGATTCACCTCATTGTTCCCGGGAAAAACAAAAATGGGGAACCTCCAATTGCTCCTTAAATTTGGATGGTATGCAGACCAAGATGAAATAAAGCCAATAGGTAAAATAAGAGTGAATGCCAGTCTCCAGGAATACCTCAACACCAACGCGTTTCGGAAATCCTTTTCCTTCCTCAGGGTGTAGAGTCATACAAAATGAACTGGGTATTTATACCATACAGTGCAGGTCACATGTAAATTCCCACCAATCATATCACAAATGATGTATATATTCGCATAAATCCATAATTTCCATATCCCAACATATCCTATTAAATACTATTAAAAAAAAGGCATATATTGAACCAGAAATATCTCTAATTTCATAATTTTAAGTCCTCTTTTATATATAAAAACAATTAATTGGTACAAGTTAAAATATGATCCGGATTCATGGAATGTTATTTTGTAAGTTGATAACATGGTAGAACATCCATTCCATCTGATTACTGAAGTCCGTGTTTTTCCTGATGTCGGCTACCCATAAAGCAATGCGTCCCAACGAATCCCGGCACTTCCTGTCAAAGATTCCCGCCAAGGAAATCCACCTCCTAGTTGTCATGGAGATGTTTACTATATATCCGGAACTGGTCATCAAAACGGGTCGCAGCACTATCCGTCAGCGGAGGTGATCATCATTCCTCCACTCGCGACGGTTGTTATGACGACCTTCATGAACCGGAAGTCGTGCGTTATCACTTCCTATCTGTGAAACGCACCGTACCTGGCTCCGCCTGTGGAGCCCCACCGTCATGCGGCGGACTTGGCAGAAGAAGCGGGGGAGGACTTTTGCTCCTGGGAACCTGCTGTTTGTTGCAGCCTTTTTCCCCTACCTCTGCCTCTGGATAGAAAAGACCCGCCTTTTCCACGCCTGTTTTTCTGGGTCCGAAAGGACTGAACCTGATAAAACGGCGCCTTCTTAGGCTGTGAGGGGACATGGGGTAAAAATGCTGACTTCCCAGACGTTGCTGTGGAAACTAGGTCCGAGAGACCATCCCCAAATAATTCCTCACCCTTATATGGCAACACTTCCATGTGCCTTTTAGAATCTGCATCTCCTGTCCACTGGCGAGTCCATAAGCCTCTCCTAGCAGAAATGGGCAATGCACTAACTTTAGATGCCAGTCGGCAGATTTCCCTCTGTGCATCTCTCATATATAAGACTGAGTCTTTTATATGGTCTATGGTTAACAGGATCGTGTCTCTGTCTAATGTGTCAATATTTTCTGACAGTTTATCTGACCACGCAGCGGCAGCACTGCACATCCAAGCTGACGCAATAGCTGGCCTAAGTATAATGCCTGAGTGTGTATATACAGACTTCAGGATCGCCTCCTGCTTTCTATCAGCAGGTTCCTTGAGGGCGGCCGTATCCGGAGACGGTAGTGCCACCTTTTTAGACAAACATGTGAGCGCTTTATCCACCCTAGGAGGTGTTTCCCAACGTGACCTATCCTCTGGCGGGAAAGGGAACGCCATTAGTACCTTCTTAGGAATTACCAATTTTTTATCAGGGAAAACCCACGCTTCTTCACGCACTTCATTTAATTCATCTGATGGGGGAATAACTACGGGTAGTTTTTTCTCCCCAAACATAATACCCTTTTTAGTGGTACCTGTATTTATATCAGAAATGTGTAACACCTCTTTCATTGCCTCAATCATGCAGTGAATGGCCTTAGTGGGCATCAGGTTAGACTCATCGTCGTCGACACTGGTGTCAGTATCAGTGTCGACATCTGGGTCTGCGGTCTGAGGTAGCGGGCGTTTTAGAGCCCCTGATGACCTGTGCGACGCCTGGACAGGCACGAGCTGAGAAGTCGGCTGTCCCACATTTGGCATGTCGTCAAATTTCTTATGTAAGGAGTCTATACGTGCACTCATTTCTTTCCATAAGCTCAACCACTCAGGTGTCTGCCCCGCAGGGGGTGACATCCCTTCTAAAGGCATCTGCTCCGTCTCCACATCATTATCCTCATCAAACATGTCGACACAGCCGTGCGCTACCTTGGTGAAGACTGATGTCTTCTGCCGCCGATTTTCCGGACCTCTTCTTGCTTCTGGCTCTGTAAGGGGGACGGCGGCGCGGCTCCGGGACCGAACACCAAGGACTGGGCCTGCGGTCGATCCCTCTGGAGCTAATGGTGTCCAGTAGCCTAAGAAGCCCAATCCGGCTGCAAGCAGGCGAATTCGCTTCTTCTCCCCTTAGTCCCTCGCTGCAGTGAGCCTGTTGCCAGCAGGTCTCACTGAAAATAAAAAACCTAAATCTATACTTTCTTTCTAAGGGCTCAGGAGAGCCCCTAGTGTGCATCCAACCTCGGCCGGGCACAAAATCTAACTGAGGCTTGGAGGAGGGTCGTGGTGGGAGGAGCCAGTGCACACCAGGTAGTCATAAATCTTTCTAGAGTGCCCAGCCTCCTTCGGAACCCGCTATTCCCCATGGTCCTTACGGAGTTCCCAGCATCCACTAGGACGTCAGAGAAAACCTGTTAACTTGCATAGAAACACCTTAGATACTCCTAGCCAGGGCTGGACTGGCCCCCAGGGGTACAGAGGAAACCCCCGGTGTGCCCCTCCTCTTCTAGGGATCAGGTTCCAGACCGTGCACCTGAATTATACATAGGTTACTTTATACTGCACAGGACTATGGTATATTTTCTACTGCGTATTGCTGTTATTAATCTGGTACATTATCATGCATATCCTAGCAGTATTTACTATATATATATGTATCAAGGGGCACTCTCTAATGGTTAGCCAAACCGCTATAGCAGCTGGCCACACCCCTGAACATGGGCCCCATTCCACTCCCCGGTAGCCTTTCATGCCCCAGTCCGACACTGCTCCTAGTATAGCTAGCATAGCTAGGAAACAAAGGGGTGTTTTGCAAGGTCTTGGTACTAGAGTCCATAAGGAATGGAACAGAAGCAGTTTGCATTCCTGCCACCGGGATCATCACTGGGCCCCCCTGTCTGTCCAGAACCCATACACCAGTACTTCCCATACCACCCTGATGGTGGCCTTGGGCAGACAGGTGTAATGTTACATTTGGGAAGCTAGAGATGGAGCAGAAGTAAGAGAAGATGCTGTCAAGTGAGAGTGTGTCACGGTGGGTAGAGACTAAGGGCCTGATTCAGAGTGGAACGCAGTACAGATTCCCAATTATCGGGAATCTGCAGCCACTCAAGGTTAGTTCTGTGCATGCACCTTGCAATATCACCCGCACTTCCCTTCTGCTGCTGCCTGATTGATGTGTTTCCCCCGTTTTCTGGTAGGGGAAATACTGGGATCTGCGTGTCACCATGCAGACTGCCTAGCCTCGCAGAACCCACTTCCGTCGGTCAGCTGAGTAAGCTGGGAGCTGATTGGCTGGAGCAACATTTATCATACATAATGACTTTCAAACAGCTAAAAATCATTGATAAATGGGCCCCTTAGAGCATGATCAATGAGAATCAGAGGGGAATAGAAATTGTTGCTTTAATGATTTAATAAAACAGAAAATAGGATTCAGATACTATATATTAAACTGGAAACAAATTCATAGAAAATTAAATTATGCCATAGCTGGTGATTATTTAAATACTATCATATGTTTTATTTAAAATGTTTTGGATTATACATGTGTATGTTAGTTTATTATAGTGGTCACAGAGACTTTCCATGATGGTTTCATCTTTTGCCACTGAAGCCAAACTATGGAGCTATTTATGTACTGAGAAATCCTCACCACTCTCCTGGTTTCCTTATTACACACTGAGCCATAGAGTACATCAGCAATACATGGCCACCATTTATTATTAGTAACCTAGGGGGAGACCTCTCTTCCCTTCTAATGATGGGAGGTGTTGCCCATAGTTACTGGATCATTGTAGAGAGTATACTAGATAAATAATAGAAGATAATTGGTTGTCATGGGCAACAGCTCCACTTATACTCTTTAGAAGGTTTGATAAGTCTGAAAATATTAGGGAAGTCAGAAAGTAGGT